>NC_053493.1:376091390-376418650 GCF_905171775.1 Rana temporaria | reverse complement strand
AATCCAGGAATCTAGCCAAGAACAGCTGCTGGTTGAGAAAATCCTTTAGAGGACGAAAAAATGAAAATCTTGACTTTATTCTGTTAAAGATTTGACATATGTCAAGTATATGTTAATTTTTTACAGTCCTCTGATGTAACCCCTTTAGGGCTTTGGTAATAAATAAACTATAGGACACATTTAATTCATGATGATGGCTCTCCTTCCAGATCCCTCCAAACCCCTACTCATGCATTTCTTTCACAATAAATAAGATTTTATTTCTGTGACATGTTTTCTGCCATGTTTAAACTTTTCATGCTTCAGTCGTCTATTATGGCTGCTTGCTTGTTTAACCACTTCAATACTGTCCCTTTCACCCCCTTCCTTCCCAGGTCTGCTTTCTGCGCTGTTGCAATTTTGAATGACAATTGCAATCACATTTGAATGACAATTACATGGTCATGCAACACTACATGAAATAAAAAAAAAAAAAATCCCGCACAAATTGAGCTTTCTTTTGGCTGTATAAAGGGATGAGCCGGTTCGGTTCGCGGCAGATCATGTGAACAGGCAAAAAATGTAAGTCTATGGGACACGAACGTGAAAAATCAAAAGTGATAATTTAAAGGTTAATATGCAAAAATTTTTTTTCCGGGAGCAGTGATTTTAATAAATGCTTAAAATGAAACAAAAATGAAATATCCCTTTTAAATTTCGTACCTGGGGGGTGTCCACAGTATAAACACAAGAACAGGAAGCGCCTCTGGGTGCAGACTGTATAAAAAGTTGAATCAAATGGAAAGGTTTGTAAAAACCACTCACATTTAAGTGGTAAGTTTTGTGAATGATAAGGTCCCAAAACAACCAGGGTCATCAGTGCTATCTGTCTCTATGGAGCCGATGGATGTGCTGCCTCTGCAGCCACTAGATGGAATACAGCCGGCAGCAGTGGATGAACATCAGAGCGAGGCTTGAGGAGCAGACTGTAATCCAGGAGAGGAGATGCCACTGGAATCAGAGGCGTCCCTAGGGGGGGGGGGCAGAGGGGGCCCTGCCCCCCCCCCCCAACATCATTCTGTGCCCCACCATGTGCCCCCCCGTCCGTACTCTATTCGCTGCGGGATCCGGGATTGTGCTGCGCGCGGCTCGGTACTCTCCATGTTCCGTGTGTACCGGCCATTGAGTAGAGGGAAATTCTGCTTTCAAGCCTTCTGGATGTCTGCTTTTCCGGTAGGTCCTGTGAGGATGTACATGCTGAAGAGTCGTTTGCTCTGGCTGGTGTGTTTGGAGACAATCTTTTAAAGGCCCTGGCTGGGTTTGGCCACAAGCATTCTATTGTTATATATCTGGTAAGAGTCCCCCCTATATGGTGATATCTATCGGTGGCGGCTTTCCCTTGGTGTGCTTATCATTCGTTTCATCCGCGGTACATCACCATATGCTGTATATTTATTTATTTTCATGCCCCCTGATCTCGTATCTATCCATACAATTGGAGGAATACCATCCGGACTATCAGTGGCAGTTTCTGATAAAGACCCTTGCTGGGGGTTTCCAGCTGCAAGCCTTGTTTGCTTGCCCTTCTGGTAAGCGCATAGACATTCATTCATCTATTGCACCGGTGGAGGATTTTTGTTTGCCAGTCACGTTTACACTTTTATTCATCAATTCACTCACCTGATTTGAACTTTCACTACATTTTTTCATCTTTGGTTCTTTGGACACTTTTGGACACTATTTATATCTATATTAATTTATTAATCAAATTGATAATTTATACTCACTTATGGTTAGCGCAACTTATTTTTTCCGTTTTTGATTGTATATTGTGTGTATATCACAATTTTTGTTGCAGCTCATTTATTTTCTGTTTCACTTAGTTAGTTAGCGCAGTATCACATTTTCTTTTGTTCATTTGTAGTGGTATTCACTTTTTTTTACATTTTTTTTTTTTTATCTATCTACCTTTGTTTTTCTTGTAAACCTTCTCAAATGAAATAATCTTTCAATTCGTTACACAGCAGGGTATCATAAAAAATTGCCTGGTCATAAAGGGGGGTAAATCTCCCGTATTACCTGGTCATAAAGGGGGTTAAAATCAAAGATGTCAATGCACTGGATACACAGGGCATGCATGCAATCGGGGAATCAAAAATTATTGTACATGCCCAGTAATGGATTTGTCACTGTAAATCTAATCTCAAGCGGCTATTAATTCTTAGGCCTCGTGGGCCAGATTCACAGCAGAGATACGACGAAGTATCTCAGATACTCAGTCGTATCTCTCAGAGTATCTATGCGACTGATTCATAGAATCAATTACGCATAGATAGCCCTTAGATCCGACAGGTGTAATTGTTTTACACTGTCGGATCTTAGGATGCAATACCGCGGCCGCCGCTGGATGGAGTTCGCGTCGTATTCCAGCGTCGGGTATGCAAATGAGTTTTTACGGCAATCCACGACGGTTTTTCGCGTTCGGTACGTCATCGGTAGTCTAGTTTCCCGTCGCAATTTTAGTCGTCGTTTTACCTGCCCTAACTTTACACAGCCCATGTTAAAGTATGGCCGTCGTTCCCGCGTCGAAATTTTAATTATTTTTTTTCTTGCGTAAGACGTCCGGGAATAAGAAAGTACGCTACGCACGTCGCCGATCGAAAAAATTACGTCACTTTGTGCAAAGCACGGCGGGAATTTCAAAACGGAGCATGCGCAGTAGGTCCGGCGCAGGAGCGCGCCTAATTTAAATGGCACACGCCCCTTTGAATTACGCGGGCTTACGCCGGCGTAAGTTTTCACGCAAGTGCTTGGTGAATCAGGCACTTGCGATGAAAACTTGCGGCGGTGTAACGTATCTACGATACGTTACGCCGCCGCAGTTCTATGTGAATCTGGCCCCATGTGCCTGAGTGGTTTGGCCCAGCGTTCAGACAAACTGCCAATAGCCATTTAAAATCTATGACCGGCTGGAATACTTGGCTGCTTGATGTTGTACCGAATGGTATTGGTGTTTAGGGCCGTATGCGTTTTATGGTCGTATGCCTCAAACACACAAATTCAGTATTTGGTTCATGCTTCCAAGATCAAATAAGATGCTAGACACAAGTAGCACTCAGCACAGCGTCCTCCTGTGTCCAGCCACTGTGTATTTCAGCCTGTCATGAAATTTGGTTGCTGGCAGCAGGGCTGGACACTGTACCTATGCCTCCCCGATGCCAGAAAACTACGGGATCTGACTCTGATGAGCCAAACCACCCATGGGCATTAATCTGAACTTGGATGCCAAACCCCTCCATGTGTGTATTGTTTTTTTAGTTAGTTTTTTTTTTTTTTTGTCCTCCCAAGGTTGACGTACTCCGAGTGTTTTTTTTTTTTTTTTTGCAGCTTTAGTGATCATAGCTTTAAATATATGTATTTCAACTGTAGGTTTAGCTGTTTACCTGGACTTCAGCTTTAAAATACTGTATTCTGTTCTGAAAAGTTCCTAATTATTTGTAGTCTTATTACTTTAGTGCATTTACTGCATTCCCTTGCTCTCGGTAGAAACATCTGTTTTCTTTTGTTGGCCCAGAGGCATGAGCACAGCAAGACAAAATGATACTATGCAGACAGATACATTTCAAATAGTATATTCTTCTTCTACTATTTGACAACAAACCAGAAAGGGGCAAAAGAATATTGGGCATGGGCGATCTCGACTATCGGAAAATATTGATTGATCTTTCTTCAAAGCTTTGCTGGAAGGGGGAAGTATGAGCACATTGTATGAGTATATAAAGAACCAATATAGTAAATACAGTGGAGAATAGTTTTAATACTTTTAATGGACGAAAAAGGGTAAAATTATTGAAAAATTTATCCACAGGAACTAGAAAAATGTGTCTGTCCAAAAATATATAAAGGTTCATTTTGTTTTTGTTCTATACTCTACTCCATTGACCTGATTTTGTTCATGTGCTTTTTACTCCAGAACTGTCTTTATTTTTTTATTTTTTTTGTGTGCTTTTACTCCACGGGCGTGTCTTTTGTGTGCTTTTACTCCCATGGGCGTGTCTTTTGTGTGCTTTTACTCCCATGGGCGTGTCTTTTGTGTGCTTTTACTCCCATGGGCGTGTCTTTTGTGTGCTTTTACTCCCATGGGCGTGTCTTTTGTGTGCTTTTACTCCACGGGCGTGTCTTTTTTGTGTGCTTTTACTCCCACTGGCGTGTCTTTTTTGTGTGCTTTTACTTCACGGGTGTTTCTTCTTTTGTGTCTTCGTACTTAACAGACATCACCTTTTTTTTTTTTTTTTTTGTGCGCTCAAACTCCACAGAAACTGTATTATACATGCATTATCATTAAATTCTATGGCCATCAAAACTCTAGTAGGGGAACAAAAAAAAAAAATTAATGGACCTGTGCTATTTTTAAAAACGTGCTGCAGTGGACAGGTGCCAACTGGCAAACCTCTATAGCATTGTCTTTTGATGACTTGTTTTGGCATAATATGACACTCGCATTTAAAAATACAAATGTGGCACAAATGTAATACTACCATTGGTTGTGCTCTCAACCAAACTGTCAAACCATCCAATGGCTGGTGTCATAACGGATCACATGTACAGCATCATGGCAGCTGTAGATTAAACGGAGGCCAAGATGACCACTTCCTTGGCTGAAAACAATAGGAGGGTTTACTTCCACTTTAAGGCAGGTCATACTTTAACCACTCAACCACCGGTGGAAGGAAATAAATTGCTTGATTTTTCCCCCATCAACATATTCAGTGTTGATGGGGGAATCCCTCCCGTGGAGCTTTTGTATTCTGACAGCTGTCAAAATACAAATATCATATACATATAGCCAACGGCTGTGATCAAACGGAAAAAAAAAAAAGACAGGATAGATCACCTTCAGTACAACCAGCCTGCCCATACATGGCTTAAAAATGGGCCCTTATTTTATTATTAAGTGTCCTTATTTCTTCTGAGAAATCCTTACTTCCTGTTCTTCTGTCTGTAACTCAACACCGTAATGCGAGGCTATCTTCCTGGTGTGGAGATAGCCTCTTGAGGGGGGAGGGGGCGAGCAGGAGTGTCAGGACGCCCACTAACACACAGCTCATTTCTCTATCTGCAAAGTAGAGAGTGTCCTGACTTGCCTGCTTGCCCCCTCCCCCCTCAAGAGGCTTTCTCCACACCAGGGAGAAAGCCTCGCATTACGGTGTTGTTAGACAGAAGAACAGGAAGTGAGGATTTCTCAGAAGAAATAAGGACATTTAAAAGCAAAATGGAAGGATGAGGTAAATGAAGGAGGACTGCACTGAGGTAAAGGAAGATATTTAGGGGGAAAAAAAATCCTTTACAACCCCTTTTAATGCATAGATTGCATTAAGGTGAATTTTTTTTCCCCTTTACAACTCCTTTAGACCCCTTTTTACACTGAGGAGTTTTTCAGGCGGTACAGCGCTAAAAATAGCGCTGCTATACCGCCTGAAAAACTCCTTCACTGCCTACCCAATGTGAAAACCGGAGGGCTTTCACACTGAGGCGATGCGCTGTCGGGAGAGAAAAAAATCTCCTGCCAGCAGCACGGGCGGTATTAACCCTTTATCGGCTGCTAGCAGGGGTTAATACCGCACCGCTAGCGGACGGTTCCTGTGGCAATCTCGGCGGCTCCCGCTCCAATGTGAAAGGGGCCTTAAGCTATGGGAATGCAAAAAAGGAAAATCGACTTAAGTTATTTTCAAATTAAATAATAGAATTGTTTAAGACAAAGAAAGTTTTGAGGTTTTTGCATTTTTGGTAAAAAAAATAAAACGTAATACTACATTTCCAGCTTGAAATGTCCTAAAACTGTCTATTCATATTTCAAGGATGACAGACTGACAAGAGAGGTTAGAGTCAGCCGCTGGTGACAGTCGCTGTTTGTGCATGTCCCTGGAAAATGTACTTGTATGGAACTTCTAACTATTCGTTATGTAATGATCTGTCGATGATCCCTGTGCTATGACTTATTGATTCACTGCTGTCTCAAGGCTGGTTTGTCTTGTGTAACCCAAGAACACAAATGGATGAGTTGCAGCTTGATATTCTTTGGATGTGGTGGATGCAATTTTTGTTTTTTAACCTAAAAAGGACAGAAAAATACCTACGTATCCTATCAGAAATCCTGTGCCCATGTTACTTCTTATGCACGGACCTGAAGTCTCAAACAGTCCATCGCAATTCTCCTCTGAAGATTACAGAACATCTACCTCCAATAATGGAGATGAGAGGGGTATGTTTCTGTAGTCCTAACACACTTCCAGTTTGCGCCTTCATAGAAACAAGTGTGAATGGAAATTGTCACCCTAGGACAGGAAGTGTTTTATTTGTACAATTACCAAGTGGCGCTTTCGTCGTTTTCGGCGTAGAATATGCAAATTACCTAGATACGCCGATTCACAAACTTACATGCGCTCGGCGGAATTTTTTACGTCGTTTGCGTAAGGCTTTTCCGGCGTAACGTTGCTCCTGCTTCTATGAGGCGTACGCAATGTTAAGTATGGACGTCGTTCTCGGGTCGAATTTTGAATTTTTTACGTCGTTTGTGCAAGTCGTTCGCGAATAGGGCTTTGCGTAAATTACGTCCACGTCGAAAGCATTGACGATTTGCGGCGGAATTTCGAGCATGCGCACTGGGATTCTTTCATGAACGGCGCATGCGCCGTTCGGTAAAGACGTCATTTACGTGGGGTCATGTTTTATTTACATAGAACACGCCCACCTCTTGCAAATTTGAATTTGGCGCGCTTACGCCGGCTGATTTACGATACGCCGCCGCAACTTACGGAGCAAGTGCTTTGTGAATACTGCACTTGCCCGTCTAAGTTGCGGCGGCGTAGCGTAAATAACATACGCTACGCCCGCACAAACTTACGGCGGGCTACTTGAATCTAGCCCATAGTGTATAGAAAAGAATCGCTCCCTTTTAAAATAATAACATTTTGTTGCTTTGCAGCCAGAAATTAAGACAGGTTTTTGTTTTTATCCAGCAGTATTCACGTAGTGCAACTTATAACATTCAAGTAAAAGATATAGGGCTGCAACTATCGATTATTTTCATAATCGAATAGTTGGCCGATTTATTGTTTCGATTAATCGGATAATAGCCAAAAAAAAAAATTGGGCCAATTTGTTGTGCAGATTACAAAACACAAATTTCCGCAAAAACACATTACATGCTTTTCTGCAGCTTCTCCATTGAAGTATATTGAACCAAAAAAGACAAAATAGCACAGTTTTGCGTTAAAAAGTCCTTGCCCTTTCCAAATACGCAGCAGCTGAAAAAAAATCATGGATGTGAGCGTGTCCCATAGGAAAACATGTAAATGAACTGTAGTGTGTTTCTACAAAAAGCACCAAAAAACTGAGGTGTGAACCCGGCCTGAGATGTTTAGTAACATAATGGGGTTAAAAAAACAAAAATAAGTAAAAAAAGAGCAAATAATCGCTACTGTAAGGGGTTCATTTTTTTACTGTGGGACAGTGAAAGTAATATTTACAGTAGCGATTTGCTTTTTTGTACTATAAAGGGCTAATTTTAGTTTTTTTAACCCCATTATGTTACTGGCCGATTAATCGATTATACAAATTGTAATCGATTAATTTCATAATCGATTAGTTGTCGATTAATCGATTTAGTTGTTTCAGCCCTAAAAAGATATAACACCAACATGCCATAAATAAATAAAAAAGGAATCCCTGAGTTGGGAAAAGGGATCACCCCTTCTAAAAATGACTTGTAAACTCAATCAAGTGTAGCTAATCGCCTGCTCAATAGCACACAAAGCCATTTGATTTTTTAGAAATGCCCAGCTGTGGTAATTTGTATTAGCTCAGCATGAAAATGGCTTTCCTGGAGCATTTCAGTCCCTGGTTGTGCAACTGAAGCAAACAATCTATGGCTGGCAAAGCACCGTGATAAAGTTGTGGACAGGCACAAGTCAGGAGATGGATACAAAAAAAGTAAAGTCTATTATTAAGAAGTGGGAGGTATTTGGTACAACACAGACCCTCCCTGGATCAGGACGTCACGCCTAACTGGATGGAACAGCCAGAAGGAAAATGGTCAGAGAGAATACCAAGAGGCCTTCAGCAACTCTGAAGCAGTTGCAGAAATGTATGACAAAGAGTGGTCATTGTGTGCAACAATTTCACAAATTCTCCACCAATGTGTGTTGTATGGGAGGGTTGAAATAAATAAAGCCACTTTTTTAACCACTTAAAGTGGTTGAGAAGGTTCATGTTTTTTCATTTTAATGCATCCTATGCATTAAGGTGAAAAAACTTCTGTACTTGCCAACACCCTAGAGAATAAAATGGCGGTCGTTGCAATACTTTTTGTCACAACGTATTTGCGCAGCGATCTTACAAGACCCCTTTTTCGGGAAAAAAAAAAAAAATAATAATTCTAAAATAAGACAACAGTAAAGTTAGCCCAATTATATTTTTTCTTTTAAATGTGAAAGATAATGTTACGCAGAGTAAATTGATACCCAACATGTCACGCTTTAAAGTTGTGCCCGCTCGTGGAATGGCGTCAAACTTTTACCCTTAAAAACCTCCATGCAACCTGTAGAAAAAATTCTACAGGTTGCATGTCTTGAGTTACAGAGGAGGTCTAGGACTAGGGCTTGCTCCAACGATCGCGGCGATGCCTCACGTGTGGTTTGAACACAGTTTTCGTATGCAGGTGCGCAAGCTCAACGGAACAGGGCACTTTAAGAAAAAAAAAAAAAGTTCTTAATTTATTAAAAAAAAAATGATTTTGATACCGTTTTAAAAAAATAAATAAAACAAAATAAAAAATTTTTGGGTGAATTTTATTCCTATTACAAGCAATGTAAACATCCCTTGTAATACAAAAAAAGCATGACAGGTCCAATTCATAATGAGATCTGGGGTCAAAAATACCTCAAATCTGATATTTACACTAAAATGCAATAAAAATGTTTTATATAAATGTATTTTTTTTTTAAGAGCATTGTGCAGAAGTTACGTTTTGATGTCACTTCCACCCTGCAATGATATGGAGATGGGTAGGGGCTAGCTTCCCCTCACTCACCTCCCAGGGACAGGACCCGATCGCCTCCGCTGATAGCTCCGGCAAGCGGCAGAGGGCACTGGAGAGCGACGGGAGGGGGGAGCCTTCTTCCGCTGCCGATTAAAAGTTATTTTGTGGAGAATCCGCAGCAGAGGCCACTTTTATCTGAAAGCGGACCGCCTGCGCTTTAATCGAGTCGTGTACCTGAAATTGTTGACATGCTGCGGGCATCCATTGTTTAAAACTCGCGGTCTCGAGGACGTCCGTGATTGGCGGAACACTGAACACAGTGTCTGCTGGAAACTGAGTCGGAGGATGAGAGAATGTCCATGATGGGCTGAACTGTGTCTGCTAAGAAACACCTATTGCGGAAGGGATCAGGAGGGGGACCGTGACTTTCAAACAATGAATGGACGCCCGTAGCCTGTCAATTTCAGGTACACTGACTCGGGCACCGTGAGGTTGCAATGGGCACAGTGAGGTTGGCACAATGAGGTTGCAATGGGCACAGTGAGGCATGCAAATGGGCATTGTTGACCCTCTTTTTCGCTTACAGTAGCTGCTGCATTCTCACCCTGGGCTTCTACTCGAGTCAATATCGTTTTCCCAGTTTTTTGTGGTAAAATTAGGTACCTCGGCTTATACTCGAGTATAACATTTTTAATGTTCTGTCAGCAGTCTGCTCCTTCACCTTGCAGCATGCTCTTGGAGAGAGCGAGAGAAAGCCCTCCGTAATGGGTGCCTCATTTTTGTTCAGAGCAGCCTTACCAGAGCCTTGGCACCCTGATGTAATCTTATGGTCCTGCTGATAAGTTGAATCCAGCACCTCATTCCTACTTGTTTCAGGTTTTTATTGTTCCCATTTTCCACTATGAGTAGAATTACTCTCTGTGTCTTGGTGAACATTTTTCATTAGAATGGAAAGTAATGAGAAATCCAATTTTAAAGTGTTTATAGTACTGGAAAAGAAGATGACAAGTATTTCAATAGCCTGTTTTGGTGACAACTCGAAAGCAAATGTCTTACTATGGACTGATTTCATCACCTTTCCTGTTGTGTTTCTGGGATAGAAAGTAAGGAAACAGTGGGGCAAAGGCAGCTTGAAAAATGAAAACAAAAAAGTAACATCCCTATGCTGGGCCTTTTAAACATTTCTATGATTTTGCAGCTACATTTAAAGTGGATGTAAACCCACTTTTTTTTTTTTGATGTCACAATGTAGAGTATACGATTTCCTATCGTCTGTGCCCAGTTTTGCCACACAAAGTTAATCCAGCTCTGAGCAATCCTCTTTTATTGTTCAGTGAAAATTAACAGACTTCCAGATAAAAACCCTGTCTAAATAAAAAGTCCTTTTTTCTCTCCTTGCTTTGAGTGACAGGTTATTTGCATATCTAGCTTGGACATGTTTATCATATGTTATGTTATGTTTATCATAATATGAGGTGATCCACAGTTCATTGTATATTACCAGGATGTGTTATGTGGGGGAGGGGTGGATTTCTCACTTTTTATACTGTGGATCACCTCATATTATGATTAACATAACATATGATAAACATGTCCAAGCTAGATATGCAAATAACCTGTCGCTCAAAGCAAGGAGAGAGGAAAGGACTTTGTATTTAGACAGGGTTTTATCTGGAAGTCTGTTAATTTTCACTGAACAATCAAAGAGGATTGCTCAGAGCTGGATTTACTCTGTGTGGCAAGACTGGACACAGATGATAGGAAATCTTATACTCTACATTTTGACATAAAAAAAAAAAAAAATTGGGGTTTACATCCACTTTAAGAATATGGACAGAACTACGGTCATTGTGCTGTGCTGGTGTCTTGCCTTAAGCCTCGTACACATGATCGGATTCTCTGACGGAATTGTGTGATGGTAGGCTGTTGTCGGAAAATCCGACTGTTTGTATGCTCCATCGGACAATTGTTGTCGTATTTTTCACAGACAAATGTGCGATAGCATGCTTTAAAATTTTCTGACAACAATTGTGTGTTGTCGGATTTTCTGTTCGTGTGTACACAAGTCCTTCGGACAAAACTCCATAATCCAAACATGCATTCTCAGAAGCAATGCTCACCATAACGCAACATTAGCAGAAGTTGCCCAAAGGGTGGCAATAAAGAGCTGAAAAACCATAGTTTCGTGTTTGTTGGCCGACAATTGTTTGTCGTTTTTGTATACAAGACAAGTTCCTGGCCAATGCCCTTTGTAGAAGAGTCCTATGCTTTGTCCGATGAAAATCAGCTTGTGTGTACGATGATTAACCACTTGAGGACCGCCTAACGCCGATATACGTTGGCAGAATGGCACCGCTGGGCACAATCACGTAGCTGTACGTGATTGTAAAAAGCCCAGCCGTGGGACACGCGCCCGCGGCTCCGGGACTCGCGGACCTGATCGCCGCTGGAGTCCCGCGAACGGTCCCCGGAGCTGAAGAACGGGGAGAGCTGTGTGTAAACACAGCTTCCCCGTTCTTCACTGTGGCGCGGTCATCGATTGATTGTGTGTTCCCTAATATAGGGGCGCACAATGACGTCAGACCTACAGCCACACCCCCCTACAGTTGTAAACACACATGAGGTCACACTTAACCCATTCAGCGCCCCCTTGTGGTTAACTTCCAAACTGCAATTGTCATTTTTCACAGTAAACAATGCATTTTAAATGCATTTTTTTGCTGTGAAAATGACAATGGTCCCAAAAATGTGTCAAAATTGTCCTAAGTGTCCGCCATAATGTCGCAGTCATGAAAAAAATCGCTGATCGCCGCCATTAGTAGTAAAAAAAAAAAATTATAAAAATGCAATAAATCTATCCCCTATCCCCTATTTTTGTAAACACTAATTTTTTTAATCAAAAATAGGTAAAAGAATACGTATCGGCCTAAACTGAGGAAATTTTTTTTTTATGTTTTTGGGGGATATTTATTATAGCAAAAAGTAAAAAATATTGAATTTTTTTCAAAATTGTCGCTCTATTTTTGTTTATAGCGCAAAAGAAAGCTCTATTTGTGGGGAAAAAAGGACGCCAATTTTGTTTGGGAGCCACTTCGCACGACCCCGCAATTGTCAGTTAAATTGACGCAGTGCCGAATCGCAAAAAGGGGCCTGGTCCTTTTTTACCTGCATTTTGGTCCAGGTCTTAAAGTGGAGTTCCGGCCACAGTTTCACTTTTTAAATATAAATACCCCTGTAATACACAAGCTTAATATATTCTAGTAAAGTTAGTCTGTAAACTAAGGTCCGTTTTGTTAGGTTGTTACAGCATTTAGACACGTTATAAAATAGAAATTGACTGGGGCCATCTTAAGTGTGGGCATCATGAAGCCAGACTGTATGACTTCCTGGATTTCAGCCTTGCAGATCTCGCACATGCTCAGTGCTGCACAAGCAGTATAATAGGTTTCAGATCAGGTTTCAATAGCAACGGGAGTGTCAGAGAAAGTTGCCGCCCCTTATCTATGCAAACCTCTCCTCTCCTCCCCTCCTCCTTCCAGGAACCAGTAAATATACAAAATAATTTGTTCCTGTGCAGATATATCTACATAACAAGATTTTATATATATATATATATATATATATATATATATATATATATATATATATATATATATATATATATGTAGTGTGTATACATATACTAGACATGTGCACTGTCAATAAATTCATTTTGTTTAGTTCCGTTTCGCATTAGCCGTTATTTCGTATTTTGTGCCCGAAACTCACTTCGGATTCGTACGCTCATAATGAGCACAGCAGGAGTACAGCCACAGGAAGTCAGCACAGAACAGGGATGGTGGGAACCCTTCATGAGGGATTCCCACCATCCCTGCACTGAGTTCCTGGGTCTGTACTCCTGCTGTGCCCATTATGAGGGGTTCCCACCATCCCTGTGCTGTGCTGCATCGCCCCCCCGCATCGGCCCTGGCACCCCGCATTGGCCCCGGCACCCCACACTGCATTGGCCCCGGCACCCCGCATCGGCCCCGGCACAGCACCCCACATCAGCCCTGGCACAGCACCCTGCATCGGCCCAGGCACATCGCATTGGTCTCAGCACACCGCATCGGTTCCCCCCGCCAAATCGCATAGCCCCCAGCACATGGATGCGTTTTACGGGCACAGTGAGGCAGCGTTGGGCACAGTGGAATGCATTTGATAGCCCAAGTGTGATAGTGTTTGATGGCACAGTGGCAAGCTCCGCTCTCCCACTAACTCTGTGACAACAGTGCATTATTAGTGCCCATCAGTGCAGAGTGGGGAGAGGTACAGATCATCAGGATGACAGAGCGCATCTCGGGCTGATAGATCTGTATGTGAGAACACAGCTCGTGGTACTGCTCCACCTCCCTGCACCAGAATTGTGATAGACCGTGCAGAGCGCACTGTTTCAATGTACAGGGAGGCGGGGCTGTACTACGATCAGTGTTCTCACATACAGATCTATCAGACCGAGATGCGCTCTGTCATCCTGATGATCTGGAACTCTACGCAGACAGGAGACAGATGGCGGGCGGGTGGTGGAGGCGGGAGGACGGGGGCGGTGCTAGCAGGGAGGAGTTGGAGAGGGACAAGAGGAAGAGGACACCAGCTCTATGGGCGGCACTGCCCTTCCTCCCGCCCGCCCACTCAAGATTTTCAACTGCGGCGATAGTTCAGCCCAGCCTCCTGGGATTGATGACACACATCTCCCAGGAGGCATAGCGGCACTGGATGCGGCGGCGATGCCATTCCGCCGCGGCAGGAGAAAGAAACTCACAGGAATAAAACCGTGAGTTTTTAAAAGAAAAAAAACAACAACATGCCAAATATATTTAAGGGGGCAGTGTTAAATAGAAAGCTGTTAAGTTGTAAAATAGGGTAGAACTCCGCTTTAAGTGGTTAAGAATTTTTGGTGGAAAAGCAGGGAGTGAGTGGTTAGGATTGTAAATCTAGTCGGCCTGCAGAATTTTAGGCTCACAATGTGGTGTTCCCAGAATAGTAGATTAGAGGGAAATGGAGAGTTGCGCACAGTGGAGAGAGTCGTGCTGTGATAAGAAAAGCCAGAAAGTCTGGTGCAGCCAGTCTTTTCTCTGTGATCTTTGATGAATTTGTAACTGGAGGGTAACCCTGACAATGTATTTCTCTTTCAGGACTCGGCTTTGGGAAAACCTATAGAAGTTTTCAGATTCCCAAGTGACCTGAGTGCATATGACAGGCGTCTGTGCTCCTCCATACATTTTACATCGACCAACTGGGTGACCCTCTCTGACGGGACAGGTACCCTCTACCTAGTTCACATTGCAAAGGCTGACCATCCTGCCGGAAAATGGGACGTAAGTACTCTGCTTTATGTATGTATGTATATATATATATATATATATATATATATTATATCCCATTCATCTATTTGAATTTTGGAAGGACAAATTGTCCTTGGTGTGTACTTTATTTGTGTGACAGAGGATAAAAGCAAGGTCGTCATTTACTATGTATTGTGTGTAGCTTTTCAATAGGATATGACGAATTATGAGTCTAATGCTGGCCATACACTATACGTAAAATCGGTTGTTCAGACTGTTCGTTCGTTTTTCGAACAGTTAATGGGCACAAAATCGATAATCGTTGTCCTTCGTTTTTTCGGCTCAAAAACGTCCCAAGTTTGGAAATTTTTTACCTGGGGTGCCCAAACTTTCGATCCCCACTGTAGTCTTTTCATTCACAGGAAACTGTGATTGAAAGATGTAAAAGGGGGGGAACTAATGCGCAAAACCAATCTACCCAGGGCAACTAAGTAAAATACAATAGAATATTAATAAGTCTATAAAGGCAGCAGCCACTACTAAAACAGTGATCACGCACCAACAAGTATATGTAAAACAGAGAGTGTAATGGCGCTTGCCAAAGGGAAACTATAATAAGATAAAATATATTACACACACAACGACGTATAAAAACGTATAAGTAATGATCAGTGGTGTTCAATCAAACTGTGTTCCACTCCTAATTTCCTTGAAGACCCTTCATAACATCCATAATTCAGGATGTGAATTATGGATGTTATGAAGGGTCTTCAAGGAAATTAGGAGTGGAACACAGTTTGATTGAACACCACTGATCATTACTTATACGTTTTTATACGTTGTTGTGTGTGTAATATATTTTATCTTATTATAGTTTCCCTTTGGCAAGCGCCATTACACTCTCTGTTTTACATGTGATTGAAAGATGCAGACGTGTGGGTGGAGCTCTACACGGCCTCAATGTTTTCAAATTGTGACAGTGGTTGGGGGGAGATGATCCCCGGCCAGCAGTCACAGAAGGGAGAGTTTAGGGGGAGAAGGTGCAGATGCTGGAACATGTTACATGTTCTACCCTAAATACAGGTGGAATATGTAACATGTGAACTTATCCTTTAACTTTAAATTTATAAATGTAACTTTGCTTCCTAACTTTCCTTTTTTTATGTTGCAGCTCAGGTTTAATCAAGAACTTGGAGATCCATTCATTGTACTTCACAGCATCCTCTTTGCCCAGGAAGGAGTACAGATAATTGATGTTCTTCTGCTGAATGTGGAAAAAGATGATCTGGATGTTAAAGGGAGTGGATTCCATGTCTCTCTAGAGTGGATATCAATAGCACTGCCAAATCAAGGTAAATGTTTGGCAGTGGTTTAATTTTCCTGTAGACAAATGCTTAGTATAAGAAAGGTAGACCATTGCTGTGAAGGACGGGGGGATGGGCAACTCATTTTGCTTGTTGTCCAGTAAGAAATATTTTAGAAAGTTTTGAAGGTATCCGGTTTTATGTCCTACTCTGGTTGGTTCGTTGTGATCTGTTTGCTTACTATTTTACCTTGCTTCCTGATCATGTAAGGACCCTTTTACACGGACGTGTCCGTGTGCGGGCTCCGCTTTGCTCAGCTTTTTCTCTTTCACTCGCTCACTCTCTCTTTTGCTTGCGCGCTTTTTTGCTCGCGCGCTCTTTTGCTCCCGTGCTTTTTCTTTTGCTCGCTCTTACTTTGCTCGCTCGCTTTTTCTTTGCTCGCTCTTTCTTTCTTTCCTTTGCTCGCTCGCTCTTTCTTTCCTTTGCTTGCTCACTCGCTCCTTTTTCTTTCTTTCTTTCTTTCTTTTCTTTCTTTCTTTCTTTCTTTCTTTCTTTCTTTCTTTCTTTCTTTTCTTTTCTTTTCTTTTCTTTTCTTTTCTTTTCTTTTCTTTTCTTTTCTTTTCTTTTCTTTTCTTTTCTTTTCTTTCTTTCTTTTCTTTCTTTCTTTTCTTTCTTTCTTTTCTTTCTTTCCTTTGCTCGCTCTTTTCTTTCTTTCCTTTGCTCGCTCTTTCTTTCCTTTGCTTGCTCACTCGCTCCTTTTTCTTTCTTTCTTTCTTTCTTTCTTTCTTTCTTTCTTTCTTTCTTTCTTTCTTTTCTTTTCTTTTCTTTTCTTTTCTTTTCTTTTCTTTTCTTTTCTTTTCTTTTCTTTTCTTTTCTTTCTTTCTTTCTTTCTTTCTTTTCTTTGCTCGCTCTTTTCTTTCTTTCCTTTGCTCGCTCTTTCTTTCTTTCCTTTGCTCGCTCTTTCTTTCTTTCCTTTGCTCGCTCTTTCTTTCTTTCCTTTGCTCGCTCGCTCGCTCTTTCTTTCTTTCCTTTACTCGCTTGCTCTTTTGCTCAATATAAAGGTAAAACAGTGATGATGGGCAAAAGGAATTGGATGGACCAGTCCGGGAGCAGCAATTATATGTGCGATATAACACAAAAGTAAATGGAAAAGAAAAATTGAAACGTAACATTGCAGGAGTAACAGAACTTCTGTATGTAAGCTGATTAACCTCTCAGGCGAGTAACCCAGTGTCCGTGAATTCTGTGGGGAGTAGGCAATATTCAGCCAGCTCCTTCAAAGTGGATCCTTGAATCTGCTGACCTGCAATGAAACCTTGGAAGCTCCTTTTAAGGTTTCATTGCAATTTTTCTTTTCCATTCTCTTTCTTTTGCTCTTGCTCGCACTTTCTTTTGCTCTTGCTCGCACTTTCTTTTGCTCTTGCTCGCACTTTCTTTTGCTCTTGCTCGCTCTTTCTTTTGCTCGCCCTTGCCTTTGCTCACTCGCTCGCCCTTGCCTTTGCTCACTCGCTCGCTCGTGCCTTTGCTCACTCGCTCGCCCGTGCCTTTGCTCACTCGCTCGCCCGTGCCTTTGCTCACTCGCTCGCTCGTGCCTTTGCTCACTCGCTCGCTCGTGCCCTCGCTCGCCCGTGCCTTTGCTCACTCGCTCGCCCGTGCCTTTGCTCACTCGCTCGCCCGTGCCTTTGCTCACTCGCTCGCCCGTGCCTTTGCTCACTCGCTCGCCCGTGCCTTTGCTCACTCGCTCGCCCGTGCCTTTGCTCACTCGCTCGCCCGTGCCTTTGCTCACTCGCTCGCCCGTGCCTTTGCTCACTCGCTCGCCCGTGCCTTTGCTCACTCGCTCGCCCGTGCCTTTGCTCACTCGCTCGCTCGTGCCTTTGCTCACTCGCTCGCTCGTGCCTTTTCTCACTCGCAGGTTCTCGCCTTTGCTCACGCGCAGGCTCTTTGTTTTGCTCGCTCGCTCTTTCTTTTGCTCACTTTTTCTGCTCGCTCTTTCTTTCTTTTGCTCGCTCGCTCACTCTGGCGCTCTCTCGTTAAGGGAAAGTTTAGACGTGTGAAGTTGAGATTAGTAATTGGGTTTTAAAAAAGCACATTTTGCTGTTCAAGTAGCTATACTGATTAGGAGCCATACACAGCAGGCTGATTACACAAAAAGGAAGGGTAGGCATTGGCCATTATAATGTGCTTTTTTTTTTTTCTTTGGTTTCCACAGCTGGGAAACGCAATTCAGCATGTTGTGCTCTGATCCAAGTATTCTTGACCAATCCATAGGAAATTGTGTTTTCTTTATAGCTGCACATACAATCATGGCCAAAAATATTGTCACCCTGCATTTGTCAGATAATGCAACAGGTCGCTCAGAAAATTGTTGCAAATACTGCTGTTTATTTATTTTGTCTGTTTTGGTATGACAAAAAAGTGAAGAAACAAAAAAATATGGACTGGACAAAATTATTGGCACCTTCTTAAAATTGCATTCCAAGTTTGTGATGCTCCTGTAATTTGTAATTCTACTCACCTGTATCAATTAATAGGTGCTGACAATATAGAAATCACACTAGCAAATAGTTAAAATAGTGAAAAATGTACTCGGCCTTTCTGTTGTGTGTGTCTCTGCGTGCCACAAGGAGCATGGAGAAGAGCAAGAGCAGCAAAGAATTGTCTCAGGATTTGAGAACAAAAATTGTGGAAAAAGCATGGACAGTCTCGAGGTTACAAGTCCATCTCCAGAGATCTTAAAGGGGTTGTAAACCCTTATTGTTTTTCACCCTCACGCATTCTATGCATGAAGGTGAAAAACCTTCTCTCGTGCCGCAGCCCCTGTTTTACTTACCTGAGCCCTGTGTTTCTCACCCGGGGGATGAGCACACCAGCCATGTCTGGTGTCTCGTGTCTTGATTGGATAGATTTATAGCAGCACAGCCATTGGCCCCCGCTGCTGTCAATCAAATGTGACCAGGGCGAACATGTCAAACTGCGATACCCAAAAAAATTGCCTATTAGTACAAATCCTCTACCATTCAAATCTCTCAAATTTCCTCTTCAAGTAAACATGCTCCCAGTCATGAAAGAATATTCGGCATACAAGAAAATTTCCATACGGTTGGTGGATCTCTTGATAACTAAGGCATTTCTCATAACCTTCCGTGCAGCTATTAATCTATAGGAAAGCAACCGTTTGTTATTTTTTCTTTTTGTTTGAGGCCTAATAGTGTAGTGGAACCAGTGGAATGGAGGTGTTTCCCAATGCTTGAAGAATAGACATCAATCTGCCCCACAAATCCCTCTCCTATCCCCCATTCATTCCTCCTAGCACAAATCCCACTAAATCACTCCTAGCACAGGAGGTCAGTTCTTATTCCCTTCCCCAATCTCCTTGCAGCACACCCCCCCCCAAACCTCACATGATAAAGTGCCTAGGGCAGCCTCCCCTCCTGCCCACTACTTGCCCCGGCTCTGCTCAGAGGCCTAGGTAAATGTAAACCGTATATTGTGACCGTTCCAACAACTGATCCAGCAGAAGGCACAGCCAACCAAAGCCACTTCCAAACAGTAGTAGAGCATCAAGATCCTGGACTAATGCTGGCAGCTTCTGCAGCGAGAAGCGAGAATGTGGCCTGGTGGTCCACACTCAAACAGGAGGTTTCCTACAAATAGATGTGCAGTCCCTGCACTTTCCATACTCCTCAAGAACCTTTTCCTGACGCTAAGCACTGTCCTTGCTCAACAAGGAAATTTGTCCCTACACTAACCACTCACTTGAAGCTCACCAAACCTTGGAGCAGGAGTCTTGAATAGACTCTGCCTGACCCTAAATGGCCTCATAGCCTGCATCAGGCCCCGGCATCCAATTGGACAGTTGTCTCCCTGTAACATCAGGAAGACAGAGTTCCTCACAACTTTCTTTACCTCGTGCATTGCAGCTTTGGTTGCGCACCATCTGCAGTGGGGGATACGTATTTCACCTACCTACAAGCAGATGGTTTTTATACATTGCAGAATCTAACAGATTCTCTTTTAAATCTCAGTTCCAAGCTAAATCCAGCCAGACCTAAAAGCAAGATGTAATCTTGCTATGGATTTACTAATCCTTCTGATCAGTCTGTGCCATACTCGCATTAAAATACAAAACGGACAAGAGCATGGCCACATTTGTAAACGGTCAGCCTCGCAATGCCTCATGGGACTAGTTTCGCAACAGCTGGAGGACCACATGTTGAGCACCCATATACAATAATAATACACCTCCATTCCAGCAACTTAATTCCAGTTTGAATGGTGCAGAGATGACAGTGTACTTGGCTAGGGCTGCAATGATAGCAGACATGTACTCCTAATGCTAGCCATTAAGAACCCATTCCACTGTTCTCCTAGGGCTGCATTCTCGCTGGCATACACAGCTTGAGGCTGGACCGTGCATACAATCTTGAGGGCAGCAACGTGTTTCGAGGGTGTTCCTCTTTCTCAAGCCTGCCTTGTTTAGTAACTGTGAACTATTTGTAATCTACAAGTGTTTAAGCAGGAGGCACGGACATCGGCATCTGACATTGCTGCACGCACCTGCCAACATGAAAGCCAGGGGCTGCGATCCTTGTATTAGGAATGCACATTAAAAAAACTTTTATAATAAGTTATAATAAGTTATTGCATAAAATGATTTATAGGTATCTTGCACTAAGCACTTTGGTAGTGATTTTGTTTTCCATACTCTCGTTGGTGTACTACTGCTACTCAATTGTCCAGTCACAGTCCTATGTGGCCATACAATTTTTCTATCCAATTAACGAATAGCCGTAATTTCTCTGATCAATTTAGACCCTTTTGATTGCATTGTATCAAACTGAGTTGATTGGTCAGGATAATATTATCAAACATTTTGTATCAGTCCTTGGCACTGAGATGCTTTGTTAAGAATGCAATCACATTTTGATCAATCCAATTGATTCCCTGGGCCACTTGATAACCTCCCATGGCTTCCAATACTACTTCTATGCTGATGACACCCAGTTCTATCTCTTGACTCCTCAACTCCACAATCTCTTTGCGTATCACAAACTTGCTGAGCTACATATCAGTATGTATGTCGCACCTCTTCCTTAAAGTGGAGGTTCACTCAAAAACTCAATTTTTAACATTGGATTGAGGCTCATTTTGGGAAGCAGAATCGGGTGTTTTTTTTTAAATCGAAGCAGTACTTACCGTTTTAGAGAGCGATCTTCTCCGCCGCTTCCGGGTATGGGCTGCGGGACTGGGCGTTCCTATTTGATTTGACAGGCTTTCGACGGTCGCATACAGCGCGTCACGATTTTCCGAAAGTAGCCGAACGTCGGTGTGCAGGCGCCGTATAGAGCCGCACCGACGTTTGGCTTCTTTCGGCTACTCGTGACGCGATGTATGTGACCATCGGAAGCCTGTCAATCAAATAGGAACGCCTAGTCCCGAAGACCATACCCGGAAGCGGCGGAGAAGATCTATCTCTAAAACGGCAAGTACTGCTTCGATTTAAAAAAAAAACACCCGATTCTGCTTCCCAAAATGAGCCTCAATCTAATGTTAAAAATTGTTTTTCGGGTGAACTCCCGCTTTAAACTCAATCTTTGTAAAACTGAGCTTGTGATATTTCCTCTTCCCCCCAATCCCTTTCCCGATCCTCTCCTTATGACTTTACCATTGAGATCAACCGCGCAACCATTGGTCCCTCCACACACGCTAGGGGGCTGGGTGTAATTCTAGATTATGACCTCTTCTCTACAACCCCCACATCCAATCGCTGGTTACATCTTGCAGCCCTAACCTCTACAACATTTCCAGAATTCGCCCCTTCCTGACCAACACCACAAAACACCTTCACTCCTGGTTATTTTCCGCCTTGACTACTGCAACTCCCCCCTCACTGGCCTACCTTTACCTAGGCTAAGCCCCGCTTCAGTCTATTATGAATGCTTCTGCTAGATGCACCTTACTAACCGATCCGTGACATACAAGGCCATCCACCACATCACCCCCAGCTACATCACTAAACTCCTCTGCAGATATTGCCTAAATTGTACTCTTGGCACCTCCCGAGACCTGCTCTCCAGCTCCCTTGTTACTTCCTCCCATGCTTACCTCCAGGACTTCTCCAGAGCCTCTCCCATCCTCTAAATCTTCCTACCCCAGTATGTCCAGTCAGCCCATACCCTGTCTGTCCGCCTTTAGGAAACCCTAAAAACTTATTCAGGGAAGCCTACTCCACCTCCACCTAAGAACTGTACCCAACTCCCCTCCTTCAGATCATCCCCCATAGCCATTACCTTTTGTACCACTACCCCCTCCCTTCAGATTGTAAGCCCCATGGGAAGGGCCCTCCTGTTGCTTCTGTATTGAACTATAGTGTAATCGTACTATCCTCCTTTACATTGTAAAGTGCTGCATAAACTGTTGGCGCTGTATAAATCCTGTATAATAATATTATTAGATTACATGTTGGAAACAGAGAAGTGGTTTGATCATTTAGGATTTAAAATTATAACCATATCTTAACCATCATTCCAGTTATACTTCTCCTCATCGATTGGATGAGTTGTCTCAAAATCAATCCTATTATCAAAGTGTGCATGGCTTACCTTTGGACCAGGCTGTATTGCTTTATTTGAGTGCAGTATGCAGGTAGCACAGTTAGAAGCCAGGGCCTGACTGATCAGTGTGGCTGGGTTGGCTAGATCGCAAACCTGGCTAAACACGATTCCAAAGCTCTGCCAGGAAAAGTGTCAGTGTCTCTTTAAAGCGGGGTTCCGTGCATAAAATGTTTTTTTATTTTTTTTTGCAATCTCAATTACATCATTATAAATATTCATTAAAACATATTAATAAAGCACGATCAGTACATAAACAGTTGCAAAAACTTACTGTACCTGATATCATCTCAGGGATCTTGTGGCCGTTTCCATCCTAGCTGTGGGCATTATGAAGCCCAGTTCCTGTGTCTTCCTGGATTTTCCAAGAGAGGTGCATGCTGGGATTTTTAGGCACAGTAATGCCCAGAGACTCCTGGGAAATGAGTGTCATAATTTCCAAGGAGGCAATGGGGTCTTAGGACAGGAAGTTCTTCCACCTTGGACTAGGTACTAGACAGATTACGAAATCTGCCTAGTAACAGCCATATAGTAGTGAGTAAAAAAAAAAAAAAATTATGATTTTATTTTTTATTTTTTTCCTGTTACTTTTAACCACTTGTCCACCGGGCCTATTTTGGCACTTCTCTCCTTCATGTAAAAATCAAATTTTTTTTGCTAGAAAATTAGTCTGAACCCCCAAACATTATATATATATATATATATATATATATATATATATATATATATATATATATAATGCATGCATGCATATATACATATACACATATATACATATATACATATACAGACACCCTAGGGAATAAAATGGCGGTCATTGCAACTTTTTTTCTAGCACAGTATTTGCGCAATAATGTTTCAAACGCCTTTTTTTGGGGGGAAGAAAAACGGTTTCATGAATTAAAAAATAACAAAACAGTAAAGGTAGCCCAATTTTTTTGTATAATGGGAAAGATGATGTTACGCCGAGTAAATAGATACCGAACATGTTACGCTTTAAAATTGCGCACACTCATGGAATGGCGCCAAACTTCGGTACTTAAAAATCTCCATAGGTGACGCTTTAACATTTTTTACAGGTTACTATTTTCGAGTTACAGAGGAGGTCTAGTGCTAGAATTGTTGCACACGCTCTAACGCACGCGACAATACCTCACATGTGGGGTTTGAACGGCGTTTACATATGTGGGCGGGACTTGCATGCGTGTTTGCTTCTGCGCGCGAGATAACGGGGACAGGGCCGTTTTGAAAATGTTATTTTTTTATTTCACGTAATTTTTTTAATTTGTACTTCTTTTTTTTATCACTTTTATTCCTATTACAAGGAATGTAAACATCCCTTGTAATAGGAATAAGTGTGACAGATCCTCTTTATGGAGAGATGCGGGGTCAATAAGACTTACAAGCATGAAATCGGTGAAAAATCACTGATCACATGCCGACAGCCGCGATTGCGGCTTTGTTTACTTCCGGGTACCGGGCGTGACGCCTGGGCCTCCGACGGTCATAGAGATGACTGGTGACCATCTGGTCACCAGTCATCTTTATGCTTTCCAGGCAGCGCCGACCGATTCGCTCTCCGGGTCCCCGATGGCGTGGGAGAGCCTAGAGAAGCACCGGATGGCGGCAGGAGGAGGGGGGGGGGGGTACATACGGTGGAACCGCCGCTTTGATCATTCTTATCGTGCACAGAATCGCCGGCTGAAGATGGTGATATCTGAATGATAAAATGAGGAAAAAAAGTTGCGCTAACTGTAAATATTGTAAACCAGTAGCAGCTAGCACCAACAAAAGACAATATTGTGTACAAAGAATAAAAAAGAAAAAGTGCAGCGCTGAGTATTCAGTGAAATGAATCAAAAAATATGGTAAATAATCAAACTTCAGTGAAAAATCAAAGAAATCTAAAAAAGAAAAAAGAGGGGGACACACCCCCAAGTAATGTGGCAGGTAAATAACCTGAAAGGCAGCTAGAAAGTGAAATCTAGCTGGATAATGTGTAATATAAACACACCGTGATGAGTGAGGGGACACAAAAATAAATAATAATGAGAACCTCAAATGAAGTCCATATAATTTATACGTGTAACTCCAAAATGTAAATGTGATAGTCCAAGGTCAAAATGGCCTATACAGTCCAAAAAAATATATATATGCAATGTATTTCCTTTTTTGGAGTTGGTCAGAAGTTCTTTGTGGAAAAGACCAAATGACTGTAGAGGAATGGAAGATGTTGTGATCTTCTCAGGTATGGAACTCAGATGTTCTTAATAAGCAGTTGGAACCTCATCAGCAATCCATAATAGTATCCAAATAAACAGGTATAAAGATGGGTACTCTTACCGGAAAGTGTGGACATACACGTCAGCGACGGTATGTCAAACACGCATGTACGAGCTCCTAGGCAGCCGTGATGTCAATGGGGAAGCTGTTTGATGTGCCAGCCTTTAATCCGCCTTTAATCCGCCAGGACGGGTCCAATCCAATGAGAGGAGACAGCTCGTGCAGGTGTGGTTCTCAGATGAAAGAGTGTAATATGCAGGCCAAACGTAGAAACCATGTAAGGGAAAACGTACTCACATAGTGCGGTTAATCCCAAAACAAGCCTTTATTAGGCATAGAAAATAAAAGCCATAATAAACAAAAAACTGGATAAAAATATAAAATAGATAAAAAAGTACAAGCCCAGTGAAAGACGAGTACAAGTGATCACAAGTAAAATATGGCGTAATGAGCAAGTAGCATATGAGCTATGTACCCGACATGTTTCGAGCGACAGAGCTCTTCAACTGGGGCATAACCCATACAAGTGCCCAACGCCATCTATTTATAACATAAGACTAAGCAATGATGACAGCGTGCCTGCAAACAGCTGAGGGAAGCCAGAGGAATTAGCCAATCACAATCACTGACTTCAGGTGCCGCCCACTACTGTCAGCAAAGGACGTAGGATAAGCAATGATGACAGCGTGCCTGCAAACAGCTGAGAGAAGCCAGGGGAATTAACCAATCACAATCACTGACTTCAGGTGCCGCCCACTACTGTCAGCAAAGGACGTAGTAAGTGAACAGCCACCTGTTGACTGTGGACCATCCGAGTGTCCATTGGTCCCCAGAACGTATCCAGGCGGGGCATAAGCAGCGTCATAGCCGTCCTCAATACTGCAGCCGGTGCGTCGATCTACGGCACCTACAACTGCTGCCAATCTGGGGGCGGGGGGCGGTCAGGCTCTTGACATATGCGCAAGCGCAGCCACGGTGGACACGAGGGTCCCTACGGAAACCGCAGGGAAACTGACGTGTGATGTACGCGGCGCGCGTGCCTCCCACCCTGGAACGCAAAAGGGCCAATCACAGGGAAGAGTCAGTGTATAGTGAAACCAGGTCAGCGTCGTGATGTCATCACGCTGCGCCCTCCCTCATGGACTCAATATAGAGTGGGATATTAACGCCTTTATTAACAAATCCTAGTGATTGTATGACGTCTATGTCCTTCTCTTATTGTGCTTTCCTTAATTTGGGATTTTTTGTTAGGCATTCTTATAAGCATATCATTATGGCCATTTTCTCCATTTCTCACATGTATTCAAAATATAGCATTTTATATACAGGCATATTCATTATTATTTTTCAGGTACTTTGTTTATTGATTGTATATGTATTAATGTATATGTTTTGTTTACAATAGCAATGATGCCACACAGCCTTGTATATATTGCCTACACCATCATTGGGTATTCCTAAATGTCACTCCCCTTGTATTCCAGGTCAGTGTCCATATTCCTCACTGATTCGTATGTGCGAGTCATTGGAATACTTGGAACGCATTGTGAGGGCGCAGCGTGATGACATCACGACGCTGACCTGGTTTCACTATACACTGACTCTTCCCTGTGATTGGCCCTTTTGCGTTCCAGGGTGGGAGGCACGCGCAACGTGTTTCTAGGGTGTTCCTCTTTCTCAAGCCTGCCTTGTTTAGTAACTGTGAACTATTTGTATTCTACAAATGTTTAAGCCGGAGGCACGGACATCGGCATCTGACATTGCTGCACGCATCTGCCAACATGAAAGCCAGGGGCTGCGATCCTTGTATTAGGAATGCACATTAAAAAAACCTTTATAAAAAGTTATTGCATTAAATGATTTATAGGTATCTTGCACTAAGCACTTTGGTAGTGATTTTGTTTTCCATACTCTCATTGGTGTACTACTGCTACTCAATTGTCCAGTCACAGTCCTATGTGGCCATACAATTTTTCTATCCAATTAACGAATAGCCGTAATTTCTCTGATCAATTTAGACCCTTTTGATTGCATTGTATCAAACTGAGTTGATTGGTCAGGATAATATTATCAAACATTTTGTATCAGTCCTTGGCACTGAGATGCTTTGTTCAGAATGCAATCACATTTTGATCAATCCAATTGATTCCCTGGGCCACTTGATAACCTCCCATGGCTTCCAATACTACTTCTATGCTGATGACACCCAGTGCTGATGACACCCAGTTCTATCTCTTGACTCCTCAACTCCACAATCTCTTTGCGTATCACAAACTTGCTGAGCTACATATCAGTATGTATGTCGCACCTCTTCCTTAAAGTGGAGGTTCACTCAAAAACTCAATTTTTAACATTAGATTGAGGCTCATTTTGGGAAGCAGAATCAGGTTTTTTTTTTTTTTTTAATCGAAGCCGTACTTACCGTTTTAGAGATGGATCTTCTCCGCCGCTTCCGGGTATGGGCTGCGGGACTGGGCGTTCCTATTTGATTGACAGGATTTCGACGGTCGCATACAGTGCATCACGATTTTCCGAAAGTAGCCAAACGTCGGTGTGCAGGCGCCGTATAGAGCCGCACCGACGTTTGGCTTCTTTCGGCTACTCGTGACGCGATGTATGTGACCGTCGGAAGCCTTTCGGAAGCCTGTCAATCAAATAGGAACGCCCAGTCCCAAAGACCATACCCGGAAGCGGCGGAGAAGATCTATCTCTAAAACGGTAAGTACTGCTTCGATTTAAAAAAAAAACACCCGATTCTGCTTCCCAAAATGAGCCTCAATCTAATGTTAAAAATTGTTTTTCGGGTGAACTCCCGCTTTAAACTCAATCTTTGTAAAACTGAGCTTGTGATATTTCCTCTTCCCCCAATCCCTTTTCTGATCCTCTCCTTATGACTTTACCATTGAGATCAACCGCACAACCATTGGTCCCTCCACACACGCTAGGGTGCTGGGTGTAATTCTAGATTATGACCTCTTCTACAACCCCCACATCCAATCGCTGGTTACATCTTGCAGCCCTAACCTCTACAACATTTCCAGAATTTGCCCCTTCCTGACCAATACCACAAAACACCTTCACTCCTGGTTATTTTCCGCCTTGACTACTGCAACTCCCCCCTCACTGGCCTACCTTTACCTAGGCTAAGCCCCGCTTTAGTCTATTATGAATGCTGCTGCTAGACAAATGCACCTTACTAACCGATCCGTGACATACAAGGCCATCCACCACATCACCCCCAGCTACATCACTAACCTCATCTGCAGATATTGCCTAAATTGTACTCTTGGCACCTCCCGAGACTTGCTCTCTAGCTCCCTTGTTACTTCCTCCCATGCTTACCTCCAGGACTTCTCCAGAGCCTCTCCCATCCTCTAAATCTTCCTACCCCAGTTTGTCCAGTCAGCCCATACCCTGTCTGCCTTTAGGCAATCCTTAAAAACTTACTTATTCAGGGAAGCCTACTCCACCTCCACCTATGAACTGTACCCAACTTCCCTCCTTCAGATCATCCCCCATAGCCATTACCCTTTGTACAACTACCCGCTCCCTTTAGATTGTAAGCCCCATGGGAAGGGCCCTCCTGTTGCTTCGTTATTGAACTGTAGTGTAATCGTACTATCCCCCTTTACATTGTAAAGTGCTGCATAAACTGTTGGCGCTGTATAAATCCTGTATAATAATATTATTAGATTACATGTTGGAAACAAGTGGTTTGATCATTTAGGATTTAAAATTATAACCATATCTTAACCATCATTCCAGTTATACTTCCCCTTGTGGTATATCGATTGGATGAGTTGTCTCGAAATCAATCCTTTTATCAAAGTGTGCATGGCTTACCTTTGGACCAGGCTGTATTGCTTTATTTATTTGAGTGCAGTATGCAGGTAGCACAGTTAGAAGCCAGGGCCTGACTGATCAGTGTGGCTGGGTTGGCTAGATCTCAAACCTGGCTAAACAAGATTCCAAAGCTCTGCCAGGAAAAGTGTCAGTGTCTTTTTAAAACGGGGTTTCCGTGCATAAAATGTTTTTATTTTTTTTGCAATCTCAATTACATCATTATAAATATTCATTAAAACATATTAATAAAGCAAGATCGGTATTTATTTATTATTTATTTATTAAAATTCTTAAAAGTACAAATAAGTACAAAACGCAGTCAGTTACCCGTAGGCCTCGATGCGCCGAGAACAACAATAAAAAAAAACACACACAGGCAGCGGAACAGATCAAATTTAAAATAGTTAGCAGATCAAAGAACTATAAAAACCTATGTAATTCCATTGGCTAGGCTGAAAAGCTCAGTTTTTAAAAGCTTCCTGAACTTAAAAAGATCATTCTCAAGCCTTAATTTTAGAGGCAGGGAGTTCCAAAACTGTGCTCCCTGGACCACACTCGTCCTCCCTCCGCATTTTTTCTTACGAAATTTAGGAATTACCAAAGTTTCCAAAGTAGCCGACCTTAAGGTACGGTTGGGCACATACTTGGTGAATTTTTCCTGCAGGTACACTGGCCCCTTGCCATGGGTAGCCCTGTGCACCATGCATCCAGTCTTAAACAGAACCCGTTCCTTCACGGGTAGCCAATGCAGGGCTCTCAGCGTTGGCGTGATGTGGTCACGACGACCAACACATGTGAGTAGCCTCGCAGCGGCATTCTGAATAAGCTGTAATTTGTGCATGATGTTATTAGGTAAACCCAGGTACAAAGCATTACAATAATCTAATCGACTTCCGATAATGGCATTGACCATGGAGATTTTATGCGATTCTTCAATGAAGCGAAAAGTCGACCTCAGGAGTTTCAAGTGGAAGTGACAAGAACTCACCACCTGGTTTACCTGTGGCCGTAGCGTCAATCTCTCGTCCAAGATGATTCCCAAATCCCTGACCTGGGTGACTGGCACTGGGACCGATGAAAACGAGTCCGGCCAGGTAGGGAAACCCCCGACCATGGCTGATTGCATAAAACCATGCACTCAGTCTTGGAGCCATTGAGCATAAGATAATTGGCCCCCATCCAGGCTTGAATTTCCTCCAGGCAGGTGGCCAGAGTTATCTGTGCCCCCCCATCCCTGGGCAGAGGAATGTAGAACTGGGTGTCGTCAGCGTAGACATGAAAATGAAAAGGTTGTGGCGGCGGATGATATATAGCAGAGGCCTCATATAGATGTTGAACAGGAGCGGCGATAACGCCGACCCTTGAGGGACTCCACAGGACAGGGGACTATCCGAAGAGCAGTGCAGTCCCAGCCTTACTCTCTGAACCCTGTCCTGCAGAAATGAGGTCATCCATGCCAATGCTATACCATCAATGCCTGCCACAGTCCCTAAACGGTACATAAACAGTTGCAAAAACTTACTGTACCTGATATCATCTCAGGGATCTTGTGGCCGTTTCCATTATAGCGGTGGGCATTATGAAGCCCAGTTCCTGTGTCTTCCTGGATTTTCCGAGAGAGGTGCATGCTACGATTTTTAGGCACAGTAATGCCCAGAGACTCCTGGGAAATTAGTGTCATCATTTCCCAGGAGGCAATGGGGTCTTAGGACAGGAAGTTCTGCCACCTTGGAATAGGTACTAGGCAGATTACGAAATCTGCCTAGTAACAGCCATATAGTAGTGAGTAAAAAAAAAAAATGTAAGTTTTTTTTTTTTTTTCTGTTACTTTTAACCACAAAAAATGTTATGCTAGAAAATTAGTCAGAACCCCCAAACATTATATATATATTTTTTTAGCAGACACCATAGGGAATAAAATGGCGGTCATTGCAACTTTTTTTCTAGCACAGTATTTGCGCAATAATTTTTCAAACGCCTTTTTTTGGAAAAAAAAAATGGTTTCATGAATGAAAAAATAACAAAACAGTAAAGGTAGCCCAATTTTTTTGTATAATGGGAAAGATGATGTTACGCCGAGTAAATAGATACCGAACATGTTACGCTTTAAAATTGCACACACTCATGGAATGGCGCCAAACTTCGGTACTTAAAAATCTCCATAGGTGACGCTTTAACCTTTTTTACAGGTTACTATTTTCGAGTTACAGAGGAGGTCTAGTGCTAGAATTGTTACGCACGCGACAATACCTCACATGTGGGGTTTGAACGGCGTTTACATATGTGGGCGGGACTTGCATGCGTGTTTGCTTCTGCGCGCAAGATAACGGGGACAAGGGCATTTCGAAAATTTTATTTTTTTATATTACGTAATTTTTTTTATTTGTACTTCTTTTTTATTTTTTTATCACTTTTATTCCTATTACAAGGAATGTAAACATCCCTTGTAATAGGAATAAGTGTGACAGATCCTCTTTATGGAGAGATGCGGGGTCAATAAGACTCGCAAGCATGAAATCGGTGGAAAAAAATATCACTGATCACATGTCGACGGCCGCGATTGCGGCTTTGTTTACTTCCGGGTACCGGGCGTGACGCCCGGGCCTCTGACGGTCATAGAGATGACTGGGGACCATCTGGTCACCAGTCATCTCTATGCTTTCCAGGCAGCGCCGACCGATTCGCTCTCTGGGCCCCCGATGGCACGGGAGAGCCCAGAGAAGCACCGGATGGCGGTGGGAGGGGGGGGACATACCCTTCCGCTGCCTATAAGAACAATCAAGCGGTGGAACCGCCGCTTTTATCATTCTTATCATGCACATAATTGCCGGCTGAAGATGGTGATATCTGAATGATGTCTGTAGCTGCAGGCATCATTCAGATATCACCGCACAAAATCGAGGACGTCATATGATGTCCTCCGGTGGACAAGTGGTTAAAGGCAGGCTGTTAATAAAAAGTTTGTTTTTAGAGTGGAACTCTGCTTTAAATACTATCTATTTTTGCACACTTCTCATGTTTGGGGCTGTTTCTCTTCCCCTGCATTGTCATAGGCTCTTCAGTTGGACTAGAGCCCAAAGCTGGAACCCAAGATATAACGCGTCATACATGCGTCAGAGTAGCAGCAATGAACTTAGATGGCCTTCACTTTTTATGCAGTAATAAATGTGGTTTTCTTTCATTCTGAACTTTGTGTCATTAACGCCAAACAAGTAATATTGGCTAAAGCTTTCAGGTTTCTAAGTACCCTCTCCAAGCAAAATTGTGTATGAAAGCAGAAAGCGCAGAACACTGTATTTATAGATGCTCAACAAAGATGTTAGTGCTTTTCATAAACCCGGAGAGAGGGAAAGGAGTAGGATGATCTTTGTTGTAGCTGCTGCCCCAGCCTAACCAAACACACCATATTACGTTGATCTTGCATCAATGAGCAAAAACATTGAGACATGATTTCAAACCCTGGAAAAACCTTCCAAACTACTAAAAGAGTCGTTGTTGCTTGGAACAGACTAAAGTAGAGTTGGTGAGTCTACAAGACCAGATCAGCTAATGAGATATAGATTGTGTGGTGTGAAAAATGCTGTAAAATAAGATGCTTTTAGAAATAGAAGTGCTAATAGTTTATTTTTTTATCAATAAACAACATGGAAAGCAAATGAACAGAAGAGAAATTCAAATCAATATTTGGTGTGAAAATGTATAGGAAATAGTGCAGCGCAATATAAATACAATTAAACTAAAGTACAAAACACAGTTGTTAAACCAATAACAAATTATTCATGAATGGTGCATAAAGAATGCAAAAAAAACAGTCCAAAAAGTGAAAAATTCCAAAGGAATAGGGTGACAACCACTCCAAATCTTCACCGGTGACTTTAACTTTAAATAAGTGATCCCTCCACCGTTAAGAATGGCTACTCTCACCTTAAGGTATGGACCCCTGTTTTACCAGGCAGTCATACCAGCAGAAATCGATAGACAGATTGGTGCAATATGTGGATAGCAAACTTCTTAGGCTCGGCAGCATTGAGATCGAGGATAAGAGAAAAAACAGATCTAAGTGCTCTCTGCTTTAAAAATGGCTTAGGTTTATTAACCACTTCCATACAGGGCACGTATACACCTTCCCGCCCAAGCCAATTTGCAGCTTTCAGCACTGTCGCACTTTGAATGGCAATTGCGCGGTCATGCTACACTGTACCCAAACAAAATTGGCGTCCTTTTTTTCCCACAAATAGAGCTTTCTTTTGGTGGTATTTGATCACCTCTGCGATTTTTTTTTTTTTTTTTGGCGCAACAACTAAAAAAAAGACTGAAAATTTTGAAAAAAAATACGTTTTTATTTTTTTCTGTTAAATTTTTTGTAAATAAGTAAGTTTTCTCTTTCAATTACGGGCACTGATATGGCGGCACTGATGGGCACCGATGAGATGGCACTGATGGACATCAATGAGGTAGTACTGACGGGCACAGATGAGGTGGCACTGATTGGCGGCACACATAGGCGGCACTGATGGGCACACATAGGCGGCACTGATGGGCACACATAGGCGGCACTGATGGGCACACATAGGCGGCACTGATGGGCACACATAGGCGGCACTGGGCACTCATAGGCGGCACAGATGGGCACTCATGGGCGGCACTTATGGGTGGCACTGATGGCTACTTATGGGTGGCACTGATGGCTACTTATGGGTGGCACAGATGGGCACTGATAGGTGGGCACTGGGCATGGATGGGCACTGTGGGGTGGCACTGATGGACACTGGGGCGGCACTGATGGACACTGGGGCAGCACTGATTAACCTATGTTGCCAGTCAGTGCCCATTTGTGGGCACTGATTGGCATCATTTTTTTTTTTTTAATGCTTTTTTTTTTTACAGCCTTTTTTTTTTTTAGCCTTTTTTTTTTTTATCTTCCCTTCCCTGGTGGTCCAGGGTGGGCTTCCCTGGTGGTCCATGTGGCGATCCGAGGGGGGGGCTGCGCTGATAAACAATCAGCGCGAACCCCCCCTATCAGGAGAGCAGCCGTTCGGCTCTCCTCTACTCGCGTCTGTCAACGGCTCTTCCTGTTTACATCGTGATCAGCCGTGATTCGACACGGCTGATCACGTGGTAAAGAGTCTCCGTGAGAGACTTTACCGAGATCGGTGTTGTGGGGTGTCGGTGGTGTGGGGTGTCAGACTGACACCCTGCAACAACGATCGCCGCGATGCGCGTCATATGACGTCCGGTCAGGATTCTACAACCACTTTGCCGCCGTCAATCTGTCATTGGCGGGCGGCAAGTGGTTAAAAAGGCATTAACAGGCTACTCGCATTAGCCCGAAAGGCAAAACGGCAGAAAGGAATTTCATACAACATGTGTCTTTTCAGAGATGGCAGCAAGCGACTTCAGGCTCCTTCCCCCGTACACGTTACGTTGTAGCAACTTCCTCAGCCGGGCAATGCTTGATAGCAGTGCTGATTTTGAAGCGAATCATGTGTCTCATCTGCTACATTAAAGGGGTTGTAAAGGTTTTTTTTTTTTTTTCTAAATAGGTTCCTTTAAGCTAGTGAATTGTTGGTTCACTTACCTTTCCTTCGATTTCCCTTATAATTTTTTTTTCTTTGTCTGAATTTCTCACTTCCTGTTTCTCCTCAGTAAGCTGTTCTGACTGACTAACCCCCATCTAGATGATGAGGGCAAGCTTACTGAGGAGAAACGAAGTGAGAAATTCAGATAAAGAAAAAAAAACATTTAGAAGGGAAATCAAAGGAAAAGGTAAGTGAACCAACAATGCACTAGCTTAAAGGAATCTATTTAGAAAATAAAACTAACCATTACAAGTTTCCTTTGCTGACCACTGGGTTTCTTTGTGCTTCTTCAAAGGAGCTTGAACAGCACATCTGGAAACCCCAGTCTGCTTTGACATCTTTGCCTGGGAGAGACCTTGCTGATGCAGTGTTTTTTTTTTTTTTTTTTTTTTTTTTTTAAGTGTATTTTGTGCGTGTACTCGAGAGAGGAGCCAGACTGCAGGAGTTGGGAGTAGGCAGGCCTCCCCCAGAGGCAATCTGCCACCTTTCTCCATGCCCCGAGTGGCAATGGCGGGTGTGTGAGGGGGTCCTCCCACAAAGCCCGCCCTACCTACTTCGCTTTGAAGCCCAACGGGGCAGAGGGACTCCCTATAAGGGAGTGAGAGGATCGAGCCTGCTCAACCAGCCCTGTTAGTCCTTCGCCTCTCTTTTTTTAGAGACCGTGTGGTCAAAATGCGTGCATGTTAACCCAATTTCGAGTGCGTGTAAGTGTGGTGGTTTTTGTGGGCGTACTAAGTGCAGGCTTACCTCGCATAGCACACCCACCGGGAGCCGGGCTGAGACCACCAAACTCAATTCACATGTAGCCGAGACCGGGATCCGAACCCCTGGCTGCAGAGGTGAATGGCTTGTCAGCGCAGTGCCAATCGCGTTGAGCCACTGCAGCTCCTTGCTGATGCAGTTTAACTACTTGTGACATGAAACTGTCTTCCACAACCTCACCCAATCAGCAGAGTTTGGGCATTCCTCACCCAGTTTTAGGCTTTTTGCAGGGCTGTTTCTGTTTTAGTTAATGACTGTTTCCAACCTACATATAAAGTTGTTGCTCATTCGCATCCGTTTGGTATATATGGTTAATCCTACACCTGACTCTAAGACCCCTTTCACATTGAGGGTCAGTTCACACCAGACGCAGTTCCCTTCGGGTTCTGTGCGCATTTTTTCTGCACTAAAAATGCATGCACAGTGTTTTCCCATGTATTCCGTTGGCTCTAGTTCACACCATGCAGTCAGTTTCCGGTGACCGGAAACTGACTGCATAGTATTAACTAGCGCCAACTAGAGTCATTGGAAAACACTGTGCATGCATTTTGTGCAGAAAAAAAGAACACGGAACTGCGTCTGGTGTGAACTGGCCCTGAGGCATTTTTCAGGTGCTAATGGGCTAAAAAATAGCACATGTAAAGTGCCTGAAAACTCCTCCCTTGCCAGCCCAATGTGAAAGCCTGAGTGCTTTCACACTGGGGCGCTGCGCTGGCAGAACATTAAAAAAAGTCCTGCAAGCAGCATCTTTGGAGTGGTGGAGGAGCTGTGTAAACACCACACCTCCACTGCCCCTGTCCATTGAAATTAATAGGCACCGCTGCCAAAGCGCTCCGGCAGCAGCGCTACATGGGCACTATTTAACCCTATCTTTGGCTGCCAGCGGGGGTTAAAATGCACCCCGCTAGCAGCCAAAAAGCGCTGCTAGAACAAGGGTAAAACTAGTGCCGCTTTACCGCTAACGCAGCTGCACTGTTAGTGTGAAAGGGCTCTAAGCCTACAAAATGCCTGGCAACTGTAAAGGCCCGTACACATGATACACAAATCTGAAGTAAAATTACATCCGACTAATTATCTATCGATTTTCTGATCATTCGTATGGTACTTTCAACAGCTGATTCTGAATTTTCGGACGACAAAAACTGTATGTGCAGGCTATAAAAAAAAAAAAAAATCGTACATGAACACAACGTCCGATTTACGTTGTAATTAGCACAGTTTTTATCCGAAAAAAAACCCATAAGAGCAAGACTAAGCATGCTCAGAAACGAAAGAACATACAAAACAATTTAACACATTACATCACTTCTGAAGATTTTCATTTTTGAAGATTTTCATTTTTCTGCCATAAGCTTTTGGAAAACGAAGAAGTAAAAGGAAAATGTGACAGCGCTGAAATCTGAAAAGTGGTCTGAGCAGGAAGTGGATTTAACATATTGGTCCTTGAAGGGGTTAATAAAGTGAAGTTGCTGGCTTAAGAGGTTGGCCAGGTACATTTTAAACTCTCATCTATACAAATAATTTTTAGCTGTTAAATAAATGTCTCTGCATTTCCTATCTTGGGAAATATGTTTTGGCTGACCTTCGAACTAAGGGGAAATCTCCCCAATGAAGACCGTCATGAAAAAACCTGCATTAATAATATAGGGAGCACGCAAGTAAAGAGCAGTGAACGTCTGTTGCAAAAAGCAGGCAAATAAATCTTGAACGCAAATTTTTGTTTTTATTTGTACAGTGCCTTGAAAAAGTATTCATACCCCTTAATGTTCCACATTTTGTCATGTTACAACCAAAAACATAAATGGATTTTATGTGATAGACCAACACAAAGTGGCACATAGCCCTGGTTCACACTGGGTACGATTTGGAACGATTTGAGATGCGATTTGGCAATTGTCGGCAATGGCACTGTCCTAATCAGTGCGACGCCGCATCTGCGATTACAAAAAGTAGTTCCTGTACTACTTTTTGCGATTTCGGGCCGCGATTTACATTAAATTGCGGCCGAAATCGCGGCGAAATCGCGGTAAAATCGCGCATTTTACCGCGATTTTGAATTCGCAGCAGTGTGAACCTAGGCATAATTGTGAAGTGGAAGGAAAATTTATAAATGGGTTTTCAATTTTTTTTACAAATACATTTTTGAAAAGTGTGTGGTGTGCATTTGTATTCAGCCCCCTTTACTCTGATACCCCCAACTAAAATTGGGACCAATTGCCTTCAGAAGTCACTTAATTAGTAAATAGAGTCTGCCTGTGTGTAATTTAATCTCAGTTTTAAATACAGCTGTTCTGTGAGGTTTGTTGGAGAACCTTAGTGAACAAACAGAATCATGAAGGCCAAGGAACACGCCTGGCAAGTCAGGATAAAGTTGTGGAGAAGTTTAAAGCAGGGTTAGGTTATAAAAAATAAATAAAAAAAATACCAAGTTTTGAACATCTCACGGAGCACTGTTCAATTCATCATCTGAAAATGGAAAGAGTATGGCACAACTGAAAACCTACCCAGACATGGCCGTCCACCTAAACTGACAGGCTGGACAAGGAGAGGATTAATCAGAGAAGCAGCCAAGAAGCCCATGGTAATTCTGGGCTGCAGAGATCCACAGCTCAGGTTGAGAAATCTGTCCACATGACGACTATTGGTTGTGCTCTCCACTAATCTGGCCTTTATAGAAGAGTGGCAAGAAGAAAGCCATTGTTTAACTAGTAGCCGACCAGCCACCGTCATTATACGGCGGCAGGTCGGCTCTCCTGGGCGAGAGCCCGTAGCTATACGTCCTATCGTATAGCCGCCACTAGGGGGCGCGTGCGCGCCGCCGGAGGCGCGCGCGCGCGCTCCCCGCTCGCCCCCGACTCCCGTGCGTGTGCCCGGCGGGCGCGATCGCCGCCGGGCACACGCGATCGCTCGGTACAGAGCGGGGAACGGGAGCTGTGTGTGTAAACACACAGCTCTCGTTCCTGTCAGCAGGGGAAATGCTGATTTTCTGTTCATACAATGTATGAACAGAAAATCAGTGTTTCCCCTAGTGAGGCCCCCCCCCCCCCCCCCCACAGTAAGAACACACCCAGGCATACTTAACCCCTTCCCCGCCCCCTAGTGTTAACCCCTTCACTGCCAGTGGCATTTTTATAGTAATCTAATGCATTTTTATAGCACTGATCGCTATAAAAATGCCAATGGTCCCAAAAATGTGTCAAAAATGTCCGAAGTGTCCGCCATAATGTCGCAATACCGAAAAAAAAAATCGCTGATCGCCGCCATTACTAGTAAAAAAAATATTAATAAAAATGCCATAAAAATACCCCCTATTTTGTAAACGCTATAACTTTTGCGCAAACCAATCAATAAACGCTTATTGCGATTTTTTTTACGAAAAATATGTAGAAGAATACGTATCGGCCTAAACTGAGGAAAAAAAATGTTTTTTTATATATTTTTGGGGGATATTTATTACAGCAAAAAGTAAAAAATATTCATTTTTTTCAAAATTGTCGCTCTATTTTTGTTTATAGCGCAAAAAATAAAAAACGCAGAGGTGATCAAATACCACCAAAAGAAAGCTCTATTTGTGGGAAAAAAAGGACGCCAATTTTGTTTGGGAGCCACGTCGCACGACCGCGCAATTGTCTGTTAAAGCGACGCAGTCCCGAATCGCAAAAAGTACTCTGGTCTTTAGGCAGCAATATGTTCCGGGGGGTAAGTGGTTAAAGAAAGCCATAAGAAGTCCCGTTTGCAGTTTGTGAGAAGCCACGTGGGGGACATGGAAAACGTGAAAGAAGGAGTCAGATGAGAGCAAAAATTTTCTTTTTGGCCTAAAAGCAAAACGCTATGTGTGGTGGAAAACTAACACTGCACATCACCCTGAACACACCATCCCCAGTTGCTGGGAAGATGGATGGAGCCAAATACAGGGCAATCTTTAGAAGAAATTCTGTTATGCCGCGTGCAGACGTTCGGATATTCCCACAAAAAAAATTGTTTTTTTTTCCGACGGATGTTGGCTCAAACTTGTCTTGCATACACACGGTCACACAAATGTTGCCGGAAATTGCGAGCGTCGGTGATGTACAACACGTACGACGAGCTGAGAAAAAAGTTCAATAGCCAGTGCGGCTCTTCTGCTTGATTCCGAGCATGCGTGGAATTTTGTGCGTCGGAATTGTGTACACACGCTTGGAATTTTCGACAACATGTTTTGTCAACAAGCTCCCATCAAACATTAGTTGTCGGAGATTCCGACCGCGTGTATGTGGCACTATGCCGCGTACACACGTCCGTTTTTCGGCCATAAAAAATTAAATGTCATTAAAAATTATCGTGTGTGGGCTTCAGAGCATTTTTCGGGTTCCAAAAAATGGGCAATTTTTTTTCAAACATGCTCTATTTTTTCACGACGTTTTTAACGTTGTCGTTTTTTAAGATTGTAAAAAATGGTTGTGTGTGGGCTTTAATGACGTGAAACAAAACGCGAATGCTCAGAAGCAAGTTATGAGACGGGAGCACTCGTTCTGGTAAAACTACCGTTCAGAATGGAGTAAGCACATTCATCACGCTGTAACAGACTGAAAAGCGCAAATCGTCTTTTACTAAAACGGAATCAGCTAAAGCAGCCCAAAGGGTGGCGTCATCTGAATGGAACTTCCTCTTTATAGTGCCGTCGGACGTCACCGCGCTTTGCTAGAGCTTTTTTTTTTTTTTTCACGATCGTGTAGGCAAGGCCGTTTTAATAATCGGGTTGAAAAAAAACTCGTTTTTTCTAGACCCTTAAAAACTTCATTTTTAAAAATCCGAAAAATGGTTGTGTGTGTACGCGGCATTAGAGTCTGCAAAAGACTTGAGACTGGGGCGGAGGTTCACCTTCCAGCAGGACAACGATCCTAAACATACAGCCAGGGCTACAATGGAATGGTTAGAATTGTATCAAAGCATATTTGTGTTTAGAATGGCCCAGTCAAAGTTGAGACCCAAATCCAATTGAGAATCTGTGGCAAGACTTGAAAATTGCTGTTCAAACGCTCTCCATCCAATCTGACAGAGCTTGAGCTATTTTGCATAAAAAGAATGGGCAAAAATGTCTCTCTATAGATGTGCAAAGCTGGTATAGATCTACCCAAAAAGACTTGCAGGTTTAATTGGAGCGAAAGGTGGCTCTACAAAGTATTGACTCAGCGGGGCTAAATACAAAATCACGCCACACTTTTCTCATATTTATTTGTAAAAAATTTGGAAACCATGTATCATTTTCCTTCCACTTCACAAATATGTGCCACTTTGTGTTGGTCTATCACATTTCAAGGGGGTATGAATACTTTTTTAGGGCACTGAAAAGGTTGTATATCAAACACATTTTTCAGCTACAGTGTCCCCTTCAACAGGACCATTTGTCCGGATCCTTTGTTCCTGAAACAAGATAGTGATTTCATATACCTGTCTTGTATAGAAAGAAAATCTGTTTCTAGGTAATTGATGTACACAGACATTTGGGACGAATAAAATCACCAGTCTGTTAGCGGCAAGCAAAAAAAAACAAAAAAACAATGCACATGCCAAACTAAGGCAAAAAAGTTCCTCTTTAACTTGCATTTTCACCCTTTGCATGGATTAATTTAACCACTTAAGCCCCGGACCAATATGCAGCCTAAAGACCCAAGGTGTTTTTACAGTTCGGGACTGCGTCGCTTTAACAGACAATTGCGCGGTCGTGCGACGTGGCTCCCAAACAAAATTGGCGTCCTTTTTTCCCCACAAATAGAGCTTTCTTTTGGTGGTATTTGATCACATCTGCGGTTTTTAGTTTTTGCGCTATAAACAAAAATAGAGCGACAATTTTGAAAAAAAAGCAATATTTTTTACTTTTTGCTGTAATAAATATCCCCCAAAAACATATATAAAAACATTTTTTTTCCTCAGTTTAGGCCGATACGTATTCTTCTACCTATTTTTAGTAAAAAAAATCGCAATAAGCGTTTATCGATTGGTTTGCGCAAAATTTATAGTGTTTACAAAATAGGGGATAGTTTTATTGCATTTTTATTATTTTTTTTTTTTTTACTACTAATGGCGGCGATCAGCAATTTTTTTCGTGACTGCGACATTATGGCGGACACTTCGGACAATTTTGACACATTTTTGGGACCATTGTCATTTTCACAGCAAAAAATGCATTTAAATTGCATTCTTTATTGTGAAAATGACAGTTGCAGTTTGGGAGTTAACCACAGGGGGCGCTGTAGGAGTTAGGGTGCACCTAGTATGTGTTTACAACTGTTTGGGGGTGTGGCTGTAGGAATGACGTCATCGATCGTGTCTTCCCTATAAAGGGAATGACGCGATCGATGCGCCACCATAGTGAAGGACGGGGAAGCCGTGTTTACACACGGCTCACCCCGTTCTTCAGCTCCGGGGAGCGATCGCGACGGAGCGGCTATAAACAAATAGCCGCGCCGTGGTCCCGGATCGCTCCCCGAGCGGACCCGACCTCCGCATGTAGCGGGGGGGGTCCCGATCGGACCCCCCACCCGCTAATAGGCGAGGACGTACGTGTACGCCCATGTGCCTGTACGTGCCATATTGTGGACGTACATGTACATGCGGGGGTCGGGAACTGGTTAAAGTGGAGTTTCCATCCCAAACTTTTTTTCTTTCATTATTGTGCTCATTAGACCTAAAAAAGTAAGAAAACATTTTTTTTTTACTCATCTGGAAATGCCTGTTGCTATGCGGTCCCACGAAATCTGCCTTTGGAATCACCTAGGATTCTGACATCATCTCCCTCTAATGCTCCTGGGAAATGTGTGTCATTTCCCAGGATGCAGTGCGCTAACCAATTATCACTCCCCATCCAAGACTTCCAGGAAGTAAGTGCTTGTGGGCTTCACAATGCCCACAAGCAAAATGACAACGGTGTGGACATAGTTTTATAAACTATCTTTTTTGAATAACTATGCGGAGCGGCGGCGGATTGTAAAATAGTAAGTGACCGGATTTATATTATAATAACGCATTATGAAAGGACATGCATTTAAAAAATGCTAATTGTGGTTGGAACCCCGCTTTAATAAACAAGCATGCTTTTCTTTTTAAGAGAATAATATGGGTACTTTTTCACCAATCATTTTATGTAAACACTCATACAATGTCATATTTTGCTCACTCACCGGTCGGCTTAGTCCTAATGGATTTTTCATATTACTCCAAGACATAATAGTGGTCCATTTTCAATATCCCATCATTGCTTTTTCCAGGAGCGTCCTTTGCACACAGACATGCACTTATCCCTCCCGTTTCTGCCATCTTTGCTCACCTTTGTGCATGTTTATGAACATCTTTGTTCATCTTAATGAAGTGGATCCTGTTTCTGTAAGTTTTCAGTGAGTCATCCATGCATCATCCCTCTCCTCACTCCCACACATTCCTTCCCTTCACTAATTCTGTGCACGTCGTACCCGGAGATATTATTTTTCATATTTCTTCATCTCTGTTTTAAAGTGGAGGTTCACCCTATAAAAAAATTCTAACACTGCATCCAGCACCGTGCTGCATAAAAAATGTCACTGACCTTTATTTTTCTTTCCCGTAGATATCGTTTAGCCGTGGAATTCACCGCGGCTTCCGGGTAGGGAATCCCGCGGGAGTGGGCGTTCCTATTGACATGCCAATCAATTGGCATGCTAAACGACAGCGCACACAGCGCGTCACGACTTCCCGAAGGAAGGTTGGCTCGGCTCTATTCGGCGCCTGCGCACCGGCGCCGAATAGAGCCGAGCTTCTTTCGGGAAGTCGTGACGCGCTGTGTGCGCCGTCGTTTAGCATGCCAATTGATTGGCATGTCAATAGGAACGCCCACTCCCGTGGGATTCCCTATCCGGAAGCCGCGGTGAATTCCACGGCTAAACGATATCTACAGGAAAGAAAAATAAAGGTCAGTGACATTTTTTATGCAGCACGGTGCTGGATGCAGTGTTAGAAATGTTTTTATAGGGTGAACCTCCACTTTAAGGTGACAAAAAAAGTTTAATTTTATTTATTTTTCTGTCTTTGGCAAGATTTTGAGTAATTTAATCAAAACTCTTGGAAGATATCAAAGCTATTCTTAAAGAGTGGGATTTCAATGTAGTATAAATATATATTTTAGGAAGATGGAGGAGGGGGTAGTTGTGTGGTGGATACGTTAATTATTTAGGGATGGATAGTGATCTACACACATTGTTTAAACCCGATTCTCCAAATATAAATGTTTGCCTAATAACAGGTATGTTTCTCTCATTTGTGATATCCAGGACTGTGCGACTGTACTTTTGTCGTCATTGTAGGACAAAAAAAATGGTTGTAAAAAAAAAGAAAAAAAACCTAAGAGAAACAAAACTGAGAATTTGGGGTTGTTCAGAGATGCACAAATAAATCTGAATTGATGGCACATGGCTATTTACACCATTAACCACTTCAGCCCCAGAAGAATTCTCCCCCTTCCTGACTGGAGCACTTTTTTTGAGATTCGGCACTATGTCGCTTTAACTGACAATTGCGCGGTCGTGCAACGTGGTACTCAAACAAAATTGATGTCCCCCCCCCCCCTCCCCCACGAATAGAGCTTTCTTTTGGTGGTGTTTGATCACCTCTGTGGCTCTTATTTTTTGTGCTATAAACAAAAAAAAGTGCCGATTTGGGAAAAAAAGCTATATATTTTAGTTTTTGCTGTAATAAATATCCCTGAAATATATATATATATAAAAACATTTTTTTCCCTCAGTTTAGGCAGATATGTATTCTACACATCTTTGCTAAAAAAAATTGCAAATGCGTATATTAATGGTTTGCACAAACATTATAGTGTCTACAAAATAGGGGGTAGTTTTATGGCATTTTTTTCCAATAATGGCGGCTATCTGGCATTTTTCTTTTTTTTTTTTATCGTGACTGCGACATTATGACGGACACTTCGGACACTTTTGACGCAATTTTTTGGCCATTGTCATTTATAGCACTGATCGCTGTATAAAAATGCACTAAATACTGTGTAAATGACACTGGCAGGGAAGGGGTTAAATGATCACTAAAGGAAAAACATTTTTGGGCTAAATAGCTTGCTTTACCTTATAGCAGTCTTGATTTCATGTCCTCATTGTCCGTTTTTGCTTTGAAGCAGCTGTAATCCTTTGCTGAAATCCTCACTTCCTGGTTGTCTGGCTCCATAGTAAATATTTCATGGAAACTTCTTCACTGTGGTCCAAGCCGTGCTCGTCCCCGTTCTCTGAACTACAGCACTGCGTGTGACCATGCAGCAGAGGGTTGAAGGGGGTGTGAGCATTGTGTGGCTAAGAACATAGAACCTCCTCTCTTTGAATAAGTTTTGTTTCTTCCCCTCCACTGCCCCGCCTGGACCCCGCCCCTTTTCTTTCTTGTAAATTGCCCATAGGAACACACTTAGTCTGTCTGTCTCTCAGAATCAGAACTTGCCATTATCTTTTGTTTTCCTGTTGGTGCTGCTTCCTGTCTTGTGCAGGGTATCGTTGGCTGTGTGGGTTGAATAGCTTGAATATTTATCGTTGGGCGGTATAGTGGGCGTATTATTTAAATTTTATTACTGAGCGCGCGTCCCGGTTTTTTTTTTAACTGCGCATGCGCGATACGCAAAGGATACTGGGAAATGTAGTTCCCAGCGTGACGGCGACGTCACTCTAACGAACGAGCGGCGAGAAGCAGGAAGTAAAATGAAGAAACGAAACTGGGTGGAAGCAGGTAAGCGATATGAAGAAATGTAATTGCTTTGGAATATTTAAAAAAAAAAAAATAACTAAACTATTGTGACAATATAGCATACAACAGGGCATTTTAGCAAAAACATTTTTTTCCTTTAGTGATCCTTTAAGTGTGTCCTAGGGAGTGATTCTAACTGTGGGGGGAATAGGCTGCGAGTGACACGACAGTCCCGATCCCAGGGAATATTAGATCAGTGTCCTGTCCCTAGGCAGAACAGGGAAATGTCTTGTTTACACAGACATCTCCCTGTTCTGCAGCTCCGTGACACAATCGCGGGACACCAGCGGACATCGAGCTGGCGGGTCCCGCGTTTTTTTTTAAAGCAACGTACAGGTACGTTGCTTTGCCCACACAACGTTCTGCCGACGTATATACACGTTAAGCCGTCGGCAAGTGGTTTAAAATGTCTGTATGTGTATATATGTGTGTAATATTCTCAGCGTTCTCTATAATGTTGGTATGTACAGTCAACTATTTACTAGCCAGTGGCCTGCTTTCACCAGGAGTTGTTTGCTCTTATTTTAACGCACAAGACCTGTGGACTTGCCATCCCTGAGGGATATGCAAGATTCATTTGCATGTTGCCTTAGAGGAGACGAGACCAGCCTATGGAAAAACACTGTGCTTGTTTGAACGCCTATGACCTAGTGGTCCATACTGGGGCAGGAGGCTGGTGTGTTGATATTCAGTGGAGGATATTACTACTCACTTCAGTCTGTTTGAATATACACCTTGGGTGACATATGGACTTTTGTACTAGTGTCCGTGGGCACTTTTTTTGCCTATTTTCAGTGCAGCATATATCCATTCCTCTAAGACCCCTTTTACACTGGGGCGGTTTGCAGGTGCTATTGCACTAAAAATAAAGCCTGCAAACCGACCTGAAACAGCATCTGCCGTTTCTCCAGTGTGAAAGCTAGCCACATCTTTGGAGCGGCAAAGGAGCGGTGTGTTTACCACTCCTCCACCGCTCCTTCCCATTGAAAGCAATGGGAAACCGCGGCTATACCGCCGGCAATGCGCCTCTGCAGAGGCACATTGCCGGCGGTTTTGACCCTTTTTCGTCCGCTAGTGGGGGGTAAAACTGCACCGCTAGCGGTCGAATACTGCCACAATTCTGGCGGTAAATCGCCCCTAAAAATAGCGGCGCTTTACCGCAACCGCACCTCCCGCCCCAGTGTGAAAGGGGCCTAATAATGGAATAGTTGCTTACCAGACCCAAACGGGTCAATGGGCATGCGTACTGTTCTCGCCAAAAAAATCGATCCGTGTTACTGCCCATATGAAGCTCCGAATGGTCTTCGGCTCTAGGGTCATGGATGGATCTAGGGGTGAAAGGAGGACTAATTCTACGCGGATGTTTGTGCTGGTAGGCATTAGTGTACATCTTTTCTTTTTCTACAGACAGAACTTTTTTATTAAGCACAGCGATAATGCACTATTGGTTGTCCTCCTTTCATCCCTAAAGGATCATCCATGACCCCAGAGCCAGAGATTGTTCAGGGCTTCATATGGGCAGTAACACAGATCAATTTTGAGAACAGCCTTCATGCTTACTGACCTGTTTGGGTTTGGTAAGCAGCCATTCCATTATTAGAGCACAGTGGTAATGCATGCAGCACTTTGAGGGCTGGGAATTAAACGCTGTTTGAGTCTCAATACTCAAGATTTTGGACTGTTTTGAATAATCCAGCAGTATTTGGAGTTTAGTTTCACAAAGGACTTACGACGGCGTATCTCCTGATACGCCGCCGTAAGTCCGAATGTGAGGCGTCGCATCTATGCGCCTGATTCATAGAATCAGATACGCCTCACTGTTGCCAAGATACGACTGACGTAAGTCTCTTACGCCGCCGTATCTTGGGGTGCATATTTACGCTGGCCGCTAGGTGCGCTTCCGTATATTTCCGCGTCAAATATGCAAATGAGCTAGATACGTCGATTCACGAACGTACTTGCGCCTGGCGTATTAAAATACGCTGTTTACGTAAGGCGTACGACCGGCGTAACTTTACCCCTCATAAAGCAGGGGTAAGTCATGTTGGGTATGGACGTCGGAACAGCGTCGTATTTTACGTTGTTTGCGTAAGTCGTCCGTGAATGGGGATGGGCGTAGGTTACGTTCACGTTGACTAAACATTGAGCCGGCGTAAGTTAGGGAAAAAATTTGACGTGATACTGAGCATGCGCGCGCATGCGCCATTCGTTAGGCGCGTCATTTACATGGGGTCACGATTCATTTCTATACAACACGCCCCCTACCAGCCTACTTTGAATTACGCGGGCTTACGCAGGCCTATTTACGCTACGCCGCCGCAACTTACGGAGCAAGTGCTTTGTGAATACTGCACTTGCCTGTCTAAGTTGTGGCGGCGTAGCGTAAATAGGAGAGGCTACACCCACACAAAGATGCGCCCAGATACGTGAATCTGGCCCCTGATTTCACTTATTGGCATTTATGCACAGTTTTATATTTATGCTTTTGTTTTATATGTCATATGTACTGTGGTTATACACAGGCCTTTGATATGCATTAAGATTTGTGCACATGTTCACAATTTTGTGTTGATATATAAAGCACTATGGGTCAGATTCAGCAAAAACTGCGGCGGCGTAACGTATCGTCTTTACGTTACACCGCCGCAAGTTTTCAGCGCAAGTGCCTGATTCACCAAGCACTTGCGTGTAAACTTACGGCGGTGTATCGTAAAGACGTCGGGCGCAAGCCCGCCTAATTCAAATGGGGCGTGTACCATTTAAATTAGGCGCGCTCCCGCGCCGAACGTTCTGCGCATGCTCCGTTTGGAAATTTCCCGCCGTGCTTTGCGCGAAATTACGGCGCCCCGACGTGTTTGTGAATGGCGACGTGCGTAACGGACTTATGCCGAAATGTTTTTTTTTTAATTTGATGCGGGAACGACGGCCATACTTTAACATGGCTGGTCTAAAGTTAAGGCATGAAAAAGCAGCCTTAACTTTGCGACGGGAAAAAACGACTTGCGACGACGTAACGCACGCGAGTACCTTCGTGGATCGCTGTAAAAGCTAATTTGCATACCCGACGCTGGAAAACGACGCAAACTTCACCCATCGGCAGCCGAAGTATTGCAGCCTTAAGATCCGAAGCCGTACGCCTGTCGGATCTTAGCCAAATGCCGTCGTATCTTGTTTGTGAATCACAAATTAAGATACAACGTGGCAAATTTGAAAATACGCCGGAGTATCCGTAGATACTCCGGCGTATTTCTTCTATGAATCTGGCCCTATATTTTTGTTTTCTTTGGATATTTGCTTAGCGATATATTTATATTTATATTTATATTGAGACAGCGCACTTTTTTTATAGACGTTTTTTCCAACATTTTTATCTCCTGGTATTCAGAGAATTTTAGGTGAAGTCTTTCTATTTAGTTGGCTGGCGCATCCTTTCATCCATTTTAAAATGTATCTGTACTTGGCACGTTAATCACTTGACTTGCTCCCTGCCACTATAACACAATGTTCTTCGGTTTATACAGCGTGTTTACTCGTAATTTCTTCTTAAGCTTTCTGATCTGTAGTTTTCACGAAATGTGGTCACCAGTTGCCTGTGGAGAAATGCCACATAATGTGATTCATGCCTGAAAACCCATTTTGCTGAAGGGCTCTCGATAACCTAATGGAGAAAAACAAATGACTGGGGGAATGCTGATTCCAACCTTAACAAGGGAGGGCAAGCTGTCACTATCCTAATGACTGGAAATTCGGAGGGCAAAAGAATCGGAAGCGATTTGTCTTTTTTGATAAAACCACCCACCCCTTCCATCTACTGTAAATATATTCTCTGAATTATTTAAAACCTAGTCTGTAATAAAATGCATACATGGGACCAGACAAAGATATTTCTATTTTTTGTCCATTCATTTGATTGTTTTTTTTCTTTTTACAGCTCTGCCAACACAGCACAGCCTATTTTTCTCTGCCGCGGTTAAAGGCAAAGTTCACCTTTTAGCAACACGTATGTTACACCCCTATTTGTAACATATCCCTAAACACACTCTTCCCACCCCCAGGGCCCCTCCCTGTGACAACATACAGGACTTGCTCTCCTCCAGCAGCTATCACATTTAAAATCTGCACAGTTTTTTTTTTTCTTACAGGGATCTATGAACTAATTATCTACAAGTCCCATCCTCCACCACGGCAGACAGAGTTGTAGTTGTCAATAAATCACAAGTGCAGAAATCGGCTCACTCAGTCCATTGACATATTCTCTAGGGGCCAGATTCACGTAGATCAGAGGATCTTTAGATCCGCTAGATCTACCTGATTTAAGATCCGCTCCCGCAAGTTTGCGAGGCAAGTGGGTAATTCACAAACCACTTGCCTCCAAACTTGCGGCGGCGGATCGTAAATCCCCCAGCGGAATTCAAATTCCGCGGCTAGGGGGAGTGTACTATTTAAATCAGGCGCGTTCCTGCGCCGATTTTAAATGAGCATGCGCCGTCAGCGGAATTTCCCGGCGTGCATTGCTCCCACTGACGTCGCTAGGACGTCAGTGGTTTTGACGCTTACGTAAACGACGTCCATCCGTATTCGAGAACGACTTACGCAAACAACGTTAAAAAATTCAAATTTGACGCGGGAACGACGGCTATACTTAACATTGGCTGCGCCTCATAGAAGCAGGGGTAAGTATACGCCGGGAAAGCCGCTACGGAAACGTCGTAAGAACACTGCGTCGGGTCCGCGTACGTTTGTGAATTCGCGTATCTCGCTGATTTACATATTATTCAACGTAAATCAGCGGGAACGCCCCCGGCGCCATTTTCAAATTGAAAATAAGATCCGACAGTGTAACACAGTGTAACACTGTCGGATCTTAGCCATATCTATGCATAACTGATTAGATGAATCAGACGCATATAGGACCAGTGTAAGTCAGAGATACGACCGGTGTATCAGGAGATACACCATCGTATCTCTTTGTAAATCTGGCCCTAGCTCAGTAACTGAAAGCCTATATAGAGGTTTCAGACAGAGAGCTGGAGAAAGTGTCTGCAGTAGCCCGACCTTGTATCTGTAATTCCTTGATCTCAGGTGCAATGCTTTGCAGACTCTTGTGTTAAAAAAAAAAAACATGTTTTTTTTGCAAATATGGGTGCATTTATTCTTTTTTCATAAAGGTGAACTTGGCCTTTAAAGCGGAGGTTCACCCTAAATTTTAAGTTTGGCTGTCTAAAACCACCAGCCATTGTTGGCAATGTATCCGTTTTTTTTTTTTTTAATCGGCCTCCTTACCTTTGTACTCTGGCCTTTTGTGAGCTGTCACACACTTTTCCCCGCGGGAGTGGGCGTGGATTCCAAATTCCCCCGACCAGCGCTGTCTCCTGGGAGTGAGTCCTGAGAATCCCATGAGACGCGCTGTGCTGAAATCCCGCGATATCTCGCGGGACGCCGGCCGTTGTGATGGCTACCGTGCAGTGTTGATGGCGATGCTCGCCGTCAACACTGCACATGCGCGAGATAGAGCGGTGAATGCTGGGACGTCCGCATTCACCGCATCCCGGAAGGACAAGGAGCTGGGCTTCACAGTGCCCACAGTAAAGACGGAAACGTCCATCTTGGAATTTTAAAAGATCTTCTTTTATGGCAATTTGCAATGCAGCGGGCTAAAAGACTGGGACAGATGAGCGGGTACTTTCACAAGGTAAAAGCGGCAGAAGCCATAAAAAAAATTAAAAAAACGAAAACCTGCGGAACCCCCGCTTTAAGTGGATTTCTTGCATGATCAATGGGTATTCTATGTTGCGCTTCACAATAACACCAGAAAAACCCTTTTTATAAAGATTTTTTGGGCATACCTCTATAGATTTATACAAACGATCTCAGGAACTTTGTTCTCTATGCATAATTTTAAATATTTGAGGTATACTGATAAGTAGAACAATGGAAATTGCACTTTGTCAAACATTTGTTTACCTGTTGTGATCCAAAGGTCTCATAACAATTGGGCATTACATGGAAGATATAACCTGTGACATAGGACCAGGCCCTCTTGAGTTGGAGCAATGATCATCCATAAAGTAGATAGGAAAGGCAAGAGTGACTAAAGAGGAGAATAAAGGGAAAAGATATGGTATTCCTCTGTGTCTAGATTATTGTTTAATCTTTGTCTAGATATGAAGTAACACCCCTATTTGTGGAATTGTTTGGGGCATTGCCTTTTAACATGGTCTCATCTCATGCAGTTTCTATCAATCCTTTTTCAGTGTCTTCCTCTGAGTTAGGGAGTTTGAAATTTTGGACACCAAACTGGTCTTTTCAGATAAATAAGTCCTGGATACTATTCGCTGGGTTCTGCCATAATGGGGGTGGTCCCCCCCCCCCCATTCTGGAGTTACTTCATTATGGGAGGCATTTCTTTTTCTACTCCTTTCTGATTCCCCAGAACAGACAGCTCCTGTTTTTGCCAGGGAATCATTATGTTGATCAGTTTCTTTATTTGTTTCAATAGTTTTTTATTGGTATTTTCATTTTTCATACACAAGCAAGGTGTTCACGTAAGTAGTTTCAACAAAGAATAAACAATATCGTTTGACATAAGAAAAAAAAATTGGGAAGCACCATATATGTAACTGTACGTAAGAGTGACTTCACATAAGAAAGAAAATATTAAATCGGGAAAGTAGCACAGCAGTCCATTACCATTCCTAAAATCGGCAATAAATAAAATGAGTTAATAATCAAGATAATAAAAAAGAGAGAAAAAAAAAAATTAATAGATTTAATGCCCATCTTGATGTTCACTATCTGAAGTTTTCATTTTTTCTAGGAATACTCTTTCTCCAGGTATGTCAACAGAAGAAGGATATTTCTTCTGTTGATCAGTTTCTTGATCTGACCTCTGCTTAGACTTTAATCTGGAGGCTGCAAAATCTTCACCCCTGAAATCTTTGATTTCACCCTGCAACAGACTGGGTAGCCTACTACTTATGCTTGATAGTGTTTAATTTATGATTCGGGACTACACTGTCTTTCCTAGAGTCCAGATATTGTCTTTCAGATCCTCTTTTGATGATCCCCACTTCATATAGGGAGGGTTCCGCACTTGGGTGCCCCTCCTTTTCTTCCTTGGAGGGAGGTATTCGCCACTGGAAGGTCCTTTTACCCTCCCACTGGAAGGTCCTTTTACCCTCCCACTGGAAGGTCCTTTTACCCTCCCAATTGAAGGTCCTTTATTTTTATTGGGGGTCAGCAAACAGAACATACTGTTAGGCTTCTGCAGAGTGGTATAAGGTATATCTTGGGGCCCACGTGGGACCCGATTACTGGAAGATAGAGCCTCATCTCCGACAAGCTGTGGTTTCTTTAGGAAGGCTCTATTTTCTAGTGCTTGTTCTAGGACTCTGACCCCTCACTGCTTGATAGAGGATTCTGCTTTATGGGTGTAGGTTGGATGTTTCCTGAAATCGTATATCTAATTCTGGTTAGGCAGGTTGCAGTGTGGCTACTGCACCTCCTAAAAAACCTATAGGTGTTGATTGTAAGGACTCCTCATCCTTTTAGTCCTTATGTTCTACACCACTTTGGGTTACAGTTATCCCCGCACCTGCCAACCCTTTATACAGGTATTGTTGATCCCTCTTCTTAGGAAGGGTTCTGGGTTGGTATCCTTGAATTTTTAAGTGTTCAACTCCTAGCTGTTGACTTTTTTTTTTCTCTAGACACGTTCTGTCTGTCCAACTTCCTTTCCCTGAAGTTGGGTATGCGAGTTAAACCTGTCCTGGTCTGGAGCACCAGTCTTATGCTCAATATCATCCCATTGGTTATGGGAATTTTTCATATTGGTTGGTTCTTCTTCATCTAGCCTTCATTCAGGCATTTAAATCCTTAAACGTTTGTATTATGATCTCCACATCTGTTGTACTGTATCTCTTAACAGCTGTTGGCCACCCCTCAGTTGGACTGCTTTTGGACATCCCTGCTGTTTTTGTACTTGCCTTTAAAATCTTTTTCTTGAAGTCGTAAAGGAACATTGGTCCCATTCCTCTCTGCCATTGGCTTTTTGTACTGCTTACTCACAAAACTAAAACATGGTGTTTTGGGTGCTGACCTATCTTGTTTGTCAGTGTCTTTACCTCCTGTAGGTGTCAGTATAATCTGTTAAAGATTTTCTACATTGTCTGTGTCTCTCAATGGTCTTCAAGAAAAATATTTAATGGAAAGTACAGAAAATCATATCGCACAGACCACATGTCAGTAACAACCAATGCAATCCATACATCCAAATAAACCAAAACAAATAACTTCTCTGACCAGAGTATATTCTCCCAGTATTTAACAGGTTTGTCTAAATGTTGTGTAGAAAACTTTAAACAAGCTTCAACATGTTTTTTCTACAGCAGTGGAGTTTTGACTGGTGAGCGTGCATACAGGCCATGGCGGTTGAGTGTTTTTGTATGAAAAATTGGTACCTTAAAGTGGATGTAAACCCAAAATGTTTTATTATTTGTTTTTGCTGTCACAATGTAGAGTATAAGATTTCCTATCATATGTGCCCAGTCTTGCCACACAGAGTTAATCCAGCTCTGAGCAATCCTCTTTTATTGTTCAGTGAAATAAAATGTGTGTTCACCGCTGGTTCCACGTAACCAGCGTGGAACGCAAATGCCGCCGATATCGAAACCGACGTCGGCAGCCTGCGCCGCTGGATAGATGCCTGAGCTTCTCTCACAACAGTAGTTTTTATCCATGCGCCACCCAGTGGTTGCCGGCCGTACTGCTTCCGATGTATTAAACCTTCTCACAGTTCTGTACAACTGTGTGTATCCATGCTCCACCCAATGGTTGCTGGCAGTACTGCTTCTGATGTATAAAAAAAGAGACCATATAACTCCTATGAAAAAATCAGAATGAAAGTTTGATTTTGCTTTTTTCATAGGAGTTATATGATCTTTAACATTATAGACATATCACTGGTCTCTTTTTTTATATATTCATATTTTCAGATAAATCGCAGGTTTATTTATACATTTTTTTGGCATTACATTTTTGAGAATCGTGATCTTTTGTCTAAGCAAAAGAATTGTGATTCTCATTTTGACCAGAATCGTGCAGCCCTACAGTAGGAGGAATTTTGCCCCATCATTGGTGTCCATGGGAGGAATTTTTCCCCACCTTTTGGTGTTTTTGATAGGAATTGTGCACCTTTATTGGTGTCAGTGGGGGGAATTGTATCCCATTGTTGGTATCTGTGGGCAAAATGGTACCTCAAAGGCCAGATAAAGGCAAGCAGAGGGCCACACCTGGCCCCCGGGCTGCAGTTTGAGTACACCCTGCTGTGCTCTAAAACAGTGGTCTCCAAAGGCTTGAGGCTGCCAGCAGTCATGCTGGAAGGGGAGTTCAGAAACCGTAACATATCATCATACTGGCTATTTTGTCAGAGGCTTCTGGTATTAGTCCTAATGTATAGTGTTTAGTGAAATTGTTCTACTATTGTGTGTGTGTTTTTGTTTTTTACTAGGCCCAGTTTTGTGGCCAAAGTGAACTCTCACAGAACACATTTTTTTACTCAAGCATTTGGATGCAACAAATGAAGTGAAGCCTTCACATCACGGGTTCCTGGCAATAAATACTACCTTAATATCAGAATGTCCTGGGGAGCTTTAACATCTTTGTCTATTTTCCAGAAATGCATTGACTGTTCTTTCAGCAGGTGAAATTGTTGGTCAAATCTCGTTTATCTTCTGTCCTAAGACCAAAATGAGTTTTTTATTTCGGACACCAGTGTGGTAATTGAGCAATTTACCTAAAGCATGTGTAGCTATAATTGCTTGTTCGATTTGATTTCAGCTGAATTTTTTCAACAGTATAAAATAAATTCCACATTTTGTTTTTTTTTCTGTGTTCACAGATGAATGTAAATGTGAAATTTTAAAGCGCAGAAAGCTTCACGGCAAATCTGTCCCGCATTACGCAGCTATTGAACCGGACGGGAACGGCTTGATGATTATCTCTTACAAGCCCTTCAAATTCTTTGGAAATGAACAAAATCAAGCTGAAGAGGAGAGCATGGAGCAGGAAGAAAAGAAAGGTAATATTTAAACTGATATGTTCTGCTGCAGAATTGGGAACAGTTTCACTCCAATATGTGCTCATGCGTTTGAAATGGATTCTTTCCTGTGATCCCAGCTTTAGAATGACAATAGTATACTTCCTGAGGACACAACCCCTTGTACTTTTATATATGTCTTAAAGTGTACCTGTATTGCACATCAGGATAGTACACTGAAGCCAAAAGTTAGTGTTCAGCTTTTAGGAAAAAAACTAGGGTTGTCCCGATACCGATACTGAGCATTTGCACGAGTACTTGTACTTGCGCAAATGCTCCCGATGCCTGGCCGAATACTTTTTTTTTTTTTTCGAGTGAGGGTGGTGGGCGGATGGAGTGCGGGTGGAGAGGGTGAGGAGTGCGAGAGGAGAGGGGGTGGAGAGGGGGCGGAGAGCGGAGCAGAGCAGTCCTCGTATGGAGGAGAGGAGAGCTGCTGCCGCCTAGTCCCCTAAGACAAAGCCAAGTCAATCCCCCCCCTCCTACCGCCGCTGCCGACATCTAGTTAATATGCGCTGGGGGAACACAACAGCTTTCATTTGAATAGCAGTGTGTTTCCTGCCGCGTCTCGTCATGTATAGACACTCCCCCTTGCCCAGGATTGGACGGGTGATCTGTCTATCAAAGTGCCCGGGCAAGGGGGAGTGTCTATACATGACGAGGCGCGGCGGGGAACAGACGGCTATTCAAATGAAAGCTGTTGTGTTCCCCCAGCGCATATTAACTAGATGCCGGCAGCGGTGGGAGGAGGGGGGGATTGACTTGGCTTTGTCTTAGGGGACACAAGGCTGCATCTAGGGACATGGCTGCATCTAGGGACATGGCTGCATCTAGGGACATGGCTGCATCTAGGGACATGGCTGCATCTAGGGACATGGCTGCATTTAGAGACACAAGGCTGCATTTGGGGAAAAAAGGCTGCATTTGGGGACACATGGCTGCATTTTAAAAAAAGTATCGGTATTCGGTATCGGCGAGTACATGAAAAAAAGTATCGGTACTTGAACTCGGTCCTAAAATTGTGGTATCGGGACAACCCTAAAAAAACCTAAAAGATGAACCAACACCCTACATCATCACTAAATGAACTGAGTCACTACCACATCTAGAACAATGTGGCCGCTGTTGCCTTCTGCTGCTGTCAATCACAGCCAGTGAGAAGGGAGAGTGGGGTGGCGCCGAAACAATACTCTGTGTGTCAATGGACACACAAGCCCGAGCGAATGCCCCCATAGCAAGCGGCTTGCTATGGGGGCACTTATCCCAGGAGCGCCGTCGGCGGAAGAAGAGGATGATCATGACTACTCCACCAGTACAAAACCACCATGCAAAGCAGGCAAGTATGACATGTTTATTTAAAAAAAAAAATGGGTTTGCAAACACTTAAATTGATGTTATATTTTCGGCTTTAAAAGCAAAAAAACAAACTTATCATACTTGCCTGCTCCGTGTAATGGTTTTTCAGAGAATAGCCCTGATCCTTTTCTTCTTGGGTCCCCCTGCCGATTCTCCTGGCTCCTCCCCCTTGACCAGTGCTGCTTGCAATGGGGGAACTGGTGCTTGCTTGCCTCCAAGTCCTGTTCTATGCGTCCATAAGACACATAGAGCTGTGGCTTCTCCCCCCCCCCCCGCTCTCTTCTCATTGGCTCACTGGCTGTAATTGACAGCAGTGGGAGCCAATGGCTGCTGTCTCAACCAATGAGGAGAGGAAGTCCCGGGACAGCTGAAGCTCTCATGCACATTGCTGGGTCGAGAGTTGAGTATTGGGGGGCCGTGGTGGAAGCAGCACACAGAAGGTGTTTTGCCTTCATGCATAACATAAAGGCTAATTGTTCTGTAGCCCAAAATATGAAGTATGAGGGATCTTTTGACATAATGCAAGAAGTGTACAGAGGACATAGGACTGCTCTGAAAAGCTCAACAGTTTTTTGTATATCGATCATTTGGTACAGGACCTAGGACTCTTATGCATAGGCCTTGGGTTATATGTAGTCTACCTTAACTACTTCAAACCCCTTAGAACGGGTTAAAGTGGTTATACCGGGATGACGCCTGCATTGGCAGGCATCATCCAAGCATCAAACTTTTCATCCGATGATGACTTTTATGTAAAAGTAATCCGAGTGGCTATACAACCACTCGATCACTTCTACAGGGTGCAGAAGAGGGACACAATCCCTGCCCCCCGCTGCCTGTGCTGGGCTCTCCTGTGCGATTGGAGGAACTTGACTGGCCTGCGCGGAGTCCTGACCTCAACCCGATGGAACACCTTTGGGATGAATTGGAGCAGAGACTGTGAGCCAGGTCCTCTCATCCACATCAGTGCTTGACCTCACAAATGCGCTTCCGGAAGAATGGTCAAACATTCCCATAGACACACTCCTAAACCTTGTGGACAGCCTTCCCAGAAGAGTTGAAGCTGTTATAGCTGCAATGGGTGGCCAACTCAATATTGAACCCTACAGACTAAGACTGGGATGCCATTAAAGTGTGTGTGTGTGTGTGTGTGTGTGTGTGTAAAGGCAGGCATCCCAATACCTTATAGGCAACTTCCTGAAAACGGCCAATATGATAGGCCGAAATACATAGAGGTTGAGTCACGTGATCGTGACACACTTCCGCCTAGACGTCCAAACCAGAAAATCGAGCCCTCACCACGACAGTGGCTTCATGTATTGATCGGGTAGTTTTCACGGATTACTTTTTTACCTGCTGTTCACTTCGGGTGCCAGGATATCAGGCACTCTTACATGTGAGTTGAATACCTTCTTTTAATCTTTTGTAATAACGTTTTTTAAACGGTACTGCGCCATGAAGCTTTTTCTATTATATCTATCCACATGAGGATTATTTACCATATCCAACCACCAGTCCAGAGGATACCTACAGGGGTCGCTTCACAAACGCATTTGACCTAACTAGCTATAGTTGGTCCAATCCCAAGGGTGAGTGCACCTCTACTAGGGGGGGGCACCCTATTTAAGCACATAAGGAGCACAGAATTTTTCATCCATATTTCAAGTCACAGCACTGTGTATAAGGCCTCGTACACACGATAGGTTAACCAGAGGACAGCGGCCTCAAGGACCGTTTTCATCGGTCAAAACCGATCTTGTGTGGGCCCCATAGGTTAAAAAAAAGCCAACTTGCTTTAAAATTAACCTACGGATTCCTAACCGATAGGTTAAAACCGATCGTTCGTAGGCACGACCATCGTTTAAAAATTCACGCATGCTCAGAATCAAGTCGACGCATGCTTGTAAGCATTGAACTTCGTTTTTTTTTCAGCACGTCGTTGTGTTTTACGTCACTGCGTTCTGACACGATCGGTTATTTAACCTATGGTGTGTAGGCGTGACGGACCATTAGTCAGCTTCATCGGTTAACCTATGACAACTGTCCTTCAGACTGTTGTCCTCTGGTTAACCTGTCGTGTATACGAGGCTTAAGACCTTCAACATTGTTCCAACAGCACAAGCACTTTTTTCACTGGGGACTTTTTCCAGCGATTTGTTGTTGTTTTTTTAGTGTTTTTTTTTGTGTTTTTTATTATTTATTTTTTTATTTAATTTAGTGTTTCATTATTATTTTTGTTGTATGTAGCATTCAGCGTGGTTTATTCTTTATTAACCTTTGATAATAATGTGTGTGTATGTATGGGAGAAGGTGGTGATTATCGCTAGTGGCTATTTGCAGCGGCTTGCGATAATCTGAAGCGTATCCGACAGGCTGGTTGTACCCAAGTTGATAGATAAATCAACTTGGTACATCCAGCGTGCCTATTATTGCTTCTAATCGAGATTCAAACCATGTATGGCCAACCTAAGTCATTAGCAATACACACACAGTCTGATTATTGATAGAGGCAGTTAATGGTTCGCTGTCAACAGTTTTTCCATGTGTGAACACCACCAAAAAACAGTTGGCCTACATCCTAGTGGCTGCTGACTTTGTACATTGAATTTTAGAGTTACAGAGTCCCTTAAAGAAAAAAATATTCTGTTATTTTAAAACCCTTTCGGTGATGCATAATGATTTTTTTTTGTGCCGTTGAGCCAGTGACTCAGATGCTTCATCTTCTCCCAGAACTGTTGTTGTTCTGGCTCAGTGAGCCTCTGTGGTTTTTGCTGTCCTTGTCTCTTTCTATGTATCAGCTCTCATCCAATCACTGTGTTTCCTGGAGAAATATAGTCAATCTGTCTTTTGTTTGTTGACTCTTGGATTTTTTCCCCTGTGGTCATTGCTCCATGAAAACTCTCATTCTGCATTCTTAATGTATTAGGGAGAGTGCCTAGATAAAAAGTTGGTTTAACTTAACACGTGCATCCTCACGATCTCCCTGGTCCCTGCTGTACTTGACTCCATGAATGATTAGCTTTCACGGCCCATGCAGCTGGTGCAGGGGTCCAGGGGCTTGAAAACTCTGGTCGTCTGACCATTTTTTTTCTTTAGGAACACCGGGATGGAGCGGAGTGATTCAGATTGTTTAAAGTGGCCACATGACATTTAGAATCACTCTGATTCATCCCGGAAGAACGATGACTTATAAATTCCGGATCCCTAAAACGGCTGCCTAGGCAGTGAAAGCTTATCACCCATTGAGGTAGGTACCGCAGGGCCCCTGGTACCTTATTTTTTATTTTTTGTGAAGTGGTGAATTTTTGTTTAAATACAGGGCTAGAAAAATTCTGTATTTAGAGCCAGTGGCTGCAGTCTAAAAATATGTTTATATTTTGGCAGCAATAGAAAGCTCTCAAAAAGGATGAATTTATGCCAGGTGTTAAGTGCTTTGACTATCTTGCTTCTGGGATTTGTCCATATGTATTTCGGTGGAAATTTTTTTTTTTATTTTGCAAGAAGTCTTGAAAAGTCTAAATATTACCACTACCATTTTACAGCAAAATTAGTACTTGAAACCATCACAAGTAGTGATGAGCTCCGGCGTGTTCGCACTGTCCACGTGCAGAGCCTGCCAGGAAGTCTGCACAGTGCTGCGCTAACCACAGGCAGGGAGACATTTCCTGATTTTGGCAGCTGACCATCGGGACAATGTCTCCCTGCCTGTGATTAGCGCAGCGTCATGGCGACTTCCTGGCCGGGCTCTGCACGTGGAGTGTGCGAACACGCCGGAGCTCATCCCTAATCACAAGCAAATTTGTGGGCCCAATTCCTCCACTATACCCTGATGACTCCCAGCACAGCTCATGCAGGAACTAAACAACAAAACGTTCCCATTGCATTATTGGAGCTTATTTGTATTTATTTTTTCTGGTTTGGACCTGTTTAGCTTTTGACTTGCTGGGCAGAGATGGTGATCCCACTCTGGAGGAAATTTTAACTTTGACAACTAGAATATTCCATGTTGTATAAGAATTCCAACCACGGCACTACCTGACTGGAGTTTGCAGGTTCTCCCTGTTTCTGTGTGCGTTTCCTCCCAAACGCCAAATACATGCTGAGAGGCTAAGTGGCTCCTGTCTAAATTGCCCCTAGTATAACCCGACCACATTGATTGAGTGAGTGAGTGAGTGAGAAACTTTTATATAGCGCAAACAAATGCGAACTTAATCGCCTCAAGGCGCTGGCATCCAGAGTTGTACAGGTCTTCAGAAGAGGTGGGTCTTCAGTTTTTTCCTAAAAACCCGATGGTTTTCTTCCAAGCGGATAGTCGTCGGTAGAGCATTCCAGAGCTGTGGTCCTTGGACCGAGAATCTACGTTCTCCCTTAGATTTGTAGCGAGATTTGGGGATTTGGAGAAGGTTTTGGTTGGTTGATCGGAGCACGCGCTGGGTGATGTAGGGTTTTATTTTCTCGCTTAAGTATTGAGGAGCTTTACCCTGTATACATTTGTGGGTGAGGCAGAGAGTCTTGAATGTCACCCGGTCCTGTACGGGCAGCCAGTGGAGGGATCTCAAGGCCGGGGAGATTGGTTCCCACGGCTTTTTACCAGTTACCAGTCTGGCTGCCGTGTTCTGTACGACTTGTAGACGTGTAATCTGGTATTTCGGTAGTCCTAAGTAGAGGGAATTTGCGTAGTCGAGTCATGAGTTGATAATTAGAAGGCACAGCTCTACCTGACTTCCACTCCTACTACTTAGCAGCCCAACAGTCTCATTACCAACCACGCAAGACACAGGCTATCAAACATTAGTCTGTAGACAGCCAAAGCGTGAGGTGTACCCCCCCCCCCTGCTGTCAACAACCGTGACCCATTGCTAAGGCATCACAGGTGTATTTGGGAGATATCTCTTAATAAAACCAATGCGGCACCCTGCCATACGCACATCCCCTTGTGGCATAACCCCCAATTACAGGAACTCTCCTCTATTCCAGACATTGATCTATGGGCTTCAAAGGGCATGATATACCTTCATCAGGTGCTCACCCCCACAGGAGTAAGGCCCTTTTCAATCTCTGAACAAGGAATTTGAGTTCCTTACCTACATGCTATTTAAATTCCTAATGCTACTTTAAAAACTAAAATAATGTGGTTGCATAAGTGTGCACACCATCTTGTGACTGGTGATGTAGCGGTGTTCAGAATTAAGTAGTCACATTCAAACTCATATTAAATAGGAGTCAGTACACACCTGCCATCATTTAAAGTGCTTCTGCTTAATCCCAAATAAAGGTCAGCTGTTCTAGTAGGTCTTTCCTGACATTTTCTTAGTCGCATCCTACAGCAAAAGCCATGATCCGCAGAGAGCTTCCAAAGCATCAGAGGGATCTCATTGTTAAAAGGTATCGGTCAGGAGAAGCGTACAAAAGAAATTCCAAGGCATTAGATATACCATAGAGATTGTCATCTTCAAGTGGAGAAAATATGGCACAACAGTGACATTGCCAAGAACTTGACGTCTCTCCAAAATTGATGAGAAGATAACTGGTCAGGGAGGCTGCCAAGAGGCCTACAGCAATATTAAAGGGGCTGCAGGAAGACCTGGCAAGTACTAAGCACGGGCTGTGTGGTACATGTGACAACAATCTCTCGTATTCTTCATATGTCTGGGCTATGGGGTAGTGGCAAGATGGAAGTTTTTTCTTACAAAGAATAACATCCAAGCCTGGCTACATTTTGCAAAAACACATCTGAAGTCTCCCAAAAGCATGTGGGAAAATGTGTTATGGTCTGATGAAACCAAGGTTGAACTTTTTGGCCACAATTCCTAAAGATATGTTTGGCAAAAAAACAATACTGCACATCTCCAAAAGAACACCATACCCACTGTGAAGCATGATGGGAGCAGCATCATGCTTTGGGGTTGTTTTTCTTCAGCTGGAACAGGGGCCTTGGTCAATGTAGAGGGAATTATGAACAGTTCCAAAAATTTGTCAATATTGGCACAAAACCTTCAGGGTTTTGCTAGAAAGCCGAATATGAAGAGGAACTCAATCTATCAGCATGACAATGACCCAAAGCATTCATCCAAATCAACAAAGAAATGGTTTCACTAGAAGAATATTCTAGTTTTGGAATGGACCCTAGCCAGAGCCCAGACCTGAATCGGATTGAAAATCTGTGAGATGATCTGAAGAGGGCTGTGGACAGGAGATGCCCTCACAACCTGACAGATTTGGAGTGATTTTGCAAAGAAGAGTGGGCAAATATTGCCAAGTCAAGATGTGCAATGTTAGTAGACTCATACCCAACAAGACTGAGTGCTGTAATAAAATCCAAAAGGTGCTTCAACAAAGTATTCGTTTAAGGGTGTGTACACTTATGCAACTATATATTTTTTTATTTTATTTGTACTTCCCTCCACCTAAAAGATTCCTGTTTGTTGTTCATCTGAGTTGTACAGTTTATTGGTCACATTAAAGGTGGAAAAAGTTCTGAAATGATTTATTTCCCCGCTGTGCGCTCAGAACAAGTAAAGGGGAGGACGTCAAATGACTGGATTTTCAGGTCCGCGCTGAAGCCGTCTTTCGGCTATAGCGCGGGCCTCAAGTAGTTAATCATGTTTTAGCCAATTTTGTGGTGCCAGTCTTTCCCTTTCTACACAAGGCTAAACCGCAATGTAACAGACATGTAGTCCCCATTACAGTTGTTTTCGCTCTTCATCTCCTACCACACCTTTGCCTGGCTCAATTAATGTTTTTTTAACTAGCTTACACAAGGTGATTTTTAGCTTTATAGGCTTTACATTTCTAGGTGGTGCTGTTGTGGCGGATTCCTGAAAAAGTAGGGATATTGATCATCCATTTTATCTTGTATATCATGCTTATGTATGCAGCAAATACATAATTTGAAATGTGATGTTAAAAGCATTGCTGTATTTCCTATAGAAAACCATTGACTAACATGTCATTATGTAGCATCATACAGGCCTGTCTTACAGGAACTGCTGCTCACCTCCACTACCGGTACACATTATACCCATCACAGCTGCTAATTGTTAATCACTACTGTAGTCGTAATGTCACAGCGACAGTGTAATTGCACTGTTCTTTTCAAGTTGAAATTATACAGATAATAGTGGACTTTGTAGAGACCAATTATGGCCATTTAAGTCAAGGTAACCTATGGCTTTAAATCTAAATGCTTTAAAGCTAGTAACAAAAAGGGCTTGTTTTTTGGTTATTTTTATTTTTATTTTTTTTATCTCTTGTAGGTTGACAAGATATAATTTTTATGTTTTTCACATAAGCACACATTATCTTTTGTTATTCCAACCCAAAAATAATGTCACATTACCCTTTGTAATAATACAGGTTTTGGTAATAAATAATATGGAGGAGGGGATTAATGGAGGGTTAATGCATAGTTCATTCAGTGATTGAAACTGGTTTATACTCCTTTTTTTTTTCCATATCATGTTGTTCAAAGACAGAATAGAAGTTTCAAAAAAGAGAGGGTTTAAAAAAATATATCTGGATTAGGTAAGTGAAGTTTGTATATTGTATTTGCCTCTGTGCCTCCGACCTTCACATCCGATGGCTCAGATTTCAGGTTCATTGATTTATTTTTATTTTTTTATCAAACTGGCCAATTTCTCCTGACGTTCAGCCCATTTGTTTTTGCAAAGGTTCCCCAAGATATGAAAATAATTTCAAGGGTTTCTTGGGTTCCTCTGTGGTAAAATTAGAGGCTACACTAGATGTAGAATATTGACCTTCTGTGTTGCCAGGAACAACAGGCAGGACATATGCTAGAGCAGTGCAAGTCTTTAGATAGTCAGAGCAAGTAGCATATGGTAGCAGAGTCAACAGACTGGCGGCCAGGTCAGATCAAACCGTATTTAAGCTTCAGTCGGGGATAAGGCCCCGTACACACGAGAGGATCGATCCGCTGAAATTGATCCGCGGATCGGTTTCAGCGGATAGATCCGCTGGTGTGTAATTGCTTATATGACAGCGTCGCGCACGTCGCTGCGTCATCATCGCGGTGACGGCGCGACACGTCACCGCGGTGTGAATTCGGCGCGGATTTCGATCCGATGGTGAGTACAATCCAGCGGATCGAAATCCTCAGAGGATTTATCCGGGGAAACGGTCCGGAGGACCGTATCCGCGGATAAATCCTCTCGTGTGTACTAGGCATTAGGAGTCTGATACGTCTATTTTCCAAAGACAACCTCTGGATATGACACAGAGCACGTGCACTCAACTCCTTTGGTCAACAATGGCGAGGCCTGTTTTTTTTTTTTTTAATAAGCCCTGTTGGGGGTCTTTGGAGAGATATCAGGGGTCTTAACAGACCTCTGACATCTCCTCCCCTTTAAGACAGAGAAAAGGAACTAAGGACACAAATTCCCCAGTCCCTTTCTCAGCAGCCTCAGCTGAAATGAATGGAGAGAAGCTTCTCTGCATTTATAAACTGAAGCATCGTAAACACAGGAGGTTACGATGCTCAGTTATATGAATGGACAGAGTCAGTGATTACCGACTCATTCGGAAAAGGTAGGAGCCGGGTTTAGCGGCTCCTACCTCCGCTCTCCCCCCTGACAGATTGAGGGGGGAGAGAGAACTGCATGGACGGACGGGGGTGGGGGGGTGGCGGTTGTAGAGAGAACGGCACGGACGGACGGGGGAGGAGAGAGAACGGCACGGACGGACGGGGGAGGAGAGAGAACGGCACGGACGGACGGGGGAGGAGAGAGAACGGCACGGACGGACGGGGGAGGAGAGAGAACGGCACGGACGGACGGGGGAGGAGAGAGAACGGCACGGACGGACGGGGGAGGAGAGAGAACGGCACGGACGGACGGGGGGGGGAGAGAGAACGGCACGGACAGACGGGGGGGGAGAGAGAACGGCACGGACAGACGGGGGGGGGGAGAGAGAACGGCACGGACGGACGGGGGGGGGGAGAGAGAACGGCACGGACGGACGGGGGGGAGAGAGAACGGCACGGACGGACAGGGGGGGAGAGAGAACGGCACGGACGGACAGGGGGGGAGAGAGAGAGCGGCACGGACGGACGGGGGAAGAGGAGAAGAGAGAACGGCACGGACGGACGGGGGAAGAGGAGGAGAGAGAACGGCACGGACGGACGGGGGAAGAGGAGGAGAGAGAACGGCACGGACGGACGGGGGAAGAGGAGGAGAGAGAATGGCACGCACGGACGGGGGGAGGAGAGAGAACTACACGGACGGACGGGGGGGAGGACAGAGAACTACACGGACGGACAGGGGGAGGTGAGAGAGCTGCACGGATGGGGGGGGAAGACAACAGCACGGGGGGGAAGACCACACTGAGCACGGGGGAGAGAAGACTTGCAACTCCCCTGCCTGCCCAGGTATCGGGTGAGGCATCGGAGCATTTCCCCCGAGTGCAAGTACTCGGGGAAATGCTCGGTATCGGGACATCCCTACTTGTAACACTAACAAGTCACATGACACTGGGAGGTAGAATGTCTAATTGGGCCCAATTTGGACATTTTCACTTAGGGGTGTACTTACTTTTGTTGCCAGCGGTTTAGATATGAATGGCTGTGTGTTTGTTATTTTGATGGGACAGCACATTTACACTGTTATGCAAGCTGTACACTCACTACTTTACATTGTAGCAAAGTGTTATTTCTTCAGTGTTGTCACATGAAAAGATATAATGAAATATTAAAAAAAATTTGAAGGGTGTACTCACTTTTGTGACATACTGTAATTGCATAGAAAAAAGGACATGCCTCATTTTTCAAACCACACCACAGTGTTCAGAGCAGCCTCGTTGAATAACATTGCTTTTTATGACAAATTGTGTTTAAATTGTGTTAAAACCCGATGGTGAACACTTTGTAGGATGTTATTATGTGCAGTTAGCCTTAGCAATCAGATTTTACCTTTCATAAATTTAGATCTGTCAGAGCAACCCAAAATTATTGAAAATAGGAAAAAATATCAGCTGCACTCCAGTTAGCTATTCTTGCAGTGTTTTTAATAATGGGTGATGTGACTGTATACAGTTATGTCTGCAACCAAAAACCAACCTTTTTTGACACGTTTATCCACTCCTGACTTGCTCACGAGGATAGGAAAGTCCGGTGGGGTGTGTCCGGATGGCAGAGAGAGCAGACGTGTGAAACTTCAGCTCTGTCTTCCAAGTGGCATCCTATATCCGATTTGCACCAGACCAACTTCTAAATACTCCCCACGGTAGTGGGAACTTTCCAGGCTGGCATTCATGGTGAAATACGGGCCACCCGCGCCAGTATCCACGGCGGAACAGCTGGCCCGATTCAGATGGCAAGATGGCTCCAGGACACAGGCAGAGCAGCATGGCATGCTGCTGCAGCAACCCATCTCCACTCCTCACAAGAAATCGCAGGCTCTGGTGAGTGAATCTGCCCCTGCTCCCCACAGTGCACAGCCAGACCCCCTGCAGTCTCAGGACTCCCCCATAGACAGTGAGGATGGCTCAGGCCCTGATTCCCCTCCTGCTAAGTCCACCCTGGCCTCCATTATGCATGCTATACAGGACTGCAAGGCCTCTCTCACTGCACAGATTGCATCAGACTGCATGGACTTTTCTCTCCTGAAGCAAGATGTGCAAAATTTAAGGGACGGAGCTGGGGAGGCTGAAGAACGTATCAGCTCCCTTAAAGGATATTGTCCACCCCTTAGCTGTTATGGTGAGGGACCTAACAGGGAAATGACGGCCCTCCGCGCCAAAATCGACAATTTGCAAAATTGTTCGAGGAGAAACAACCGCCGCTTCGTTGTTTTCCCTGAAAGGGCGGAGGACTCCCACCCAGAAAATTTCTTGTATAATTGTCTGGGAGACATTTTTGCGATCGACGCACTATCCTTTTTACATGTCATTGAGCGTGTCCACCGCACCCCTCCGCGTCCCCCACCTTCTGGAGCACCCACACGATCCATTATAGCAAGGATCCTCAACTTCCAAGACAAAGTTGCTATTCTGTGCCTGGCCCGGGAGAAGGGTCCACTTAAATACAATGGCAACACCATCTCGGTGTACTCCGATTTTTCAGCAGATGTCCTGCGACAACGCACCTCCTTTGCCACAGTGAAGGCCCGCCTGCATACGGAGGGCCTCTCCTACGCCATGCTTTTTCCCGCCAAGCTGCGCATAATTTATGAGGGTAAAACGCACTTCTACAACAACCCCAAGGAGGCTATGGCCTGGCTCAATGATCGATGCAGAGTTCTTACTAGACACAGGGCTGCCTAATATCTGTGGTCCTAGGCCCCTGCATTCTCCTCCTATGTTTGCCTTGAACTGATTATGGATATGTCCATCCTTCCATTTTGGAGAACTCGTTTTACCCTGACTGCACTGTCTGATCCGAATTTTCATGAAGGTATGGTACGCCTCCCTGCAAAAGGCCTGGGGACTATTTCCCTGCCATCTTTAATCCTAATAGACTAAACTTCCTCCTTATTAACAGGCCTATTCCCCTACAACTTCTGCCGGTTGTTTACTCTGCAATCTATCGCATCCGCTGTTGGACTGTGATGTTTTTCACCCCTACAATGCTGCTCGGGAGTCACTCTGGACTCCACTACTCCCCCCATACCAGTTAGTGGCGAGGCCACGGTACAACTCCCCCTCAGTTTAAGGAGGGGGGTTTTCGTTTTACAGTTCAGGGATCCAAGGCTCGCTATGTTGGGGTTGGCCGAGTGGGGAGGGGGGCAAGGGATTTTATCTAGACTTTTGTTCCTTTTTGCACTTTTTGACTCCTATATTTTTTCTCAGTGGCTGCCTATGTCAGACTATTTAATGTTTTTTTATTATTTCATTGCTGGCTCATGATGTCCTGATGGCGGATCCACGCACTTTTTTTACTCATGTGCATGTATGTGCTTCAGGTGGCGCGGCCTGTCTGGTCATTTATATTCTTGTATGCATATTACTTTGTGCTTATTTACTACTGTATGTTTTACAATGGCAAAGCCCCATAAGGATAGTCTCCTGGAATACCAGAGGTTTGAATGCACCCCAGAAGAGATCCCTGGTCTTTTCAGTATTAAAAAAATTTCGCCCACACATCATCTGCCTCCAAGAGACTCACCTTACAGGCGCTAAAACAAAAGCCCTAAAACGCAGGTGGTTGTCTAACTCCTATCATGCCACTCATACTAATTACTCTAGGGGGGTTTCCATTCTTCTAGCCAAATCTCTCCCGGCTGAGACGGTACAAGTTAAAACCGACCCAGATGGGCGGTTTATTGATTCGTACTTTGCAAATTTCTACTGTGACCTTTACCCTGGTGAACATTTATGTGCTCCCCCCCCCCCCCGTTTTCAGTGGTGGTACTCTCTAGACTGTCACTTCAGCTGCTGACTAGACCCCCTGGCACCTTACTTTGTGGGGGACTTTAATGCTATATTCGATCCAACTATGGACCACCTGGGTGGTGGAGGTAGACCCTTTTCCTCTTTTCTAGACATGGCCTTACAGAGGTGTGATGGAAACATCCGGATGTACGCCACTTTTCCTGCCACTCAGATTCTTTCCACATTATGTCCAGACTGGATATGGCGTTTGCTCTGGCTGAGACCCTCCCTGTTTTTCTCTGCCGTTTCATATTTGCCTAGAGGGGTCTCTGATCATGCCTCTCTCTCAGTGAACCTCCTCCTTCTGCCAGGTTCGGGACCTGCTATTTGGTGCCTGAACTCATACTGGTTGGAGGACGAGGTAGTGCAGGGGGAATGCAGGACAGGCATCTCAAACTTTTGGAGGAATAATCTGGGAAAAGTAGACCCTTCCACTGAATGGGACGTGTTTAAGACAACTCTGAGGGGCACTTTCATGTCCATCACTGGGGTCTTGCGCAAAAATAACTGGATGCTTACAGCAGAACTTGAGACTGTTATGGTACGTACTGAGTCTGCTTATGCCTCTAACCGTGCTTCCGACACGAGGGAGGCATGGTTACAGAGCCGTAGGGAGTATGAATTCCGTCTGTTAGATCTCGCGCAAATACGCATGTTGCATGCCACACAAAAATCGTTTGAACATGGTAATAAATCCGGACGTCTCTTGGCATATCTGACTAGACCTGACCATTCTCCCATTTCCATCCCACGTATCCTTACTGCTCAAGGCCCCATCAGTGACAACCCTCTGATTTCCTAGACTCCTTTTTATGCTTTTACAAAGACCTGTATACCTCGAGGGTTGACTACGATGACTCCCAATTGAATGACTACTTGGCTGACATATTTCTCCCCTCCTTGTCAACGGAGGGGCGTGAAGTGCTGGATGCACCTATCTCGGTTGAGAAAATTGCTGCAGCCATTTCACAAATGCCTGCACATAAGACTCCGGGCTTAGACGGTTTCCCGACTGAATGGTTCTCACAATTTAAAGACCCTTTGTGCCCCTTTCTTTTGCGAACCTATAACAAAGCTCTAGATGTCGGGATCCTCCCCCCCCCAACGATGCGAGAGGCTTTGATTGTACTTCTATTAAAACCCCATAAGGACCCACTTAAATGCGAATCTTATCGTCCAATTTCTCTTATTAATGTGGACGTTAAGATTCTGGCCAAATATTGGCAAACCGTTAGAACACTGTAGTCACGTCCTTGGTCAATAGTGATCAAGGGGGCTTTATCCCCGGCAGGTCCACCAGAATGAATATCCACAGGCTGTTTCACAACCTGCAATATCCACATGACTGTCCTCCCACTTGTGCTATTGTGTCTTTGGACACTTGCAAGGCATTCGACAGTGTGGAATGGCCATATCTGTTCGGGTGTTACAGATGTATGGCTTTGGCCCCCGTGTTGTAGCATGGATAAAACTTCTTCTTTACACCTCCCCAGTTGCTCGGGTGTGGGTCAATTCCTCTATCACTGGCCCCTTTCTGATTACTAGGGGCACACGACAGGGATGCCTGTTGTCGCCCCTCTTGTTTGCCCTGTCCATGTAGCTGCTTGTGGTTAGCATTCGCTCTTCCCCCTCGATTAAACGACTCCCAATTGCTAATATAGAGGAGCGCATTTCACTTTATGCAGATGACACATTGGTGTATCTGGCTGATACTAATGAATCACTTCAGGCCCTGTTGGTGGAGATTAATACCTTTGGAAACTATTCTGGCTTCCGGGTGAATTGGGATAAGTCTAGTCTTTTCCTTCTAGATGTGGCTGGGCCTCCCCTGATTCACCCAGGTTCCAAGCTTCAAGTGGTATCCTCCTTTAGGTACCTTTTGGGTTCTGGTGCAGACCCCTTTATCGTCATATGTTGCTAATAACTTAGATTCTCTATTGGTCCGCCTTCAGGAGCAGACCAAGCAGTGGATGGATCTGCCTCTGGATCTTATGGGGAGGGCCAACGTCCTCAAAATGATCTACCTACCGAGATTACTCTATATCCTTGCCAATTCCCCTTGCAAAATACCTAAATCTATTTTTAAACGCATAGATTTAATATGTACTACTTTCCTGTGGAAGGGTGGCTCCCCCAAAGTAGCACTTGAAACACTACGGTTGCCAGCGCACTTGGCAGGCCTGGCATTTCCCAATTTCTTTCTATATTATTTGGCATCCCAGTTGGTGCACATCCACAATTGGCTGTGCCCGGTTCCGGCCAATGCCTGTACCTCCACGGAGGACGCCATCGCATCTTCTCTGGAAACCCTACATAAAATTATCTACAGAAGCCGGGTCCCCGATCTCCCCGGAACCTCCCTACTTGCCACTTCCCTTTCCGTTATATTGTCACAAAAGTATCCACCTGGCTGAAATCTCCCAACAACATTCTTCTATGTTAAAAAAGCTATTTTACTGTCCTGGAAGGGCGCACAGACCTCTCTGAAATCCCTCTGATTAAAACGTATTAATGATGCTATTCCACTGTATAAACTTACTTTTGAACTCCGGAAACGGAACAAAACCTTCCACAAAATTTGGGGTAGATGGTTGGCTAGTCCGCTAACCCTCTCCCAGCACTGATTGTACTACTCTTGCTTGACCATTGATGGGCCGTGCCTCCGGGATCTCTAATGTCTGTACCTCCGCTTTTGCTATATCCCGGTATTATACCTAAGCCTTTTACCACTGTGCCTACTTTATATTTTGCACTGATATCAGTTTATTTTTCTATGTTTGAGTGTATTGCCTAACGTTTATGACCAGGTTGTCTGGTAGTATTGATGTTTTTGTTGTATGTTTTTTTCTGTTTGTTGGTTTGTCTTAAAACTAATAAAAATATCTTTAAAAGAAAAAAAAGGATAGGAAAGTCCAAGATTACTGCCGATTTGGGTACTGTGAACTCGCGGACTCCTATCATTTAGTACCCTTGAAAAATCTGCTTACTTTGTTGTGCCTCCAAATCATTCTTCTGTCAGATATATATATATTTTTTTAAATCCAACAAAAAGTTTTTATTGATGAAAAGGTGGTACACAGCTTATGGCATTCAACATTTCACAGCAAAACCAAGAATACATTTCTCATCGACCAGTCCCAGCCGGGCACTGCAATCACTAGACATTTCTCTCACCCCCCCCCTAGTATACATTTCCCGGAATTATAGCATTTATCCCACATGCGCTCCCAGCAATCTATCCATAACCAGATCCACCGGCGAAAGCCCCGGTGTATCCAGCCACGGAGCCCAAAGGTTTTCATATTTACGGTTGCTTCCCCTGTGTTGGTAAATGAGTTTCTCCATACGTATCATTTCACCCATCCTATCAATCCACTCCCTTAAAGTCGGAGGGGTCTCAGATTTCCAGTGTATCATAATCAATTTTCTGGCCTGGAACAACGCCCTTTGCACCGCCTCCCTTGTGTACACCTCCTCAACATGTTCCTCCAACACCCCCAGTAAACATACTCTGGGGTCCACAGGCATGGATACCCCAAAAACAGAATTTACAGTACTCATCATCTCAGACCAATACTTGTGCAGTTTGGGACATCTCCACAGGAGGTGTATGAGGTCCCCATGGTCACGTTTGCATCTAGTACACACATCATCTGTCTGCATTCCCATCAATTGTAACCTGCGCGGCGTATAATACACCCTGAAGATAATGTATAGCTGAGTGAGTCGCTGAGCCACATTCAGTGAGCAGGAGCTCACCCCCTGAAATATCTCCTCCCATTGTTCTCCATCCAATTGTCCCACGTCCCTCTCCCACTTTTCCCTTACCATGACTGGATGCTGTCCCAAGAAGTATTGTAGTAGGATGGCGTAACATTCAGAGATAAATCCCTTCGAGGACACAGCATCACCCAGGAGACTAAACACCGGAGTCGGCGACAGACGCCACTCAGATGACCTACTCTGGGCCCGCACTGCGTGCTGAAGCTGCATATATTGAAAAAGCATCGAGGATGGTAGCCCATATTCCACCCCGCAAATCTGCGAATGGCCTGAGCCTCCCATGTCTAAATACATGTTTAATGTGTGTGACCCCATGACTTTTCCACCCACCCCCGATTTGTAATTTAGCCAGTTCTGTATAAGTATCATTATGCCATAAGGGGCTGTAGTCAGTGTATCCATCAGCTTGCTGTACATATTTGCATTTGTTACATACTTTTTGTATAAGATTATATGTGGGATATTTCTTATTAGGTTTAGCGAAAGCCAGGGCCTCAAGTGCCATGGGGATGGGCCCATCCCCCACCGTGTGTAGCATCAGTGCTCCGGAGGAACCAGCCGGCTCCCTCCCGAAGCACCCCACCAGGTGTTGCAATTGCGCCGCAAGGTAGTACAACCACGGGTTGGGCAACGCCAGCCCGCCATTATCATTGGGTCTCTGAAGATGTTCAAGTTTAATTCTTGGCATCTTATTCTTCCAGATCAAGGACCGGAAGATAGAGTTCACTATTCTAAAGATTTTTAAAGGGATCACCACCGGGGCGTTGTGGAGGCAATAAAGCAGCTGCGGCATTAATATCTTTACTAGGTTTATTTTACCCGCCACCGAGATACAGAGATTGTTCCATGACTTGACCCTTTCCCGGAACCTCTGGAGCAGGGGGGATATGTTCAAATGGCTAAAATCCCTGGGGTTGGCCGTTACATAAATCCCGAGGTATTTGAAGGAAGTCGTGACTGGTATAGGGCAGGACGATGTCACCGTTTGTGTGGCCTCCCCATCTAACAATAGCAGGGCCGACTTTGCCCAGTTAATCTGTAGGCCAGAGTACCCCCCGAATCGTGTAATGGTTGCCATGGCCTCCCTCAGAGACGCATCAGTGTCTCCCAAAATAAGCAAGGTGTCATCTGCATAGAGCTGGGATATGCAATTAGCGGACCTCCAGCTGTTGCAAAACTACAAGTTCCATCATGCCTCTGCCTCTGGGTGTCATGCTTGTGGCTGTCAGAGTCTTGCTATGCCTCATGGGACTTGTAGTTCAGCAACAGCTGGAGGTCCGCTAATTGCATATCCCTGGCATAGAGCATCACCTTCTCCTGCAGGGGGCCATAACAAAACCCTACTATACCCGGATTGGCCCTAATCTCCATGGCCAGGGGCTCAATGGCCAACGCGAAGAGAAGAGGGGACAGCAGGCATCCTTGCCTCGTCCCCCTTCCCAACGCAAAGCCATGGGACAGGCACCCGAAGGCCCTGATAGCTGCCTCCGGTCGACTGTAGAGCAGACGGATCCATGCTATGTATATCTCACCAAACCCGAATCGCGCCAACACCTCCCACAAGTAGTTCCAGTCAATGCTGTCAAATGCCTTGGCCGCATCTAAAGACAGCAAAGCCCTGTTTCCTACATTATCCGCGTCAGACTGCATGTTTAGAAACCACCTCCGCAAGTTGATGGCAGTGGACTTATTCGGCATAAACCCCACCTGATCTCCGTGCACCAGGGACGTTATGACAGTGTTCAATCTCAGTGCCAAGACCTTTGCCAGGATCTTTATGTCACATTGCAGCAATGAAATTGGCCTGTAGGACCCCGGTTCAACCGGATCTTTGCCCGGTTTAAGAAGCAAGACAATATTTGCTTTTGCCATGGAGGGCGGAAGTACTCCTTCCCCCAGGGCAGCATTAAACACCCGGAGCAGCCGTGGCAGCAAAACTTCCGCGTGTTTGTAAACCTCGATGGGAATCGCATCCTCCCCCGGTGCCTTACAATTAGGAAATAGTCCCACCGCCTCCTGAAGTTCCTCCACAGTAAGGGGCGCCTCTAACCCTGCTTTCTGCTCTACCGTCAACCGAGGGAACGTCAAGCCACCCAGGCACTGCTCCAAATCAGCCGCCACATAGGCAGTGCCAGGGCGGTACAGTTCTTCATAAAACCCCGCCAATTCCTTCATGATAAGTTCGGGTGCACTAACAATGGGCCCAACTTTGGATTTTATGGCCCCTATAGCTGGAGACCTCTGCTGTGAATTCGCTATGCGCGCTAGCATGCGGCCCGTTTTCTCCCCCTCTTCAAAGAACACTTGCTTAGAGAAAAATCTATTTTTTTCGGCCCCAGAGGAGAGCACCCACTCATAAGCAGATTGAGCGGCCTGCCACTCCTCCCTGGCCGAATCAGAGGGGTCCAGGACAAACTGCCCCTCCAGGGCCTCCACCCTCTCCTCCAGCTCCAACAGAAACGCAGACGAGGCCTTCTTGACCTTGTTGATTTCGGTTACCAAGACCCTTTTCAGGAACAGTTTAAAATCCTCCCATTGTTGTACACAAGAGCCCTGCGGATCCTGAGCAGTAAAGAACCCACGCACACTTTCTTCTATAGTCTCAGGAGAGTCAAATAGTTTTAGCCAAAAGGCATTACATTTCCAGGGGGCCTTAGGGAGCTCAGTGGGTTGAGAAACCACCAAATGCACGATCAATGGGGAATGGTCAGATACGCTGCGAGGTCTATACTCCATTTTAGAGACATACGGAAGCATGTGTGCGTTTCCCACCCCTAGGTCAATCCTAGACGAGCTGCCATGCGATTTAGAGAAGCATGAGTATTGCTTAACACCCGGATTCCGCTGCCGCCAGACATCCACCCAGCCCACCTCTTGCAATAACCGCGCCAGGGGGGGTACCCCTGGAGAGGGCAGAGGCTCCTACTGCCGGGTGTCTGTCCACCGCAGGGTCCAGGCAGCAATTAAAGTCCCCAATCACCAGCAGCGGTACCTCAGGCTTGCCATCCAAGTAGGCAATCAGCGCCCGCAGCACCGTCGCCGCGAAAGGCGGGGGTACATACACACATGCAAGAATACACGTCAAATTCCCCAACCTGCAATAGAGAAAAACATATCGCCCCTCCGTGTCAATGCTATTGTCCAGTTCCTGATAGTCCAGGGAGCCATGCACCAGAACACTCACCCCCCTGGAGTAGGAGGTGTGAGTGGAATGGTACGCTTTAGTCACCCAGTTATACCGTAAGCAGCAGATAGTGTCCACTGTGAGATGCGTTTCCTGGAAACAAAAAATACCTGGTAGAAATTTTTTAAGGCACATGCGTATCATAGTTCTCTTAAGCGGGGATTGAAGACCTCTCACATTCCACGACACTATAGGTACCGCTGCCATGTATAAAAAGAAAAGTTAGTAACAAGCAAGTGTACCTCAATTAGGTCCAAGATTCCATCAGACCATGCGCCCGGTGGCAAAAACAGCAGAAGTAACCACCAGGGCTTCATGTTGCTCATGTTGATTGTTGCAATATTCGTTCTGAAGAACCACCTTTCAAAAAGCTGAAAAAAAAGTAAAAGAAAAAAAAAGCAAAGGGCGCAAACCGCTGCCCACATCAACTCTGCTGCTCTGGATCCTGCCAACAGGGCAAGACCGGCACAAGGCCTCTCATATAAACTTCGAAGGCCAGAACAAGTCATGTGTTGTAGATTCGCCGTTAAAGATTTCTGAAGCTCTCGTCTTGATCTGTAGCAATATATTGTCCCTCAGCCAGAGGTTAACTAGGTAAACATACCACACAATGTCTTCACCAAAACGTGGTGTCCCACTTTCCATAGGTGTCTCGGTGTCCCGCTATGGGCCTGGGCATCACTATCCCTCCTCTGCTCCCTCTCGTAGTCGTCGTCTCAGGGGTTGCTCGTTCCGATCTAGCCAGTTAGCTGCGTCATTAGCGGACTCAAAAAACTGCGCCTGCCCCTCCACTATCACCCGCAGCTTAGCCGGGTATAACATGACGTATGATAGCTGCAGCTGCCGAAGTCTGCGTTTCACATCAAAGAACTTGGCTCTGCGTCTCTGCACCTCCCCCGAGAAGTCGGGATAGAAGGACACCCTGGTCCCATTATGTTGAATATTAGCCCTTTCTCTTGCCTGGCGCAGCACTGTTTCTCTATCTCTGTAATGCAGTAATTTCGCCAGCATCGGCCTGGGTGGCCCCCCCGGCTGGGGAGGGCGAGCCGGAACTCGGTGAGCACGTTCCACTGCAAATAGGGGAGAGAAGGTATTCTTCCCAAATATGTCCAACAACCAGCCTTCCACATAGGCCGTGGGATCTCTACCCTCTACCTTCTCAGGGAGACCGACAATGCGCACGTTATTCCTTCTGAGGCGATTTTCAAAATCTTCCGCCCTGTCAGTGGCCTCCCTCGCCAATTGATATGCGGCTTTGGCCTCTCGTTCTATGGGGGTCAGGCGGTCTTCTATCTCGCTCACCCTGCTCTCCACAGCCGTGGTGCGCTCCCTCATTTTCTGAAAGTCCTGTCTCATCAATGACAATTCTTCCCTGACAGTGTTTACAGAGGCGTTGCCCAGATTAACAGCCCTTAATATGTCAGCCAGCGTGGGCTGGGTAGCTGTAGGGGTATCAGTATCCCCTGAGCCCTGGGCCCCTGCGTCAGGCAGATCATTCTCCTCTCCTCCACTGTGCTCAGCAAAGATGGCCGCCAGGGCCTGTGTTTCATGCCTGTCAGAGTCACTGTGCCCAGGACGTCCACCGCTATCAGCCCCCGCCATTCCGTTTAACTTCTGAGTGAAGTATAACATGTCTCTAGGTGCTTCCTTACCCTGAGACTTCTGCTGCCTCTGCTGCTTGGGTCCGTGCTCCTTCATTCTCTCAGCGCCACGAGGAGTCCCCTTCACAGAGAGCGCGGCGGCGCCATCTTGGATTTCGGGACCCGGCTCAGAAAGTACTTTTCTGACCATTCCCCTCGTGCAAAGAGCTGGCGGAGGTTCCCCCAAGGTCCCGGGATCAGCGGGGGTCAGCATATATCCGTTGCCGGTCCGTAGTGTGGCTGAGGGAGGATCGGTACCGGATCGAGGTCAGGAGCTGTGAGAGCTACGTCCTCTCACATGCCGTTCCAGGCCACGCCCCCTGTCAGATATATATATAAAAAAAAAAAAAGGTGATTATTAAAGGTTTTTGTTTTTTAGAATAAAAAATATATGTCATTCTTACCAGCTCTGTGCAAAACCTCTTCTTCTTGGGTCACCCGCTGGTGATCGTAGCTCCCTCCCCCTTGACCAGTGCCCCCAAAAGTAAGTCACTTGCTATGGGAGCACTGGTATGTGCTCACTCCTGAGCCCTGCTCTATGCATCCATAAGACGCATTAAGCAATGGCTTGGCCCTGCTCTCTCCTTATTGGCCCACTGGCTGTGATTGACAGCAGTGGGAGCCCATTTGCTCCCACTACTGTGTCTCTGCTAATGGGGAGAGAGGAGACCCGGGACAGATGAGGCTCCCATGCACATCGCTGGATCAAGATGGGGCTCAGGTAAGCTTTGGGGTGGGGGAGCTGAGGAAGAAGCAGCACACATTTTTTTTTTTTTACCTTCATGCATAGTAGAGCTGCACGATTAATCATCAATAATCAGTATCGTGATTTTTTACACCGTTGCAATCTTGACAAAGTATTTCCCGATCTTTTGTATGCAGAGAATTCTCTCTGCTCTCAGCCATCAAAAGTCTGGCAAGTTTTGCAACATTCTTTATCAGTGGAACTTTAAAGCGGGGGTTCACCCTAAGAAAAAAAAAAATTTCTAGCATGCCATCAAGCATACTAGCGCGAGCTAGAGTATGCCTTTATTTTTTTCTTTTTTGGCCCCCGTACTCAGTTTAATGCCGTAGTGAAGTTTCAGACTCCCTTGGGGAGTAGGCGTTCCTATCAAGAGGGGAACATGATTGACGGCCAGCTATGGCGCATCACGCTTCTCCGGAAATAGCCGAAATAGGACTTGGCTCTTCACGGCGCCTGCACCTAGTCTGTGCGCAGGCGCCGTGAAGAGCCGAGACCTACTCCGGCTATTTTCGGGAATCGTGACGCGCCATAGCCGGCCGTCAATTATCTTCCCTCTCCATAGGAACGCCCATTCCCCGCGGGGAGTCTGAAACTTCACTATGGGATTAAACTGTGAGTACGGCGCCAAAAAAATAAATAGGCATACTGTGGCTCACGCTAGTATGCTGTATTTTATGGTAGAATGTTGTTATTTAGGGTGAACCACCGCTTTAAGTCTAAACAGTGTATCAATTTATCTTTTACATCAAAGGAATGGACATCTGTATGTAAATTAGGAAAATTTAACCACTTAAACACTAAACCGTTTTCTGACATGTGGTGTTTGCTAGATCATTTTTTTTGCTAAGAAAATTACTTAGAACCCCCAAACATATTTTTAGATAGATAGATAGATCTAATATATATATATCATATATAAATATATTTTAGTAGAGATCCTAGAAAATTAAAACGGTGGTTGTTATATTTTTTTATGTCACACTGTATTTGCACAGCAATCTTTCAAATGCAATTTTTTGGGCAAAAATTACTTGAATGAATTAAAAAAAAGAAACTAACCAGTAAAGTTAGCTCACTTTTTTTTTGGTATAATGTGAATGATTTTACGCCGCGAGAATCTTGATCTTTATTCTATGCAAAAAAATTGTGATTCTCATTTTGGCCAGATTTGTGCAGTTCTAAGGCCCCGTACACACCATAGAATCCATCCGCAGATAAATCCCAGCAAATGGGTTTCAGCGGATAGATCCTATGGTGTGTACACGCCAGCGGATCTGTTTCCGCGGATATATCTCCCCTGGGATGGATTCCAGCAGATCGAATATTTGCTGACATGCAGAACATATCCATCTGCTGGAGTCCATCCCAACGGATGGATCCGTTGGTCTGTATAGACTCACCGGATCCATCCGTCTGAAGGGATCCCCTGCATGCGTCGTAATGATTTGACGCATGCGTGGAATTCCTTATATGACAGCGTCGCGCACGTCGCCGCGTCATAATCGCGGCGACGGCGCGACACGTCATCGCCAGAGGATTTCGGCGCGGATTTCAATGCGATGGTGTGTACACGCCATCGCATAGAAATCCGCGGAAATCCTCGAGAGGATTTATCCGTGGAAACGGTCCGCTGGACCGTATCCGCGGATAAATCCTCCCGTGTGTATGGGGCCTCATGCATCTATCGCCTGAAGGTAAAAAACCTTCAGCCTTTTACATCCACTTTAAACCTTTACAGTCTTTTTCAGCATCCATTAAGAAGAATCTGTTACTTTTCCTATTCAGAAAGCACAATATCCTGGGAAAGGGGGGCATGCTTCCTCATATACAGAAGCACTTGGTGTTTTTGAGGTTTCCGACTGGTAACTGGAACAGTTGGAAAATGGCAAAGATGACTAAGCTATCAAAAACCTGTAAATTTGTCTAGAATGGCCAAAGTGACAGTCTCATAATAGATGTTCAAATTTTGAATTGTTGCAACAGAAAGAAAAGTAGATGCAGTTTGACTCGGAATGACAGGTCTGCTTTATCAACACGTAAAACGTGAGTAAATTAAAATTTCCCTGTCAGAATCTCTTCTAGGAAAGAATAATCGGTATCTTCAACCATTAGACAGCCCAGCAGGGTGTTATTCTGATGTGTGAAAACCTGTAACTTGACTACTATGGATGTAGAATCTCAAGATTCAAAAATTACCAAAACTTATAAATCACACCTATCAGAAGGAATAGGACATTATGACTTTGCAGAACAATCTGGCTTTAGTCCTTTTTATCAAGTCAATATATGAATATCGCTGGCGATATGTCAACAAGCGATATGTCAACAAGCCCCTGAAAGAGAGATATCAGAATGACTGCCCGCATTAGAGCAGCGGGTTCTTTTTTGACATTGTACCAAAATTTAACTAAGGCGCAATGTTAATTTGAAAGTTTGTTAGCATATTGTAGTGCCTTATGCTGATAACAAACACCTCAACAAAATTGGCATGTGATTTTGATACCTGAGATTCACCCTCACTCACAGTGACAGCAATCATGGAATCATGGGACAGATAGTTCAACCATTCTTCACTCTGTGAACTGAAAAAAAAGTCTGCAGCCCAAATTGATTGTGTGTGTGTTTTTTTTTTTTTTTTAAGAATCGTACATACAGTACAGTGCCTTGAAAAAGTATTCACACCCCTTGAAATTTTCCACATTTTGTCTTGTTGCAACCAAAAACATAAATGTATTTTATTGGGATTATACTGTATGTGCTGCAGCTAGACCAACACAAAGTGGCACATAATTGTGAAGTGGAACGAAAATGATAAATAGTTTTCAATTGCGTGGCTTGAATTGTATTCAGCCAATACAAATACACGCCAAGTCAATACTTTGTAGAACCACCTTTCACTGCAATTACATCTGCAAGTCTATTTGGGGATGTCTCTACCAGCTTTGCACATCTAGAGTGACATTCTTGCCCATTCTTCTTTGCAAAATAGCTCAATCTCTGTCAAATTGGATGGAGAAACATCTGTGAACAGCAATTTTCAAGTCTTGCCACAGATTCTTAATTTGTATTAAGTCTGGACTTTAACTGGCACATTCTAATACATGAATATGCTTTGTTGTAAACTTTTCTATTTTTAGCTCTGGCTGTATGTTTAGGGTCCTCGTCCTGCTGGTAGGTGAACCTCCACCCCAGTCTCAAGTCTTTTGCAGACTCTAAAAGGTTTTCTCCTAAGATCGCCCTATATTTGGCTCCATCCATCTTTCTATCAACTCCGACCAGCTTCCCTGTCCCTGCTGAGGAAAAGCATCCCCACAACATGATGCTGCCACCACCATGTTTCACGGTTGATGTGAAGTGTTAGTTTTCCATCCCATATAGCATTTTGCTTTTAGACCAAAAAGTAAAATTTTGGTCTCATCTGACCAGAGAATTTTCTTCCACATGTTTGCTGTGTCCCCCACATGGCTTTTCACAAACTGCAAACGGGACTTCTTATGGCTTTCTTTCAACAATGGCTTTCTTCTTGCCACTCTTCTATAAGGGTCAGATTTGTGGAGTGCACTAATAGTTGTCCTGTGAACAGATTCTCCCACCTCAGCTGTGGATCTCTGCAGCTCCTCCGGAGTTACCATGGACCTCTTGGCTAGTTCTCTGATTAATCCTCTCCTTGCCAGGCCTGTCTGTTTAGGTGGGCCGACATGTCTTGGTAGGTTTGCAGTTGTGCCATACTCTTTCCATTTTTGGATGCTGGATTAAACCGTGCTCCATGAGATGTTCAAAGTTTGGGATATATTTCTATAACCCAACCCTTCTTTAAACTTCTCTACAACTTTATCCCTGACCCGTCTGGTGTGTTCCTTGGGCGTCATGATGCTGTTTGTTAACTAAGGTTCTCTAACAAACCTCTGAGGTCTTCACAGAACAGCTGTATTTGTACTGAGATTACATTTCACACAGGTGGACTCTATTTACTAATTAGGTGACTTCTAAAGGTAATTGATTCCACTAGATTTTAGTTGGGGGTATCGGAGTGGGTGGCTGGATACAAATGCACGTCACACTTTTCATATTTATTTGTAAGAACAATTGAAAACCTTCTATCATTTTTTTTTTCACTTCACAATTATGTGCCACTTTCTGTTGATCTATCACATAAAATCCCAATAAAATGTATTGATTTACTATTTTCAGTGCATACCACCATAACACAGTGTTGTGAACCAGTCAGGTTGGACACAAGGCATTTTGCAGTGGTGACTGTCCCGGAATAGCCACTCAACACAGTCTTAAACCCAGTGGTTGCATGTTTTTGTTGAATTGTATTATTTAAGCTATTGTAGGTGGAATTCTTAATATTGTATTTGAATTTCTCAATACGGCTAAAGTGGAACAAAAGTCCCACTTAGGAATATTTGCTAGGAACTACTTTTTGTTATATGTAACGGAGTCATGCAAGATCTCTTATGTTAAAAATAAAATAAAAATCCTACTCCTTCAATCGTTTAACTCTGAATAACTGATTGAGTATGAAACACTTTTGAAATCTATGAAACACAACCTGGAACACCTCAAAGCAAGCTGCACTTGCTGATCAACATGAGAAAATACAGTTCAACTGAGAACAGCCTAGAACGGGGGTCTCCAAACTTTCCAAACAAAGGACCAGTTTACTGCCCTTCAGGCTTTAGGGGGCTGGACTGTAGACGGTGGGAGTAGAAAAAATGCCCCAACATCAGTGAATGTAAACCATGCCCCATCATTAGTTTTAGTGGGAGGAATAATGCCCCATTGATGGTATCAGTGAGGGAAATTGTGCCCTATCCTTGGTGTTTGTGGGAAACATTGTGTCGAATCTGAGTTTACTAAAGTCACAAATTCTCGTACGGCCGAATAAAAAGTCGGAAGTGATGTCATGTGTTGTAATGCATTTGTATTGCATTTTCGAACGACAGCTGTACCGATTAGACGAAAATCGTACGATCTGGCATCGTATGAAAAAAAATTGCGTGCATGTCCGATGGAATAAAATCGGATGAACTGTCCTGATCGGCTCTCGGAAGCTCTGTACTAATGATCTGATTTTATCGTACGCTCGTTTCGAAAGCGGCATTTTTCGTACGATTTTCGGATCGTGTGTACGGGGCATAAGGGTCTGATAAGTGCCGCATTTTGGAAACCTCTGGTCTAGAACTGTGAAAAGGACACTGTAGCATGTTGCAAAATACAATGTAACTCTTATCTGCAGAGCAAGTGATGTATGGGATCCCTGATTCCACATACTGTAGCATCGGGCCCTTCTGGCAATGCCACACCCTCTGACACTCCAACGCTGTAGAAAGAAAATGTATTTAGTGCCTAACACCCAAAGCAACAAAAAAAATATATATAAATGTAAACGTCGATAGCAAAAAACAATCACAACTTATAACAAATGTAACAAAGACAGTACAGAACCCATAGTATTGGTGGCAACTTTGGACTCTAGTAATGCTCTTTTCCTCCATCTCACTGGGACCCTCAAGCTGGGTTCACACTAAAGTCAGATGTGACTCACAGCAGGGGTCCGGTGCTTCCCTGTTCTCCATTTTATGGATGAATCGGGTCAGAATTTTTGCCTGAATTTGGACCTGAAACAAAGCCAAAGGAGCACAGGGCCCCTGTGCAATCCGCTTCCCAGCTGCCCCGGAAATGCATGAATCGGCTCCACTGAGAGCCGGTCACAGTCTCCTGTCATGCAAATTTGCAGTTCCAATTCGCATAAGTGTGACCCCAGCCCCAGATGGTAGAAGCTTCCAAACAACTGCATCAGCACACTCCCACTCCAACACAGCGGCAAACTCTGGTTATCAAACTGTCACCTCTAACTACCAGCATGGTACTTGTGGTGACTTGTCATAGTGACAACCCTCCCCCCCCCATAGTTCTAGGTGGCTACCAGCAGTCTTTTACAGCTCCCTGCGTGGACTCTTCCTTTCCCAGGCTCTGGCCCGCTCTCGCGCTCTCTTTTCCTGTGAAGCCGCTCTCTACACACTTCACTTGTGGCCGAGGAGAAGCATGGAAATTGACAGCTCTGTGGGTGGCTGTGTAAGCGGTCACAGCCCATTATAAAACAAAATTATGGGTTAAGCACAGCGGAAGCAGGATGCCTTAAAAGGGAACTTCTCACCCCCTTTGCTTCATCTGCTTTTACCTTTTCATAATGGGTTGTGTTCAAGGAACATACCAGCCCAGTGAATCCAGCATTGTTTTTTAAGGATCCACCCTTCCACTGCTGCACACCACGTCCTGCACTGCCATCTTCCTCTCCTATATCAGGGGCCAGCTGTCCCCTCCAGGTTCATCTGGCCTCTGGTGATACATTCTCCCCTCTCAGCTACATCTCTATGCCCCTACTGCCCCCAGGTATACCTGACACTGCACGAGCATGGTGGTGTCATTCTTTCCTAAACATGATTTTAAACAGGGATGGGTCAGACTATAGAACCAAATAAAGAGTAAACAAAAAAGTCAGTTCTTTTAGGATGAAGTGGGGGGAGAATCAGAATGATGGAATTAATTATTTAGAATGGAAATCCGGGCCGGAGTTTGTAATAGTCAATGATGCATGTACTTGCATGCATAAATAAAAACTATACATAGAAACAACATTATACATATATAACAAACAGTAATAGCATCTCTTTATATAGAGCTGATCTTCATTATACATATTTTTAATAAACCCTTGAAAAGACAATATATTTCCTTTTTAGGAGGGAATTATGGGTTAAAGTTAGTATCTTTTTAATGTGTCCTCCTGTCTTTGAATTGTTTTATAGATCACCTATATGTTTGGCAGCAAACGGAAGATAATGTGACCCTTACTATCGCTCTACCCGATGGCACAACCAATGATGACATCAAGATCCACTTTGCTCCCTCTCACATAACTGTCTCATTAAAGGAGCAGAAGCCGTTCCTGAAAGGACCACTGTACTCCGTTATTGATCATGAAAGCAGCACTTGGGTTCTAAAAGATGAAAGACGGTAAAGTAGATGATATTGCACTTATGATGTATTGCAGACGTCTTCAGATGCAATATAGCTCATAAATTTTTTTTTTTATTTCATTAGGTTGAGTTATATGTAATAGGTCATTCGATGCACCTTCACCCCCACCCAGTATACAGATCTTTGGTCCTCTCAGGTGTTTTTATATTTCATAATAATGATCAAATCTGATTTTTCTTTATTTGGGGGGGTTCAAATTGAATTGTACCCTTTCCACAAATATTTATGGACAGACTATACAGTAAAGCACAAAAGGTTGATTGTGTTTTTTTTTTTTTTTTTTTTTTTGTAATCTAGTCATTCACTTCATTTGTTCATTTTTTTTTTTTATTATTTTTTTTTACAAAAACGCAAAGTGGTAATCAATCAGGTACAATTTGTTTTACTCAGCCAAGGGTATGTGTGATTTTTGTTGTTTTGATTTTGGCTTACTTTACTTCCTATGCTGTTTTTTTCCCAAAATGTGGGCACCTGCAATGTGTGATTCGACCACAGCGTGCGTTACAGGTCCAAGGCTGTAGTTTACCCACCTGGAGGAATACTGCTCCTGAAGACCCATTTGAGTCTGCTGGAGGGACAAAGATTTTATGGTATATGCATGCAGTAAGGGACCTGCCGGGTGGAGGGTGGGGCTGACACATATACAGGTGTGAGGGAGGCTGGCATATATATACAGGTGGGGGGCTGACCTAAATATACAGGTGTGAGGCGGGCTGGCATATATTCAGGATTGTGTGGGGGGAGGCTGAGTGCGCACAGCTGAGGTGGGCAATGTGTGGATTCGGTAAGATGGCCTGTGGGCAAGACCAGGGGAATGTTGGTGGTCAGGCTCAGGGGGGCCCAGGCTTAAAGCTGTGTAAAGGGCCCAAAAATGTCTGATGGCTGCCCTGTATGCATATAACTATTGACCTACATGGTCGTCTTTCAGAACTTGTGTCTGCACAGGGCACCATCCAGTCCATTATGGTAGCAAATACTGGGGCTTTGCCCTTGTCTATATCGCTGGCGTGTATTAATACCTCCTACTAAATCCTTTGAGGTTGTTATTTAAATGTGAGCCGCGACATATTTATTGTGACACAGACTTCCTATAAAGGCCGCTGCAGCATTTTTTTCACGTGTTACACCCGCATCACAGGATTGCAACACACTGGCTGGGTTTCCTACCCGCACTGGGGCTGCAACACATTCTGTTTCTGTGTGCACACACTTTTACTCTTTCGCGCTCTGCCTGAGAAATTTGCTGTTGGCTCACTGCAAGGTCAAGGGTTTGTCCCCTCCACTACAACTGCCTCCCAGTGACCTGATCACACACAGTCTATTTTAACCACTTCTCTACTTTGGGTGTTTTTCAAATTTGGTGTTTACAAGACTAAAACAGTTTTTTTTGCTAGAAAATTACTTAAAACCCACAAACATTATATATTTATTTTTTTCTAATACCCTAGAGAATAAAATGGCGATCATTGCAATACTTTTTGTCACACCATATTTGCGCAGCGGTCCTACAAGCGCACTTTTTTTGGAAAAAAATCACTTTTTTGAATTAAAAAATAAGACCGCAATAAATTTGGCCCAATTTTTTTATATATTGTGAAAGATAATGTTACGCCGAGTAAAATGGTACCCAACATGTCACGCTTACAAATTGCGCCCGCTCGTGGCATGGCGTCAAACTTTTACCCTTAATCTCGATAGGCGACGTTTAAAAAATTCTATAGGTTGCATTTTTTTAGTTACAGAGTAGGCCTAGGGCTTTAATTATTGCTCTCGCTCTAACGATCGCGGCGATACCTCACTTGTGTCGTTTGAACACCGTTTTCATATGCGGGCGCTACTCACGTATGCGTTCGCTTCTGCGCACGAGCTCGTCGGGACGGGGCGCTTTAAAAAATTTTTTTTTTTTTTTCTTATTTATTTTATTTTTTACACTGGGGAAAAAAAAAAAAAATGATCACTTTTATTCCTATTACAAGGAATGTAAACATCCCTTGTAATAGAAAAAAGCATGACAGGTCCTCTTAAATATGAGATCTGGGGTCAAAAAGACCTCAGATCTTATATTTAGACTAAAATGCAAAAAAAAAAAAAAAAATTGGAAAATGTCATTTTTTCAAATGACAAAAAAAAAAAATGTTTCTTTAAGAGGTTGGGCGGGACTGACGTTTTGACGTCACTTCCGCCCAGCCGAGCTATGGGGACGGGCGAAGGAGATTTTTCCTTCAGTCTCGTCCCCGCTTAGCTCCCGAACGGTCGCGATCTCCTCCGCCGCTACCGACGGCTCCGGTAAGCGGCGGAGGGCGCGGGAGAGCGGCGGGAGGGGGGGCCCCTCTCCCGCCATCGATAACGGCGAATCCGCCGCGGAGACCGCCGTTATCGTTACCAGAACCGCTGACAGTAAAGATAGATACCTCGGTTGTGGCAGCAGCTGCTGCCGTTACCGAGATATGTATCTTTAAAGTTAGGCCGTATAAAGACGTACAGCGGTCTGGAAGTGGTTAACCTTTCTTGCTCTAGCAGTTGGTCTGTGCGTACCCCTATAAGATTATTTTTTCTCACACTGACAGTAAAGTCTTTCCAGCTCATAATTCAAAGAACAAAGAGTACCACCTTGAAGAAGGTAAAGAAGACTCCAAGGCAGGTGCAGAGGATCCTTAGCCAGGACATTGTTCTATCTTTTCTCTGTCCTACTCTGAAACCTCCTATGGAACTTTCTCTCTATTGTCTGAATATGGTACAAGCTGTTCCTTAAGGTCCCTGTACAGGGAAACCTGCTTCACATTCCGTGTAGATTTGGCAGCTCCTCATTCATGCCTATGGTCTTAAGGACAAGGGTATATCTTTTTCCCATTACAAACATGCCCCCAGATCAGTTAGTGCTTCTTGTTTGTTTTTTTGGAGCATTAGGCATCTGATATGCAAGACTGCCATCTAGCATATTCACACATTTATTAGGATTTACATGGTGTACGTTCAGGTCTTGGCTTCAGAGGTGAGGTTTTTCATGAGGCTCTGTTGACCCCCATCTTTTGACCTGTTGGTTCTCCTTGCCCTTTTTAGCTTTTTGTTTGCGGTCTTGCCGACTGCTTTTTCGATGTCCCATGGTGCCTGAATTACTTTATCATGTGTTCCTTAATGTACAATTAGGAAAATTTTGATTTTCCACTTACAGATAAATCCTATTCCTGAAGCACATTAAGGGACACTGGTCCCTCCACTCTGTTCTTTTGATCCGTTCGTACTATTGCTTGCTGAAAAACCGAGGCATTGTTGGATTGGGAGAGGTTATACTAGGCTTTCCCAATGTACTTAAATTGCTTAATCATGAGTGTCCCTTAATGGCTTAATGTACTCCAATGTACTACTGCAAGGCAAAAATCCTGTTATTTCAATGACCTTATAGGCTCACTGGTAAAGAAACTTGCATATAATAAGGCTGGGTACTCATTATGTAAATTAGAGCAGCCCTCAAAATTTCCACTCGCCTGCTCGCATTTGGCAAGTGGAAAAATTAGGATTGCGAACGTGGACAGGGCTGTGCTGTCCTAGGAATGTATAGCCAGTGAACCCGTCCCACGCAGTGCACAGTCTCACAGCATGGCCATTTCAGTAGAAGTTAAATAGCCATCTGGGACCATCCCTCTCCACCTCCTTCTTGCCGCACAACCCTGCCCTGCTCGGGCTCACATCATGGGCTTTCAATAGGAGTCTTTCAGCCGCCTGGGACCACTCCTCTTCACCTCCCTCCTGCCACACATCTAAGCAGTGTGGTGGTGCATGTCTCTGCAAGGCAGTCCTAAGTGGGAGGGCTCGAACGCTCTCCGTCTGCCCTCAGTGTGCACCGATGCTTGACCCCTTGTGGCTGCAGTAGGAGAATGGTAACTATGACAGTGTGCTGTGATTGGAAGCAGCACATGTGCTGAAGGCACTGGTATAATGGGGGATTGAACAAGATGTGCTTGGAGGACCCCCCAACCTATCATACTGTATAATTAATTGGGGGGATGGTGTCGAATTGGAGGCATAGGTATAATGGATTAGGTGGGAGGGAGTGAAATTGGAGGCATAAGTATGATGGGGAGGGGGGTGATTATTGGAGGTATAGGTATGATGGATTGGGGAGTCGTTAAATGCACAGGTGTGTTGGGGGGAGGCAGAGATATACTGGAAAGAGGAATTGGAGGTAGAGGTGTGCTAGGGGGAGAAGGGGTGCATTGGAGGGCTGGGGGACGTGTTGGAGGTAGAGGTGTACTGGGGGAGGTGAAACAAAACCAGAGAAATTCCTTGCTCAATTTACTGACCAGCCTGTCTGTCAACCAACCAAATTTCCCTGTCTGATGAGACTGAGCTTATGGGCAGTGGCGAGGCTGCATTAATGGACACTGGCGAGGCTGCATTAATAGGGCTGCATTGATAAGCTGCACTGATGGGCTGCATTCAGGGGCACTGAAAAGCTGCACTAATGGGCCCTGATAAAGTTGTTTATTTTTGTAACTTAATTCTGCATAAAACATTTAACCGTGTCATTTCAGGAGATATTTATGAGGTCATGTGTAGGGGCGGGGCAGGATAGTGGTCGGGTCGGGCAACTGGTGCCAAATAACCCCTAAGGCCTGGTTAGTAGCTCAAGACTTGACATTTTTAGCCCTGAATTATAGCATTAAAATACAAAAGGAGTGGCTTTAATGATTTATACTATTTGCTTTATACTGTAACCCTGTAACAAAACATGCTTTTACTAACAGCCATGCTTGTATAAAATAATATTTGAATGGTTGCATACAAAAAAAATGATTCATTTTTGGGAATTGTATGATTATTTAAAGCTGTATGTAAGCTGCAAAATAATGTTTGTTTTTGGGTTTAATAACAATTTAACCTCTTCCTTACTGAGTTGTAAAATTACGTCGGCAGGAACTCTCCCTCACTCCAGGTGGACGTCATATGACGTCCTGGGCTTCCCGGACGGCTAGGGGGCGTGCGCGCCCCTTGCATCGCTCGGGACTCGGTACGCGTGCCCGGTGGCCACGATGTCCGCCGGGCACCCATGACCACAGCAGGACCATGGGTTTGTGTATGTAAACACACAGATCCACGGTCCTGTCAGAGGAGAGGAGACTGAAGTGTGTTCCCAGTACAGAGGAAAATGGATCGGTCTCCTCCCCTTGTGAGTCCCCTCCCCCTATAGTTAGAATCACTCCCAGGGAACATATTTAACTCCTTGTTCGATTGATTTCAAAAGTGTTGCATGTCTTTTGTTTATAGCGCAAAAAATTAAAACCGCAGAGGTGATCAAATACCACCAAATAAAAGCTCTATTTGAGTACAGTGTTGCATGACCGCGTAATTGTCATTCAAAGTGCGACTGCGCTGAAAACGAAAAATTGGACTGGGCAGGAAGGGGGTGAAAATGCCCTGTATTGAAGCGGTTTCACTTTGTCAGCTCTGCTGAAGATCAAATGGTGTGTGCAGAATGGTTGTTGTTTTTTTACTGTGCATCTTGGGCTGTGGTGCAGCAGGTGGAGGGGGCGGCTGTATTGTAGATGTGAGCAGAAAGAAATATTGGATATTAAATTGAGCCAGATGGTTTTTTATTTTTTTGTTTTTTTTTACTACTTCATAGAACCATATATTTGAAGGGAAAATGCTGATTTTAAGTATGTTCTATATGCATTCTAAATAACTGTGATTTCTGTCTAAATATCCCTAAAACAGAAGAAAGCCACAGCACAAGTTTTCAAATTTTGACTTTACTGGCTTTTTGTCTATGGTAGTGCAGCAGAATAAATAGTATGTTGGAGCAATAACTGCATGGGTTATATAATCAGTTCATTGTATTGGAGCTTTCTCTACCTGCAGCTTGTATGTTTGGTAATCACAGGGGGAAAAAAAATTACCCTCTATGGACCAAGGAGGGAAATTACAGAGCCTCTAAGCCCAGGAAACAGTGGGTGTGGATTCTGCTGTGTTATTACTGAAATATAGGGCTGTAAGTACTATGTGTCCATCTACTGCAGTCTCTCAGCTTTACCATATTGTGACAGACCTTTGTGAAGTCCTGTCAGCTTTTTTCCCCCTAGGATACACTTTAAAATAATAGAAAAAAACGACTTTAATGTGTGTGTTTTTTTTTTTATATACAAGATTATTTCTAAATAATAATTAGTTTACCTATAACATTGCCTTTGCCTTGCTAGCAAAGTCAAGCAGATTTGTAAATGTACCTTTTTTCTTTCTCTTACTCTTGCTTTTTCTTTTGTTAAAGTGTTTTGTTATTTTTATATTTTTTTCTATAAAAATATGTTATATTTACCTGCTCTGTATAATGGTTTTGCACAGAGCAGCCTAGATCCTCTTCTTCTCTGGCCCATCTTTGGGTCTCCAGGCCCCTCTCTCCTGTTGAGTGCCCCCAAAGCAGGCCACTTGCTCTGGGGGCACCCGATCCGAGTCACAGTTACATGTGTCCTTTCAAACATGGAGCTCTAGATGCAACCTTTTTCTCCTGACTGGCCAACTGACTTTGACAGCAGCGGGAGCCAATAGCGCTGCTGCTGTGTCTCAGCCAATCAGAAGGGAGAGATGGCCGGAGATGGGGCTCAGGTAAGTATTAGGGGGGGGGCGAGGTCAGCTGCTGCACACAGAAGGCTTTTTATCTTAATGCATAGAATGCATTAAAGAAGTTGTAAAGGCAGAAGGTTTTTCATCTTAAGGCCCCCCCCCCCCCCCCAGGACTCCCTAATTACCCGAGTCCCTTTTCTTTCCAGTAATGTTAACTCCTCCTGATTGGCTGAAACAGAGCAGTGACGCTATTGGCTCCCACGGCTGTCAATCAAAGTCAGCCAATCAGGGAAGAGTGGACAGGGCCAGGTCGGGGCTCTGTGTCGGATAGGAGCTCTGACTCAGCTTGGATTCCCCCTGTAGCAAGCTGCTGGATGAGGGGCACTCAAAGGAGGGAGGGGCTAAGAGCAGCGGCGAAGAGGGACCCGAGAAGAGGAGGATCCAGGCTGCTCTGTGCAAAACCAACTGCACAGAGGAAGTGTGCATGTATGTATGTATGTATATGTATATGTATATATATATATATATATATATATATATATATATATATATATATATATATATATATATATATATATATATATATATATATAAAGAGCCAATCACTTTAAGGAAAAAAACGTCTGACTTTACACTGTAACCACTTCCAGCCCTAGCCAATTCTAACACTTTGCTCCTACAAGTAAAATTATTCAGAACCCCAAAACATTAGTTTACCTGTGGCGATGGAAGAAGACGCCGGTCAAGATGCGGACGAGATGTCCCAAGAAAGAAGCAGAGTGGTTGTCGCTTACGGTTCATTCACCTGAGGGACATTCACTGGTCTCCATCTGCTGTACCCACTAACACCAGCCATGGTGTTCTGGGAGCACTGGAGGGGCAGCAGAGTGCAGTGCACATGGCAGAGGTTGTCGGGTGGGGGGGTTGTACCTATTCATGTGTGTGGAAGTGATGCCACCTGAAAAAAATAGAGTAGAAAGTAGACATAAAAAAATATATATATAAAACATATGTTTTTTTAGCAGAGACCCTAGGGAATAAAAATTGGGGGCGATACCCCAGTCAGCACTGTCTGTGCTGATGGGGGCATCGTGCAAATGTTTTTCCTGCAGTCCGTGGTTGCAGTAAAGAAATTTGCACTGTGTATAGCGGACTTACACTATTTCTCTGGTTTACTGCAGCAGCATGAAGGTTGCACCTGGAGCCTTAAGCTTCTGTAAAGCTTGTATATTGGTCAATTAATCCAGGATATCAGCCCAAGTATCTGTACATTACCTTAAAAAAGCATTTTTTTATGACCTCAAATATTCAGCGATAACCGTTGCATCTGCCTAATTGCAGTCCATTTAAACAAAATAACCATTTGTGACACTTTGGCTGCATACTAGTCGGAACGTAGTGGTGTTAATGGATAGACTTGAAGGAGAAGTAGGGCCAAAGCTTTTTTGTCCCTACTTCTTCTATCGGTCACAGGGGTGCAGTTTGTCCTGCACGCCTTTTGACCTGTTATTAGCCAACAGCAGGCTAAAGTCCGCTGACAGCACTCAGCCAGTCCAGGTGCTGGATTGATCCCAGGATTCACCCAGAAGCCTGGATTGGCAGCTGGCTTAGCCTCTTAGCGTGCCACTGGGAGACTGAGCCAGCTGCTCCCGCACAGCCTGGCACTCCAGTAAACACCGGAGGGGCAGAGCTAAGAACTGGTGACTGACAGATTCTGCTCAGCGCGGTGGGGAGAACTGATCGATCAGCAGTGTCTGGTCACTCAGTTCTCAGTGTAGAGGCAACTGGGTACAGATGCAGCATCAAATCGATGCTGCATCCACTTAAGTATAATTTTTTATTCTATTTTTTGGAAACCCAGGGGGGTCACAGAAAAGCAGCTTTCATCACACAGTTGTCAAACTTCAAGTGACCTCTTGGCATTCCCACTAAGGTGTCAGACAATAGAAGGGCCTGTGTTGTTGGACTTTGTATTCACTTCAGGCTGGCTTTGCATTCCCATGTGAATGGAAAATCTTCTTGAAGCAGGTCAAATTCAGCAAATAAAAAAAAGAATATAGCATATACAATTGTGACACATGTCATATTGTAATTGAATGTTATTAAAAATGACCTTTCCTTTTCAATCTGCAGCTCTGTAATTTTTTGTAAAGTGCAATGCAATATGGCTACCTGGAACAACAGAATGCCCCGCACCCCCCAACATAATTTCCTTCTTGTGTGATTGGCTGACTTATTTTCCCACAAGTCTGAACTAAGGTACAATTTCTGGCATCCCATGCAATAAAAATGTAATTTTTGCTGAGATACTACCAGTAGGAAATAACACCTAAAGGGATGCAGACCCTGCAATTTTCTCGTTGGAGCCCTGCAGGTGCAGCAGCTGATTGATAATTATGAAACCACTCCCGTTAGACTCACTCGGCACAGAGGAAAAAAATGTGTATTGCTTCAGAATAACAAAAGGTGGGAATCTACAACAACGTTTGTTAAAATACTTGCAATGTACATGGATCACCCAGAGGGTAATGTGTTTTTTTTTTTCCTCAACAAAAGTGGTGTTAACGCTTTAAATATTCAGATGCATAAACTCTACTGTAAATGGTTTCCTTTAAACTGCCCAGTTATGGGTACATATTTTTTTTTTGTCTAAGAGTAAACATGCTAAGAGTAAAAAAACACTAAAATAAAATATTAGGCACACTAGTTCTCCTTTTTAACCGTGTGAAAAATCTGATCCTTTTTTTTTTTTTTTTTTTTTTTTAATACATTCAAGCTGGAATGAGCATTGTAGAAGCTTAATGCCAACCCAGCTGTGATAATTGCCTCTTACTGCTGCTTTTATTTTGCGAGGTCCTGTTCTCTGCTCTCCATGCATGCCACCTTTTACACAGGCAATTTGCAGGAGACTCTGGCAGTTGGCAGAGAGGTAAGGAAAGCAAGTGGAAGCGGTTTGTGCTGATTGATGGCCAAGTTTAAGCTTTTCTTGAATACTAAAGTATTCAGAAGATTTCTTATACACAGAAAGCTTCTGAAAGAACTGTATTTTGAAGATCTGGGATTTTTGACAGCATATAAGACAGCGGTCTTCTCATAGTGCAGGCTGCTGAGTCTATATATGACATTTAAAGGGATTTTCCATTTTCGGTTAAAAAACAAACACATTCACCTTGGTAAACAATCGAGTGGATCAAATAGAAATATTCTGGTCTTTTTTTTTTCTACCCTTATTGCATGTTTCTAAATTTTTTGGTTCAGTAAATATATAATAAACTGTGACAGTACTGCTATTAAAAGAGAGATTCTGTGTAAATAGCCTTCCCAGAGTTTTTGGTAATTACTGCACAATTGCATCTCTTTTTTTAGATGTGAGAATATTCCAAAATCTACAGTTAGGACCATATATATTTGGACACAGACACAATTTTTGTGTTTTTTCAGGTATTTACCAAAACCTTTTCAAGCTATATTTCCAGGGCTTTTTTCTCAGAAAATAGGTGCAGGAACTCAACCGTGACCCCCCCTCCCCCCAAAACCCCCTTACACACACACACCCTCCAAACCTCATCACATAGTGGGTTAATAGTGTGGTCAAATGTCACTAAGGGCTCTTTCACACGTCAGTTCAGTTTTTTAGATCCGTTTTTTTTTCATCAGTTGATCCGTTTTTCCATCCGCTTTTTCATCCGTTTTTTTTTTTGGGGGGGCTTTTTACATACAGTGCCTGCCGCCGAGAATGTGTTTTTAGCACAACGGCATCGCGCTGATTCTCGGCGACAGGGTGCAGACATCTCGCACTCGCTGGAATAGTAAAAGCACATTCCAGCAAGCACGTCATAGAAGCGACGGGAGATCCGACTTGGATTCCCGCCAATTCTACACGTGTGCGGCGTTTGGTATGAATCCTGAGGGGAAAGTCCCCGCCGGATTTTAAATAAAAATACGGCATGGGTTCCCCCCTCAGGAGCATACCGGGCCACAGTGCGCCCCCCTGCCCCAGAGCACCCAACCCCCCCCATGTTGAGGGCATGCAGCCCGGTACGGCTCAGGAGGGGGGGGGCGCTCGCTCGTCCCCACTCCTTTCCTGGCCGGCCGGGTAGCGTGCTTTGGATACGGGTCTGGTATGGGTTGTAAGGAGACCCCCCTACGCCGAAAAAACGGCGTGGGGGGTCCCCCTACAATCCATACCAGACCCGTATCCAAAGCACGCTACCCGGCCGGCCAGAAAAGGAGTGGGGACGAGCGAGCGCCCCCCCTCCTGAGCCGTACCGGGCTGCATGCCCTCAACATGGGGGGGATTGGGTGCTCTGGGGCAGGGGGGCGCACTGTGGCCCCCCCACCCCAGAGCACCCTGTCCCCATGTTGATGAGGACAGGGCCCCTTCCCGACAACCCTGGCCGTTGGTTGTCGGGGTATGCGGGCGGGAGGCTTATCGTAATCTGGGAGTCCCCTTTAATAAGGGGGCCCCCAGATACCAGCCCCCCACCCTAAGTGAATGGATATGGGGTACATCGTACCCCTACCCATTCACCTGGAGGCAAAAAGTTAATAAACACGACACAAGGGTTTTTAAAATAATTTATTAGTCTGCTCCGGAGGCCCCCCCTGTCTTCTTTATTAGCTCTTTCACCAGGGGGGGGCTTCTTCTTTGACGTCTTCGGGTGGGGGCCGCTCTTCTTCGCCGCCGTCTGGTTCTCTTCCACCGCCGGGGGGGGGTCGCTTTTATAAAAGCGCCCCCCCCGGCGGCTTTCCTCCGACGTCTTCGGCGGGGGTGGTGGTGGGTAGGTACCGGAGCATGATGGGACTGTGAGGCCTATATAAGTAAGATGCAAGCCGCGCACCCGTCATTGCAGCGAGAAGAGGCGACGTGTCAACATCGGGAGAAGAGAAGAAGAAGAAGACGACGTCACAGCACGGAAGAAGAAGACGTTCAGCGCTGAAGGAGAAGGCACCGGACAGCGGGAGGAAGAACCGGGGTGCGCCGAGTCAACAGCGGAGAGCGGCAAACATAGAAGAAGACCCCCGGAGAGCGGAGAAGACCCCCGGATAGCGGAAGAAGAAGCACACCACCCCCCGCCGAAGACGTCGGAGGAAACCCGCCGGGGGGGGGGCGCTTTTATAAAAGCGACCCCCCCCGGCAGTGGAAGAGAACCAGACGGCGGCGAAGAAGAGCGGCCCCCACCAGAAGACGTCAAAGAAGCCCCCCCCCCTGGTGAAAGAGCTAATAAAGAAGACGGGGGGCCTCCGGAGCCGACTAATAAATTTTAAAAACCCTTGTGTCGTGTTTATTAACTTTAACTTTTTGCCTCCAGGTGAATGGGTAGGGGTACGATGTACCCCATATCCATTCACTTAGGGTGGGGGGCTGGTATCTGGGGGCCCCCTTATTAAAGGGGGCTCCCAGATTCCGATAAGCCTCCCGCCCGCATACCCCGACAACCAACGGCCAGGGTTGTCGGAAAGGGGCCCTGTCCTCATCAACATGGGGACAGGGTGCTCTGGGGTGGGGGGGCCACAGTGCGCCCCCCTGCCCCAGAGCACCCAACCCCCCCCATGTTGAGGGCATGCAGCCCGGTACGGCTCAGGAGGGGGGGGGGGGGGCGCTCGCTCGTCCCCACTCCTTTCCTGGCCGGGCGGGTAGCGTGCTTTGGATACGGGTCTGGTATGGATTGTAGGGGGACCCCCCACGCCGTTTTTTCGGCGTAGGGGGGGGTCTCCTTGCAACCCATACCAGACCTAAGGGCCCGGTATGCTCCCGAGGGGGGGAACCCATGCCGGATTTTTATTTAAAATCCGGCGGGGACTTCCCCCTCAGGATTCATACCAAACGCCGCACACGGCGTTAGCGGATCAGATGGTAAACGGATCATCCGTTTTTCGTCCTTTCCGTTTTTTTGACGGAAGAAAAATAGGGTTTTCTTCCGTCCAAAAAAATGGAACTTACCGCAGACGGATGCTAACGGACGTTAGCGGATGCTCATCCGCTAACGGACGTTAACCCATAGGGAAGCATTGCGGTCCGTTAACGGACGTCCAAAAAACGGACGAACGGAACGGACGTGTGAAAGAGCCCTAACAGTGGGAGGATCTTAAGGGGCATTATATACAGATTGCAGTGTCAGTGTGGGGGGTACACCCAGAGTGCAGGGTTCGGGGGTGAGCCAGGGCCATATTTAGGGCAGGGCAAAAGGGGGAATTTGCCCTGGGCTATCGTGAGTCTGACTTTTGTGTTTACAAGTGATAGTGGTCAGCAGAGGGCCAGAGCCAGAGGTGGTGGAACTGAGTTCCACCAAGTTCCAGCTGAAAAAAAGCCCTCTATAGTTCTATAATTGATATGGGCTGAAAGTGCACACTCTCAGGTTTAATTTGAGGGAATGTACATCAAAATCAAAGGAAGAGTTTAGGAATTACAGGAATAGCCACCCCCCCCACCCATTTCAAGGGACCGAAAGTAATTGGACATCTGTATCAAAAGATGTTTTGTGGCCAGGTGTGGGCTACAGCTACTTGTTGTTTCTTCATTGATTAAAAGAGAAATTCAGCCTGAGCTTTTTAGGCTGGGCTTCTTCTCTGGGTCACAGGAGTGCAATTTGTTTTCCACTCCTGTGACACGTTTTCAGCGGAGAGCGGTCTGAAGTCCGCTCTCCGCTGATATCGCTGCTATCAACCGAGGCAGCGCGTCAGCCTGACTTCCCAAGTCTGGATCCGCCAGCTGCCTTGACTGATGGCAGTCTCAGCTAGCCACAGCTCAGTGCTCCAATGAGCGTGGAGGATCAGAGCAGGAGAGATGCTGACTGACAGGCAGCATCTCTCCACTCAGGGAGGAGTGAGAACCGAGCCAGTGTTTGGTGGCTCGGGTTCTCAGTGCAGAGACGCCAGGGGACAGCTGCAGCATCGGTCTGATGCTGCATCCACCTAGGTAAGTATGAATATAAAAAAAAAAAAATACTCCTTTTAAGCAGGTAAAAGGTCTGGAGTTGATTCTAAGTGTGGTATTTGGAATCTATTGCTACATCATGCGTTCAAAGGAGCTGTCCATGCAAGTGAAATAAGCCATTGTAAGTCTTCAAAAACAAAACAAATCAATCGGAGAGATCACAGCAACATTAGGAGTTGCCAAATCAACAGGTTGGTATATTCTGAGGAAAGAAAAAAACACTGGTGAGCTCAGCAACATCAAAATGCCTAGATGTCCACGGAAGACAATGGTGGTGGATGATCGCAGGATCTTCTATGGTTAACAACATCCAGACAAGTGAAGGACACTCTCCAGGAGGTGGGTATATCATTGTCAAAGTCTGCAATCAAGAGAAGACTTCACGAGAGAAAATACAGAGAGCTCACCACAAAGTGCAAACCATTCGTAAGCCTGAAGAATAGAAAAGCCAAATTGGATTTTGGCAAAAAACATCTAAAGCCAGACCAGTTCTGGAAAAGCATTCTTTAAATGGATGAAACCAAGATTAATCTGTACCAGAATGACGGGAAGAAAAAAGTGTGGAGAGGGCTTGGAAAAGCTCATGATCCAAAGCACACAACGTCATCTGTAAAACATGGTGGAGGCAGTGTGATAGCATGGGCATGCATGACTTCCATTGGTACTCGTTTATTGGTATGTATTGATGATGTGACAGTCAAAGGTTTTATATAAGTAAAATATAGAATATAAATGTATCATCATTTAATCCATGTGCTGTAAAAGAGAAAAAAAAATATAGATAAAAAACCCATACGAACAGCAGGACTCTTAAGCTAAAAAAACATATACGTATCGCCAACATCAAAACTATGTAAACTATGTTTGAGCGTAGCATATATTATGTTTTATTTTTATTATTATTTTGTGTTATGCAGGTGCAGAAACATTTCCTATGAAAAACTGGTCCAAAGGACACTGTGCAGGCAGTAGGGGCTAGTCATAAAAATGGGAAACATCCCACTCGAAATTCAAGCCCGCAGGAATTCTCGTATGTAACGAGAAAATACAATAGACCTCACACCTGCACAGTATCCTGAACCGGTCCCCTCCTCTGGCAGGGGTATTGATTTTCTCAATCCCCTGAATCAAAAGACATGATACGTCTTTATGGTGCACAGAGACCCAGGGGCAGATTCATGTAGCACTTACACCGTTTTTTTGGGAGATGCGCGGTGTAAGTGCAGATTTGCGCCGGCGGATCGCTGCGCCGTACCCAGAGAACCAGATTACGCCTCCAAATAGACTGCATCGCCTCGGTGTAACATTTCCACGCCGGCGCGGCGTTGGTGCAGATTTACGCTGGTGGGATCTGGCGCGGCCATGGTTTTTGTGTTTTAAATATGCAAATGAGGTTGTTGGGCCGATTCATCAACTTAAGCTTGACCGGCGCAGGCTACTCCCGGTGCGCGGACCAGAAAATTCCGGCGCCAAGTTACCCCTCATAAAAGCAGGGGTAACTTTGCACCAGACTTGCACAGGTCAGCTGGAGAGCAGCTAAAGCAGCAGCGTTGCAGACGAGCTGAGCAACAACACTTGCTGGACAACACATCTGTGTGCCAACATGCCAGGGGCAGCCGTGGTCATAGCACTATTGCGCCGACGGGCACATAGGAGGGCACGGGAGAGGATATTCCGCACGCGCATTGACGTCTTTGCCATGGGGGAATTGGAGGTGTATCGCACCTACAGATTCAGCCGTGAAGTCATCCTGGAAATAACCAGAACCCTGCAGGATGACATCACCAGCCCAACACACCGCACACATGCAGTGCAGCCACTGGTGAAGGTCCTGGCAACCCTGCATTTCCTGGCCACTGGATCTTTTCAAAGAACAAGTGGATTGTTGGCTGGGATGTCACAATCCACCATGAGCAGATGTGTGCACCAGGTTGTCCCTGCAATCCTGAGACGCATGGCCAACCAAATCAGAAAACCCACCCAGGAGGTCCAGCGGCTGAAGACAATGAGAGATTTCTACCAAATTGACAGATTCCCACGCACCGTGGGGGCCATTGATTGCACCCATGTGGCACTACAGCCCCCCCGTGACATGGAGCACATATACTGCAATCGCAAGCATTGGCATTCAATCAATGTACAGGTGATTACCGATGCCCAATGCCTCATATGGCACGTCCGTGCCAAACCCCCCGGATCCAGCCGTGACAGCTTCATATAACGTCGAAGCAACATCCCAACAGAATTTGAACAGAACGTGTACAGGGACAGCTGGCTGGTTGGTGAGTGACATGGGTGTCAGGTATGACTGTCCCCCCCATGATGCAGACATCACGAGGGGCACATGCATGACTAACATCCTCCTGTCTTTTCCCTTCCAGGTGACTCGGCATATGCACTGGGACCCCATATGATGACTCCATTCCGGAACCCCCAAACCCCAGGAGAGAGAAGATGCAATGAAGCACACACACGTACCCGTGGAGTGGTGGAACGCACATTTGGCCTCCTGAAGTCCCGTTTCCGATGCCTGGATAAGACTGGGGGTACCCTGTTGTATTCCCCAGACTTTGTGTGCCAGGTCATCGGGGCATGTTGCATGCTGCACAACTTTGCCATGAGAAGGGGCCTGGAGATTGAGCTACGTGATGACCTGACCCCCCAACCACCCAGTCCCCCCCTGCCAGAGGCTATCCCGTCTGCTGATGGAAGAGCAGTCAGGACACGCCTCGTGGAAGGCTTCTTTTCACGTTAAACACCCCCATTAATCATGGCACAATGAGAATGCACGCATGTACTCCACTGTGGTCCCTAGCACATACACCCCACATCCACATTGAATTGGATTAGATCGAAGTACCCCCATGGTACTAGGGAGCAGCAACGCCGCGCCAAGGCTCCAATTATGTTGCTGTACATTCATACACCTTTCACACGGGTCGAGGGGATCACTTCTCCCCAACGACTGAGGGTGACAAACCTTAATGGCAGGAGTGTCACCCCCCCCACATTCACACACCATTCACACTGAAGCCTGCACTACTGCCTGTGTGCAGGGAAATAAATAAAAAAGACTCATAACCTGAGTAAAAAATAAATAAAAAAGACTCATAACCTGAGTAAAAAATAAATAGTCCAAAAAATCAACGGCCCTGGCGTGGGCTCTTTCTTGTCCCTAGAGTTTTGGAGCGCTGTTGCCTGGTGCGAGCCGGGGCTGGGGGGGCAGGTGGAGCTGGGGGGGCAGGTGGAGCTGTTGGGGCTGGTGGTGGAACCTCCCCCAGTCTCTCCATAGCGGCCTGCCTGCCCTCCATTGCCACGGCTAGCCGGTGGAGGTAGCTATTCGTGGCAGCCTGCATCCGCAGCCGGCGGGTGATATTGGTGCGCTGCTGCCGCCTTGTCAGCCTCCCCTCCTCTCTGACAGCACCTGCCAGGCTCCGGACCTCAGCAATCAGCTCGGATGTGGTGTTCTGCAGGTCGCCCGTACAGGACAGAAGGGCTGCCCCGTTCCCCACAACGTCCTGCAGGCTCTCATTGATGAGCCCACTCTGCCCAGCCTGCTGCGTAACAGCCTCCTTCACTGCCACAGTGCAGGCAGCCTGGCTCTCGGCAGAGGACGCCAGGCTAGCTGCGACCCGGGTCAGATCCCCCGCAAGAGTCCCAATGTGGCGGGTCTGCCTGGTTTGGTCCCTTGCAAGACTTAACTCCAGCTCTGCAGGGACTCCCCTTGTTTTTTTTAAGCCTTCCTCTGGGAAGGAGCGGCTTGAGGCCGGGTGGAAGGGCTGGCCCTGGAGGGGCTGGGGTCCCGTGAGGGGCTGGCCCTGGAGGGGCTGGGGTCCCGTGAGGGGGAATACCTGATCGGGATTGAGAGCCCTGAGGGGGTAACTCTAATGAGGGGAGAGGTTTGGGAGGGGCCAGCAATGGGGGTCTCCACCAATAAATAAAGAGTCTCCTCCTCTAACACCACCTGCTCCTCCTCCACTTCCTCCATCACAGACGTAGGGGCAGTCTCCACCCTGGATGTGGTGGGTTGCCCTGCAGCCGATGATGGCCCAGCTCCATCCTGCACATCTGTGGAGGACACAAAACATTCAGATGTTGGTGGACCCACACACTTGACACTTCTTCTTCCCCCCCCCCCCACACACACAAGCAAAACACCCGAAAGAAGATAAAACACACTTACCTCTCCTCAAGGGCTGATCCCCAGAATCAAAGCCCTCCAGGCCCTCCACCATCTCCCTAGCCAGGAACCTGGCCACAACAAGGTCCTCCGCTGTCAGGGTGATCCTTTTGGCTGGTCCTCCTCCTGTTCCACTGGCATGCTTTCTTTTGGCCACCAATTTTTCTTTTACTAAGCGAAGCAAATCATTTCGTTTCTTCCGAATGTGCTTTGGCTCCCTCTCCGCCACCCCCAAAGCATTCACCTGCGCTGTGATCTCCGCAAAAATTCTGGCTTTGTCAGCCTTGCCAGTGTAGGCACTCTGTGGCCCATTGAGGCAGTCCCCATGTTGGGAGAGGCCCTCAATAATGACAGCCCTCTCCTCTGGGCTGAAATTGGTCATCCGCCCACCTGATTCCTCATCAGCCATCACTGCCCCAGCACACTGCAAACGACCTAGTTTGGGAAAAAAAAGCTTAAGTACATTTGCACCTGCAGGGCGGAAGTCTGGGCTGATTTATGGACTGGGCATTGGTAGTGGGCCGGCGTAGCTCAGGGGTCACGCCAGGGCGCAGTTCTGAGCATGTGCAGATTGGGGCATTTACCCCTGGATGTCACTGCGCATGTGCGGTCTAAGATGCGCCCCGGCGTGACCCCTGCGCCACGGTCGGCACTTCATTAGCATAGGGTGACTCCCATTTGGCCTTACCCCACCTTACGCCGTCTAAAATCCGCCCCGCTGGGGCATCGTAGACAAAAAAAGTTTCTTGAATCACCTAACTGCCTCTCCGCGCTGGACCGGTGTAGTCTAAAAATGATGCGCTACGCCGGTGCAAATCTGCACCATTGTACATGAATCTGCCCCCCAGTGTCTAGTAACATTGGTATTTTTGTCTTTCTGTATGTCAAATAAATGGTCATACAACCGAACCTTAAGTCTGTGGGTAGTACGCCCGACATATTGGATGTTGCACGATTCACATTTAATGACATAGACCAGGAACTTTGTGTTGCAATTAATGAATTACGGTATGTCAAAGTGCTTGCTGTTGGTACTGGATTGCACAGTTTGCCCCTTTTTTAATGTGCTTAAAGTAGTTCCATCCTGAGACTCCACATTTGAATGTGCCCCTGAAATGCAGCCAATTGGATGCCCTGGGTTTGCTGAGAAAGACTAGGTTAAAGTTGACTGCCCAGAGTGGGGGCTCTCCTGGATCCATGCACACTGCTGCTCCTAAATTCATGTTTTTGGAGCTTTTGTTGATTTTTGCCAAAGCCCCTAAACACAACGCAATAAAAGCCTATTGAGGAGATTTACAAAAACTGGAGCACTCGGAATTTGGTGCAGCTGTACATTGTATTTAATCCACTTCTAATGGCTTGTACACACTATAAGAAAACCGACGACAGCCGAATCCAACTTTTTCTACGAAAATTCCCAAAGGGACAAACTCCAAGAAAAATTCTCGTACGGAAACAGAACGAAAGATTTTTGTTTTTAATGTGTGATAAAATGGGGGATGAGGTGGCGCTTGCAACAAACAATCACTAAAATAGTATTGTAATAAACTCTGCCTCCTTGTACTGATTAGCAGTGTATCACTCTTAGACCAAAATACCATCCAACAAAAATAACCATAAAGTGGAGGATATTGAGAGTGAAAAAAATATAATGAAAAAAAATTATGTGACCAATGTGCTAGTGACAGCACAGTAGTCAAAAGATAACAAACTTCAAACTGTGCATATAATAAATCCTTCAAGTAATAATAATCCAAACAGTGCTTCATCCATAAATAGTGCAATGTGCAACTAAGCAAATAAATAAATAAATATATATCCAATCTATAACTGTCCACAAAAATGATCAAATAATGCAAATAAATAAGGGTGAGTAAATCCGTGGATAAAAAACAATCCAAAAAATGCAAAAAGTGAAAAAATATTATATATATACAAATATAAAAATATAAAATCCACACGAGAATCCCTGTGTAAAAAAAGTTCCAATAAGACTATAGGATAAAGATCAGTATCCAGTGCACAAATCGTGCAAAAGTGAAAAAATCCAGTGGCTAATAAACAAAGTTCATAAAGTGCATCTGTGCTCTGGTTTAATGTGACATGCAGAGTAGTTGTGATTGCAGTCAGCCAGATCCTCCACGGTGACCAGAAAATAAGCGTGCTAGCCCCTTACCTCAAGAAGGCTAATAAATAGCCTATAGAAGTGGTTTCCCAATAATATCTCCCACCATCAACAGATCGATCCACTCCAGTATATTTACAGGCTCAGCGCGATGACTCTCAAAATAAAGCAAAGGAATGCCTCCATAGTGTAGGATTACAAACAGTATTTAATGAAAAAAATATTCACTTACAAACAGTGCTGTAAGATCAGCATAACAGCGGCGTGTGTGTAGTCCTGTGTCTCAGGATTTCAATTTCACATGCAGCATTCAGGCCAAGGCAGCATATTGACTTAAAGTGGCCGTAAAGGCAGAAGGTTTTTTACCTTACAACATTCTATGCAGTAAGGTAAAACACCTTTTGTATGGTTATCAGCCTTTTGCAGTCTGTGTATGGCTATGGCAGAGCTGGAGTTTAGGAAGAAAAAGCAGAACAAGGAGCCAAGCTGTTCATGGGGTGATATGAAGAGTAATGACGACAGAATGATGAGCTCATTACTATGCTGCTTCAGTTTTTTATTGTAGCAGGGGTCCCTTTATCAACGTGCTGACTGCTGTACACATAAAAACACCCCTGTCAGCAAGTGGTTAATAAAAGTTCAGCTACAGCCATGATCTTGGTACAATTTGTTACAGCTGGAGATCGGTTGTCTTGTAAAAGTTATCCAGGCAGCTCTACAGCCACCAAATCACTTTTACGATACTGAGAAGAGCTGACGGTTCCCAGGCTCTCCCATTTTTCCGGGGAACCAAAGACTGTGGTAAATGTCCGGTATCCATTCACAAAGACATCATCATACATCTGTTTCCCCATCTCCTCTGTGATGAATGAAGCCAGAGGCGGCAATGATTTTGCCGCTTCCAGTTTCAGAGCAGCCATTCCTTGGCTGTTACAATTAGGGAAGCAGCTTACTAAACACAATCTGCTTGATCAGCAACTTTGTAGTGCAGGGGAGACATTGAATATCTAATAGACCCCTGATGTCTCCATAAACTGTACTGGTCACAGTCCAAAGGTTATCGGATAGAGGGCCTGTTGGCCGTATTGTGAAAGCAATAAAGTGTAACTCCACTTTTGTTGAGAAAAAAATATTCCCCTCCCTCTGGGTGATCTTTGGACATTACAAGGACCACCTTTGTTGCAGAGTCCTACCTTTCTGTTCTGAAGAAATTCCTGTGTTTCTCTGTGCCCCTGGGCTGAGGGAGTCTAATGGGAGTTGTTTCATAATTATCCGTCAGCTGTGCAGCTGCACAGCACTCATGAGAAAAGCTGCTGGGCCTGCATGCCTTTTAGATGTGTTCCTATTGGGAATATCTCACCAAAAATGAAATTTTTGTTGCAGGGGATCTCTGAAAGCTGACTTGTATCTTAGGCAGACATCTGGGAAAATTGGTGAGCCAATCGCACAAGCATGAAATTTCTGGGGAGTGGTCAGTATACAGTCTGTGTACAGAACAACTGCAGGTAGTCCATATTGCAATGCATTTTCAGAAAATTACAGTGGCTGCAGATCAAAAAGGAAAGGTCATTTTTAACCACTTAACGCCCGCCGCACGCCTATATACGTCCGCACAATGGCACGGACAGGCAGAAGGGCGTATATATACGCCCTTGCCTTCTAGCGGGTGGGGGGTCCGATCGGGACCCCCTCCGCTGCGTGCGGGATCCCTCGGGGAGCGATCCGGGACGACGGCGCGGATATTCGTTTATAGCCGCTCCGTCGCGATCGCTCCCCGGAGCTGAAGAACGGGGAGAGCCGTATGTAAACACTGCTTCCCTGTGCTTCACTATGGCACTGCATCGATCGAGTGATCCCTTATATAGGGAGACTCGATCGATGACGTCCATCCTACAGCCACACCCCCCTACAGTTGTAAACACACACACAGTGATCCTTAACTCCTACAGCACCCCCTGTGTTTAACTCCCAAACTGCAACTGTCATTTTCACAACAAACAATGCAATTTAAATGCATTTTTTGCTGTGAAAATGACAATGGTCCCAAAAATGTGTCAAAATTGTCCGAAGTGTCCGCCATAATGTCAGTCACGAAAAAAATCACTGATCGCCGCCAATAGTAGTAAAAAAAAAATTAATAAAAATGCAATAAAACTATCCCCTATTTTGTAAACACTATAAATCTTGCGCAAACCAATCGATAAACGCTTATTGCGATTTTTTTTACCAAAAATAGGTAGAAGAATACGTATCGGCCTAAACTGAGGGAAAAAAAAATTTTTATATATGTTTTTGGGGGATTTTTATTATAGCAAAAAGTAAAAAATATTGAATTTTTTTCAAAATTGTCGCTCTATTTTTGTTTATAGCGCAAAAAATAAAAACCGCAGAGGTGATCAAATACCACCAAAAGAAAGCTCTATTTGTGGGGGAAAAAAGGACGCCAATTTTGTTTGGGAGCCACGTCGCACGACCGCGCAATTGTCTGTTAAAGCGGCGCAGTCCCAAATCGCAAAACCTGGCCTGGGCATTTAGCTGCAAAATGGTCCGGGGCTTAAGCGGTTAATAACATTCAATTACAAAATGACTTGTGTCGCATTGTGATTATCATTGTACTTGTCCCCTTTAGAGAACATGGTTATCGGCTCTTTTCTCCTTTCAGCATGAGGAAATGAGTGCTGATAACTGGCTTCTTTGTCCAATCAAGCTGATCATGGATGTAAATAGAAGCCAGTTATCAGCACTCCTTTCCTCATCCGTGATCCATGATCAGCTTGATTGAACACAGCTGATCATATGGTAAAGAGCTGCTGATTGGCTCTTTACCTCAATCTGTGATCAGCAGTGTCCTTTAGACACTGTGATCACAGAGAGCGCTGTCGGCACAATCACTGGGGGCTGTCATATAACTGCCTCCCAGAACTTGCCATTCCTTGCTGTACCTATCATTCGGCTATAGTGAGGTTGACAAGTGGTTAAAGAACTGGTGGTGCCATCAGTCATGATTATATAGTGATGTGTCTTTCGCGCTGCTCAAGAGTAAATGGAAAGTAACTAAATGCTATGAGCCAATTGGCAGCAAAATCTCGTAGTGTTCACCTTGATATGAATATATACAAGTGATCTCGCACTAAAGAAATACAACCCTTGTGCAAACTACAATAAATATATAAAGTGCAAGAGAAATAGCTACTGGGAGCTAAATAAAGTGCAATAGTGGTGAAAACGGACACCTTCACATATGTGCCAAAAAATCAATGAATCAATGAAGGTCAACAAAAGATGGAAGACACTGATCTAGTGCAAACGTGCAAAAAGTATGTGTAAAATTGCAATGTGCAAAAATGATATACCGTAAGTGCAAATCGTGCAAAATATTTCAATATTGCAATCTTAGTAGATGGATGAACGTTCAGTTCAAAATAGTCCCATACAGTGGGCAAAATTAGGGAATCCAATCCTCAAATTCTTTAGGAGACTTTATTACAATATTTGTCCCATCCGTAGTATATTGAACCTTAGTGGGAATCCTACACCGGTCTCCCAGAACTCTCACCTCTGAATTACATATTAGGGCACATCAGCGCGCTCAACTCTCCTCTGCTATTTGTTACTGGCGTTCCTGTTGTGTAACATCCTCTACCTCTCACAGCAATTCCTCAGTTGGTAGCTTTACTAAACAGAAAGGAGGGGGGGGGGAGCCCCAGCTAGTGACCCAGATAAAATCAAGGGAGAGAGAGACTTGCAATGGTGTAGTATACTCGATAATACTTTTAATATCCCACTAAGGTTCTATACTCCAATTGAGAACATACTACGGACAGATAAGTGTCCTAATATTAAAAGTCAGCAACTACAGTATTTGTAGCTGCTGACTTTTATGTTTTTCTGCAGGAGCCTGGAGCTCCTTTTTAACCACTTGAGATCCGCACTATGATCGAAAGACGTCCACGTGCCTCAAGTGCCGGGTGGATGTCCCTAGACGTCCTGTTGTTGTTGTTCCCTGTGCGCGCCGCTGGGGGCGCACAGCGGGGAAACAACGCGCCGGGCGCATCGTTCGGGAGCCGATGCGAAATGCCTGGCGGCCGTGATGTCCGCCAGACACACGCGATCGTCGGTGACACAGCAGGACGTGGAGCCCTGTGTGTAAACACAGAGCTCCACGTGCTGTCAGGGAGAGAGGAGACCGATCTGTGTCCCTTTACATAGGGACACAGCATCGGTCACCTCCCCCAGTCACCCCCCTCCCCCCACACAGTAAGAACACAATGAGGGAATACATTTAACCCCTTCCTCACCCCCTAGTGTTGACCCCTTCACTGCCAGTCACATTTATACAGTAATTAGTGCATTTTTATAGCACTGATCGCTGTATAAATGTGTGTCAAAAGTGTCCGATACGTCCGCCGCAATATCGCAGCCCTGACAAAAAAATCGCGAATTGCCGCCATTACAAGTAAAAAAAAAAAAAAAAACATAAATCTATCCCCCATTTTGTAGGCGCTATAACTTTTGCGCAAACCAGTCGCTTATTGCGATTTTTTTTTTTTTTTTTTACAAAAATACGTCGAAAAATACGTATCGGCCTTAATTGAGAAAAAAAATAGTTTTTTAAAAAAAAAAATGGGATATTTATTATAGCAACAAGTAAAAATATATATATATTTTTTTAAATTGTCGCTTTTTTTTGTTTATAGCGCAAAAAATAAAAACCGCAGAGGTGATCAAATACCACCAAAATAAAGCTCTATTTGTGGGGGAAAAAAGACGTCAATTTTGTTTGGGAGCCACGTCGCACGACCGCGCAAATGTCAGTTAAAGCGACGCAGTGCCGGAAGCTGAAATTTTGCCTGGGCACGAAGGGGGTATATGTGCCCAGTAAGCAAGTGGTTAAGTCGCACTCTATTGCCGCACTGTTCAAATCGGTGCGGGGTCGACTTGAAATAGTTCCTTCACTACTTTTGGCGATTTCAGGTGCAACTTGCTTAGTCTTCTGTGCATAAAGGAAGTGTAAATATTTTAATCAGCCAAGGATAGGTGGAGCTAGGCACCACATCCCAAATTGTTAGAGAAAAGTAGAAAATGGTAAAGAGGGTGCCAGAAACAAAATGACTATATTGTGTATGGTAAAATTATCAAATTTTTATTTTGATACACCAGATTAAAAGATGGGACCATCTCAAATTTTTTAAATTGCATGTTTGTAGAAATATAACTACAGTACGTAAACATTGTCCTCAACATGTTTTGCTGGAATCTGTAGCTTCTTCAGGAGATTTGTAGTTATCTGTACAGTGTCTTTACGGCAATGTATAAAGAAAGATATAACGCTAAATATATATATATATATATATATATATATATATATATATATATCTCAAAAAAGCCGCACAGATGTCTTCCAAGTAGCACCCGAAGTCGCACTGACATGCAACTTTGCGATTTGTGTCCCGGGAGCGATTTTCTTTTATCATTGTGGTTTGTAAATGTCAATGTCGCAAAACCTGGGCTTCTTGTTTTTTTTTTTCTGTCTTCTGTGCTTCAATAAGTCGCTGCCAGCCATTCTAATAACACAGACAAGGTGGTAGAGATGCAAATTCCATCTGGATGCCAGAAGACATGAGAGTTTCTAATTTGTTCATTATCTGATCTCCCAGGAATCCAAACAGAACAATTATTTTCAGAAATATTAACAGCTACTTTTTGTAGCCTAAAATGTGACAATGTTGGTTTTGATTTTATATTTGGTGCTTTTAACTGCTCTTCATTTCAATACAGTTCATTTTTAATCATGCTGAAATTGCTGAATGTACTTCTGGTTATTATAGTCAAGGTTTGCTCTAGAAGCCTCTTCATACCGTTCTCCATTGAAGTTCATTCAATGCCCTCCCTCTGCTTCCTTTCACTGACAAGGCTTGTTTCGTTCTCTCCACCGTTTGCCTCTTTTGGATCTATATATAAGAAGCACACAATCCATTTCCTTTTATTCACCTGGTAATGACAGCTGAGTGCCTGTCATTTATTTTTCTTTTTTCTTTGATGAAATCCAATTCCCCCGTATTAACATAGCAAGGCAAAGGATGCTGTTTTTCTATTGATCCTCCACGTCGTACACTCTGTCCTCTGCATTTTACAGCCAGAAGCTACAAAGCTCTCCGTAGACAATGGGAAGATAGGCAAACCTTTTATTGAACAGCAAATCCATATTGTCAAGTCATAGGTTAAATGCCCAGGTTTTGTGAATATTGAAGCCTTCCTTTTGTCATTTGAATGTCTTTATATGGCAGACATCGGGGGGGACGAACAGACACTCTATTGAGGAATGCACTTATAAAATACCTTTGCATTTATATCTAAGCAGATCAATTATTTGTGAAACCATAATATGTATTTTTTTTTTCTCCTGCTGTTCCATGATTGGTGTATTTCAACCCTTGGTGTTTTGCAAGTTCAATGTTTCTGTTTAAAGTCTAAACCCACAACAGTAAAATAGGTCTGTTTATAAGTAAAGCATGCCTGTTCTACTCGCTGTGGATGGGGTTAATCCTCTGTGTTGTGTAAAAAGGCTGCTTGATCCTGTCTTCTCTGATCTTCCCCTTCTTCCACACTCCCCAATCCATCTCCTTATAGAACAGAGCATTGAGGACACTCTGCACATGCTCAGTTTGAGTATTGCTAGAGATTTTTTTTCTATTTCCTTTTGGAAGGCTGCATGTGATGAGCAAAAGGCCAATCGGCACTGTTCAGACAGAGGGTCAGGCGTCCTGCAGTCTCATAGGACAATCGGGAGAATGAGAACTCCTCCCAGAAGCTTTAACCAGTGCTCAGCTGATAGTCACAAGACTGCTCTATAATGCTGATGAGAAAAGGTATTTAGCAGTTTTTTATATATTGGGCGAGGGTGAAAAAAGACACAAGTCCATCAAGTCCAAACTTTTTGTGTGATTATATGTCAGTATTATATTGTATATCCCTGTATGTTGTGGTCATTTCGGTGCTAAATCTCCTGTTTACTTGGCAGCCTCTTTAATACAAAGTCCCGCCTCCTGGACTGGCTTCTATGATAGACAGAACACTGGTCCAATGCCGGCCCAGGAGAAGATACTTCCTATTACAGAGGCCGCTGAATAAACAGGAGATTCTCGCTGTATGTAATCTGAAGGCGCTTGTCCCGCCCCCTCCCTGTTCTCTCCGAGGCAGCCCCCAAATTGCAGTATCGGCGTATAACACGCACACGATATTGGCAACCGATTTGCAGGGTGAAAAAGTGAGTGCTATACGCCAATAAATAAATATTCTGAATCGTTTATCCCTCATTTTGCATAACTCTTGAAAAAACATCCTACATAAAAACCCAATGTGTTAAAAACAAACATAAAAGCATACAGTAATAAATGAAAATACATATACCGTACAGCAGGTTCCTTTTTGTATATTTTTCTAAAACACTTCACTATAATCCTAAACTCCACAGAAATAACTGTTACAGCTGTTGGCATAGAATTAAGTATGTTTTTTTTTTATTCTACTATTCATAAAGCTGCGTTTATTTGTAAGGTTTGCAGTTTAATTGCTGGAGCTTTATGCATTGATTACACCATAGAACATTACCCAATTATTGTATACCTGTGTTCTCTCTGCTCTGTGGAATGAAAAGAATTGTATTCACACTATCCTATATGCTACATGACAGCCCATAAATATACATCTGTGTCATGAAGGATTTGATTTAAATCAAGTAGATTTTAAATCACTAGTAAAAAGGCTTGATTTAAATTAACTTGATTTAAATCATAATTTTTAAAGAGAAGCTGTCATGTCTGTCCCACAGCGGCTCCTCTGACCCGCTGTTGACTCACCGACAGTCCCATTCACTTTAATGGTACGGCTGGTGATGCGGCAGTGACACAACAAGGTGAGGGCCGTGGCGGCAGTAGGCGAGTGGATGCCCGCTAACGGGCGCTGCCATGATGGATCAGAAATGACAGGTGCTCTTTAAATGTAAGGACTTGCTAGTAGTTAGGAAACTATGGTTTTGTTTGCAAATATTAAGAGCCCATTCACACAGCGACAACTCTTTAGATCCAACTTCCAGTCACCCCTTGTCTCCTCAAGTCGCGCTGCATGAGAAATTCAATGTAAGTGAATGGAGCCGTCTTAATGCACACTACTGCAGTCGCTCCGACTTCAGAAAAGGTTCCTGTACTACTTCAATCCGACTTCTAGGTGACTTGTAGGCAACTTGTACCCATTGATTTCAATGAAAGTCGCCTCAGAAGTCGGATCACTGTCTTAAAGGGTCACTAAAGGGAAAAAAATATTTTGCTGAAATGACTGTTTACAGGGTATAGAGACATAAAAGTTAACTGATTCCTTTTAAAAATGATTACAAATAGATAAAAAATCAATCATATAATGTGCCTGTAGGTTGGTTTCACTTATAAACTGTTTTCATGTTCCTGTGAACTAGAGAGACTCGCAGAACAAAAACAAACAAATCCAGGGCAGTGTTTTGTTTTTAAAATGAATCTGATTGGTTCTGTTAAGTTTTAGACACACAGTAATGACAGCTTAGACCATCGTGAAAAGCTCCCAGTACCATGGTAATAAGGAAAAAGACAACCAGGAAGTGTGGAGATCAGAGCAGAATTACAGCCACTTCAAAGCAAAAACGAACAATAAGGACATGAAACCAGTACTGCAGTAAGGTAAAGGAAGCTATTTAGCGAAAAAAATATTTTTCCTTTAGTGATCCTTTAACAGAAGCAACAATACAGGAAGAGAACATACATTTCTCAGGTAAACCCCTCCCTCCCACAGAGCTTTTTAATTGGCCACTGGAATGCCTCCTGTCCTGGAGGCAACTTGATTCATCAAGTCGTGTCCAAGTTTCCTCCCAAAGTCATGCTGGAAGTCGTGTAGCCCCTGTGTGAATGGAGTCTTAAAGCGGATGTGCCACGGGGAAAACATATTAAAAGCCAGCAGCTACAAATACTGCAGCTGCTGACTTTTAATATTAGGACACTTACCTGTCCTGGAGTCCAGCGGTGATCGCAGCAGAGCATGAGCGATCGCTCGTCTCTGCTGCTCCCCCCTCCATCCACGCTGAGGGAACCAGGAAGTGAAGCGCTGCGGCTTCACTGCCCGGTTCCCTACGGCGCATGCGCGAGTCGCGCTGCGCCCGCCGATTGGCTCACACGCTGTGTGCTGGGAGCCGAGTGTTCCCAGCACACAACGGGCGACAGACGGGAAGTCAGAAAAACCCGTCTTTCGCCCGTAGCGTGTGGCCGGAAGTGGGTGCAAATACCTGTCTTTAGACAGGTGTCTGCACCCCCCTCCCCCTGAAAGGTGTCAAATGTGACACCGGAGGGGGGAGGGTTCCGATCAGCGGGACTCCACTTTAGGGTGGAGAACCGCTTTAAAATTTCTTTTTAGAATAATAAGCTGTCAGGTTAGTAAAACAGCGATATCGGAACCAATTCAATCATACAGTTTGTAGTGTACATAGATTTGCAAAACAATGGGATAAAGGAATATTCCTGAACTTTGTTTTATTTCATGGTTGCTGTGAAATTGTGTGAAAGCATCAATACAGTGTATGTTATCAATCGCATAGGTTGTGTCCAATAAATAGTGAAGCACCCAATAGAATTGGCACCACATGCCAGTAAGATAGTATGTCAAGTGGGGCGGGGAAAATGGATTTTAACGGTGCAATAAGAACAAGTAATGATGAGAGAGAATTGTGTCCATAGTATAAAAAATATTTTTTTTTATATAGATTAGATACTTTTGAAACAATAAACAAAGAAAATGGGCAGTAATTCAAATAAATGGTGGTCACAACAAGCATTTCAAGTTTGAAAAGAAAAACATGCACATTATCCCAACATGTTTTGCTGTATTGCTTCTTCAGGGGATATGCAAGATAAATCGACACTATCAAATGTAACTGTACAGAAATGGAGACAAAATTATACAAATAAATTAAGATGAGAACCATTACAATAACCATATGGATGACTCTGTTAAGGCATTTTGAAAAGTTTGCTTGCCCCGCAACAAACTCCACCCAGGACTAACCACTGCCAAATGCCGGAACAAACAGAAATCCCCATGGAGGGGGGGGGGGTAGATTTTGTTTCATGAAATCATTTTCTACAGTTTTTCTGCCTCCTTTTAACATCCCGGTGAGCTCCAGAACCTCTTCTTTTCTCCTTCACTTCTGTTTGCTTGGAACTCTAAGCCGGCCATACATAGATTGGTTCAGCAGGAACCAGATGAGATTCGATCCATGTATGGGCAAGCTGATTGTCAATCAATCAGTCGACTTGGGTACAACCAGCCTGTTGGATTTTTTATATATGAATACTGCTGACCACTATAGCACCTAGCAGTAATCATTGTGCTCTGCCAGCTGGGAAGGTTCCCTGCACCCCCCTTCTGGCAGAACACCCGAACGCTGTGGAAGGCATTACTTCATCAACACTGACTGTGTTGATGGGGAAATTGAGCGATTTTCTTTCCTCCCACCCATGGAAACTCAAAGCATCTATGGACTGCCTTGGTTGCAGTCATGTGCACTGTAATATGCACACTACAAACCCCATAGTTCATCTCTGGAGCAGGAGCGTGGCTAAATTCCTACATAAAGTGGGTCTGTGGTGAATGAACATAGTCACCCTCTAACGCAGGGGTCTCAAAACGTTTTGAACAAAGGGCAAATTTATTTTCCTTCAGATTGTAGAAGGTCCATTGTGACTGTGACCAGCAGGAGTGGAAATTTTCTTGGCATCAGTGGGAGTAAACATTGCCACATTTGGTATTGGGGGGAGGAATTGTGGCCTTTCATTGGTATCATAGGAAGGAATAGTGCCCCATTATTGGTGTCAGGGGGAGAAAATATACCCCATTGTTGGCATCAGTTGGTAGAATTGTGTATCGTATAAGTGGGAGGAATAGTGCCCCAAGGGCCTGATGAAGACCATCAAAGGGCCGCAGTTTGGAGACCACTTGGAAAATCAGGTCACCACATCAAAAAAAAAAAAAGAAGGAATTTGGCAGGAGGCTGAGAGCAATATAAAGAACTTTTTGAGTTGGGAACACATACTTGAATAGATGTTTTTGAAAATCAGAACTCTGGGCTCTCCAGCCCTTTCATGATGGGCAGTATTCTCTCTCTATGTGCAGGATTGTCCTAATTGAGCATGTGGCTTAGAATGGACTTTAAAGGGGAGCTCCAGGTTCCCCACAAAAAAATGAAAAGTCAGCAGCTACAAATACTGTAGCTGCTGCCTTTAAATATTGGGCCACTTACCTGTCCAGGAATCCAGTGGTGCCCTCACCTGAGCCGAATATTCAATCGGCTATTGGGTGCTAGCGCAGCCATCTTGGCTATGAGGAACCGTCAAATTGTGTGAAAATACACATGAATGAAAATGTGCACTCACGTGTATGTAAACCGCAATTGCACCATACAAGTGAGGCATCGCTATGAGCTGCAGAGTGAGATAATTACATGGACTAATTCACGGTTGTGTGAAATAGAGAAAAAACTGCGCTAAACCCACATGTGAAAATTAAAAATAAACTGAAAAAGCTGCAAGTAAATCAAAGATAGGAAACAAATAGTGCAGCGCTAAAACAATCAAAATCACAAAGTGAATAAAGTGACAAATAATTAGTCACAAGGAAATCGAGTGAAAAGAAAGTCCATGTATGTGTATTGATCACGTAGTGTGGAAAAACTCCTTCCAATTGGAACACTGAAGATTGGATGATCGATATCAAAGGGAATCACGGTTACTTCACACAAAGAGAAGATAAAATACTCTTACCCTGTGTTGTGAACTCATCTGTTGAGCTTGTGGTCCTCAAGGACGAGGTAATGAAGTCTCCCAGGTAAGCTATGCAGTCTCGATGGCTCCTATGGGATGGATCTCGAGGGCTGAAGCGACAGGCCAATAGACGTGCTGCTGCAGACTGGTTGTGGACCAGTTCAAGTAAACTCCAAAAAAATAAAAACAACAAAAGAGTGCTCCAAAGTGCTCCTACTAATTAACAATTGACTCTAAACAGATATAGGTAGATTCAGAAAGAGTTAGGCCGGCTTATCAGTAGATAAGCCGACCTAACTCAGAATCTACGCCGACTTATGTTTAAGTGTATTCTCAAACAGAGATACGCTTAAACATATCTAAGATAGGACGGCTTGCGCCGTCCTATCTTAGGTTGCAATATTGAGGATGGCCGCTAGGTGGCGCTTCCATTGCGGTCAGCGTAGAATATGTAAATTGGTAGATACGCCGATTCACGAACGTACGCCCGGCCGCTGCAGTACATTTACGCCGTTTCCGTAAGGCCTAAAGTTATTACATCTAATAGATGGAATAGTAATGTTAAAGTATGGCCGCCGTTCCAGCTTCGAAATTTTTACGTCGTTTGCGTAAGTCGTCCGTGAATAGGGATTTACGTCATTTACGTCCACGTCAAAATCAATAGGCCCGTGCGGCGTACTTAGCCGCAATGCACACTGGGAAATGTATGCGCCCGCTGCATGCGCATTTTAAAAAAAACGTCAAAAACGTCAGGTCAAGCCCCATTGACATAAAACACGCCCCCTTAGAACAATTTGAATTAGGCACCCTTACGCCTGCCCGCTATAGGCTACGCCGCCGTAACTTAGCAGGCAAGTACTTTGAGAATCAAGTACTTGCCTAGCTAACTTACGGCGGCGTAGCCCAAACACGCTAAGCTACACCGCCGCAAGTTTACACCAACGTCTCTGAATCTACCTAATAATCTTTTAAGGCTTTGTAGCCTATGGACAATTTTGAGTACTCTTGTTGCCATTTCACTGGTGCAACCAATTTTAAGGTTTGCTGGGTTTGGCATCTATTTACTCGACACAGCCCCATCTTGTTTTTTGATATTATATTGTGTTTGTGTGAACTAAAACTGTATTTTTCCTGAAAATTTGCTTTTGATGAACAGTTGCACAAATAGCTATCACCATTTTATTCTTTAGTGCCTCTGCGATCAGAAAATATATAATGTTTGGGGTTTTAAGTAATTTTCTAACACACACAAGCGGATTTTTAACATGTCTGTAAAAAATCGTAAATAAATAAATAAAAAATTACCCCGGTAGAAAAGTGATTAAATGTTCGTTTTTTGTTTTTTTTCAGTGTGGAGGTCACTCTGACAAAGAAAGACATTGGCAGTATGTGGACGGAAGTAATTATTGGTGATAAACAAGGAGAGTTCATTGCAGATCCGGCACAGTGTGCCGCTATAGCAGAGCAGCTAATGCACCTCACCTCGGAAGACTTGGTAAGCATAGGGAACAATTAGAAAACTTGCATCAAAGTAAAACCGCTGCAGAGAACAAGTAAATCTAATCAATGAACTTGTAATGTTATCCAGTAAAGTAGCGTTCAAACGAGGGACAGAGAAGAGATTGTGCCCAGCAAAAAAGTTAGCTTTAAATAGAGCTGCTTGGTTGCGATTCAACCCCCTCGCAATCCTAATTTTCACGATTCATGTAAACAGTGCAGAGCTGTTTTCTGTTTAGAGCGGTCAAACTTTGCCGGCTGCCTTTTTTTTTTTTTTAATCACAACATTGTTCACCGCTTGGATAAAAAGAAACATTGGATAATTTGGTTCTTTTAGAGCAAAGAGAGGAACTTCAGTCTGTAAATGAGGTCCTTTTAAAGTGGAGTTCCAAACTGATTTTTTTTTTTCCATAAATCCCCAAAAATTGTATATTTTATTTTATATTTGCCAGAATTAGCGGTTGCTATGCGGAAGTCCGTAATCTGCCTCTTCAACGTCCACGGTAGATCTTCTTCCGTCCTAGTTGCGGTGTCTTCTGATGAATGGGGCGCGCTGCCTTCTGGGAACTGTGTGTATGTCAGAGAGAAGCCGGCTCATTCACAAAGAGTGGGAGCGGCTCGCGCATTGCGCAGTAGGAAACAGGCAGTGAAGCAAACGGCTTCACTGCCCGTTTCCCTTACCGAGGATGGCGGCAACGGGAGGCTGCTAGGATCCAGGGTACAGGTAAGTGTCCTTATTAAGTCAGCAGCTACATTGTTTGTAGCTGCTGACTTTTAGAAATGAAAAACACCGGTCGAACCCCTCTTTGAGCCTTTTTTTTTTTTTTTACACTTGTTGCTTTCAAGTTAAAATCAGTATTTTTTGCTAGAAAATTACTTGGAACAAACATATATTATTTTCTTTATCGTACATCACGGGACACAGAGCGGCATATTCATTACTATATGGGTTATATGGAGTACCTTCAGGTGATGGACACTGGCAATCTCAAAAACAGGAAGTGCCCCTCCCTATATAACCCCCTCCCATAGGAGGAGTACCTCAGTTTTTACGCCAGTGTCTTAGGTGTTGGTCATGGTTTGGCTTGCCTCCACATCCTTGGGATTAAGGTGGGCTAACCGGTTCTGTCCAAAGGCCTCAGTGCTAAAGTGGTCAGTAACCGGACCCCAAACCATTGGGGTATAGCCCATAATGCTTTCTGTCACAGAGAGCTGGACTCTGGGCCCAGAACTTAGAAACCTTTGGGGGCCTAATGTTTCTGTTGCCAGGGTGCTATATGGGCCCAGGACAGTGGATCCTTCATAGGAACCCAGGGCCTGAAGGTCTAGATGCCCCACGGAGATGGGGGAAGATTGGACCTCTTGCTGTGCAAAGTCCTGCGGCATGGAGCAGGTAAGTGAAGGGGAAACTTGCGGAACTTGGTTCGCAGCAGGTTTTTTCTGGGGGAAGGTCACAGTGGGACATGCCTATGGTTTATGCGCTGCATCTGGCAAGGTGAGTCACATATCTTAGGATAGGATGACTCTGTATGTATATATTCCCCATAATCGTGACCTCCCTGGTAGTATTGCAACTGGTGCTAGAAAGCATTGAAAAAGGGCCTGTGTGTATAGTGACAATTCTCTCTAAGAGAAGCCCCTGGGAATCTACTGAGGTTTCTTATGTAAAAGGGAGTGAATGCTCCTACCTGCAAGCCTGCTCAGAGAGGTCCAGGCGGTTGCTGCAGGAAAAAATGCCGCTCTGTGGATCCTGGCCTGGACGGCAGGATCAGCCTCTGACCTCCTCGTGTGGCCCCTTCCCCCCCCCCTCCGCGGGCGCGCGTCCCTGTGATATGGGCGCAATTTCGCGCCGTTTGCTGACAGGGGAAGGGCGGGCCTGTAGGTAAAAGGAAGGGGCGGCCCTTCCAAAAAGTTCCCAGCTCAGTGAAGTGTTGGAACTGAGAGAGGAAGGACCAGAGCGGCAGAGTGGGGCGCCGAGGACACACAGTGGCCAAAGAAGAGTATTACAGTCTTCAAAAAGACTGTCTTTTACCCTAGAGATAGGGTTTCTTTTTCAGCAGTTTTTTTTGGCAAATACTACTAAAGGGGGACAGAATGGTTTTTTTTTTTTTTTTTTTTTTTTTTAAACCAAAGAAACAAACCAAATTAATAAGGAAGGCATTTTTTTCCCCAGAAAGGTTTTTGGGCAACAACTATTTATTTTCCCAAACACCGTTAAGTAGCGGGCGTACCTCGGTATTGTACCATGGCATCTGGTTCAGAGGGTACAAGAGGTGGGGATTCCCCCAGAGGGTCTGAGGTCTCGGACAAAGTCATACCGCTACTTTCCCCAGAGGGAGCCTTGGTGGGACCATCGAGATCTGGGGCTGGAGCTGGCACGGGTCAGTCCAACCCTAGGGTGGTCACGGACGAGGTACTGTCCACCTCTCTAAAGGAGATGGAAAAAAGAATGGAAAAAATGATAGCCAAGGCTATGCGGGGCAAAAAACGGAATAGATCTCCGTCGCCCGAGCGTGAACCCTCAGATGAGGAGGTCCCTTCCGCAGGGGAATTGGAAGACCTCTTGGACAAGGACCAAGTAGGTTCAGGGATCGAGGATCCGGGTATGGAGGAGTCTGGCGCAGCCTCCCAAAGGGAGAGCTGGTGGGTTCAAGTTTTAACAGACTTGGTCCATAGGACGTTCAACTTGCCAGTACCAGATCTCCAAGTATCAACGGTCTCAGCTTTGGGCTCACTAAGAGCGCCTCAAACCAATGCGGTTTTTCCGATCCATCCTCTACTAGAGGAAGTTATGTTCCAAGATTGGGCCAAGCCAGATAGAATCTTTGTACCACCAAAAAGATTCTCTGCCTTATATCCTATGGAAGAGAAAGTTTCCAAGAGATGGGCAGCCCCGGCTGTAGACGCGGCCATCTCATGTGTTAACAAATCTTTAACATGCCCTGTAGAAAACATACAGGTGTTCAAGGATCCGGTTGATAAACGCTTGGAAACGCTACTTAAAACCTCCTTCACTACTGCAAGGGCAGTAGTGCAGCCAGCTGTGGCTGCAATTGGGGTTGCACAAGCATTATCGGATCAAGCTAAGCAGATGCTTAAACTTATTCCTGCCCAGCAGGCAGAAGAATTTTCGGACGTCTCTAGGGCCATACGCTTTACGGTAGATGCGATTAAGGATTCTATCCAGCAAGCGTCACGTTTATCGTTATCCCTTATCCATATGAGAAGACTCTTATGGTTAAAGAGCTGGGAGGCAGAGCCCCCATGCAAGAAGCTCCTGGTAGGGTTCCCCTTCCATGGAGGACGACTCTTCGGAGAAGACCTGGACAAATACATCCAGACCATTTCAAGCGGAAAAAGTACTCTTTTGCCCACCAAGAAGAAGTTTCGGGGGCCTGCGTTTAAACGACAGTACTCCCCTGGGCAGGGGCCTTCCAATACCAAACAGTATCGACGGCCTCCTGCAAGATCAAATTTTAACAAGTCGCAGGGACAGGCCATCGCAGGCAAGAAGCAGTGGTTTCGCAAGCCAGCAAAGCCAGCCCCCAAGCCGGCCTTATGAAGGGGCGCCCCCACCCTCGAAGGTGGGGGGAAGACTGCGTCTCTTTGCAGAGGTTTGGGAGGCCAGCATTCCCGACAGATGGGTACGGTCTTCCGTGGCTACAGGCTACAAACTAGACTTCCTAAAGTTTCCTCCTTCTCATTTTCAGGAGTCAAGAGTACCAAACGATCCGAAGAAGGGAGCTGCATTAATAGCGGCATTGAATCATTTACTCTCTCAGGAGGTAATAGTAGAGGTACCAGTCCAAGAACAGGGGCTAGGTTTCTACTCCAACCTATTCATCATCCCAAAGCCCAACGGCGATGTCAGGCCAATTTTGGACTTAAAAATGGTGAATGCATACCTAAAGGTCCGCTCATTTCGGATGGAATCCGTGCGGTCAGCAGTTGCCGCACTTCAGAAGGACGATTTTATGGCATCCATAGACATAAAGGATGCTTACCTTCATGTTCCAGTTTACCAGCCACATCAAAGATTTCTACGCTTCTCGGTGGCTCTACGTCATTTCCAATTCGTGGCGCTTCCCTTCGGGTTGGCTACGGCCCCCCGGGTGTTTACGAAGGTCCTAGCTCCAATCCTAGCCAATCTAAGGATCCAAGGGGTCACGATCCTAGCATACCTGGACGACCTCCTAGTCATAGATCACTCGTCTCCTGGCTTGGAATGGGCAGTGGCCCCCACAGTTCAGTACCTCGAGAGGTTCGACTGGGTCCTAAATCGAGAAAAATCAGCATTCCAGCCCACAAGGCAGTTGGAATATCTCGGCATGAGATTAGACACAGAACAACAGAGGGTGTTTCTGCCTCTAATAAAAGTCAAAGCCATCAAGGAATTAATCCTACTGGTTCTAAGCAAGAAGGAACCAACTGTTCGCCTATGTATGCGGTTACTAGGCAAGATGGTGGCCACATTCGAGGCGGTACCGTACGCCCAGAGCCACACTCGCATCCTGCAGGCAGCCATCCTGTCAGCATGGAGCAGGAGGCCACAGGCCTTAGATATCCCTGTGCCGCTCTCATCAAGAGTCCGACAAAGTCTGTGTTGGTGGTTAGACCCTCAGAATCTACTGAAGGGGAAGTCTTTCAGCCCAGTGGCTTGGAAGATAGTAACCACAGACGCCAGCCTGACAGGCTGGGGAGCAATTTTGGATGGTTGCACTCGCCAAGGCACTTGGGCAAAGCCAGAGAAGCAGTTGCCCATCAACATCTTGGAGCTCAGAGCTGCTCGACTAGCCCTCAGGGCTTGGACGTCCAAGTTGCAGGGGTTCCCGGTGAGAATTCAATCGGACAATGCCACGGCAGTGGCATACATGAATCACCAAGGGGGAACCAAGAGTCAAGCCGCTCAGAGAGAGGTGAGCTTGATTCTCCTATGGGCAGAAGCTCATGTGCCCTGCATATCGGCAATATTCATTCCAGGAGTGGACAACCTTCAGGCGGACTTTTTAAGTCGCCAGACTCTGTTGCCGGGGGAATGGTCTCTATATCCACAGGTCTTTCAGACACTCTGCCAGAGATGGGGAGTGCCGGACGTGGACGTCATGGCATCAAGACTCAACAAGAAGCTAGACAGGTTCATATCCCGCTCAAGGGATCCGATGGCCTGCGGAACCGATGCGCTGGTTTGCCCTTGGCATCAGTTCAAACTTCTTTATGCTTTTCCCCCGCTCCAGTTACTACCCCGCCTGCTGCGCAGGATCAGGGTGGAGCACATACCAGTCATCCTGGTAGCTCCATCATGGCCCAGAAGGGCATGGTATTCACTAATCCTAAAGATGGTAGTGGGAGACCCTTGGACTCTTCCTCTACGGCCAGACCTGCTATCGCAAGGTCCGATCCTCCACCCTGCCTTACGGCATCTAAATTTGACGGCCTGGAAGCTGAATCCCTGATTCTCAGGGGTAGAGGTCTGTCTCAGAAGGTAATCTCTACCCTAATCAGAGCCAGGAAACCGGTCTCTAGGGTGATTTATTACAGGGTCTGGAAGGCCTATGTAGGCTGGTGTGAGTCCAAGCTATGGCTTTCTCGTAAGTTTACCATCGATAGAGTATTGAGTTTTCTCCAGCTAGGAGTGGATAAAGGACTGGCATTAAGCACCATCAAGGGACATATTTCAGCTTTGTCAGTGTGGTTTCAGCGGCCGCTGGCCACCCACTCGCTGGTTAAGACCTTCATGCAGGGGGTCTTAAGTATTAATCCTCCAGTTAAATGCCCGCTTTGTCCGTGGGATTTAAATCTTGTTCTGTCAAGTTTACAGAAACAACCTTTTGAGCCGTTGGCTGAAATTCCTTTGGTTTTACTGACAAGGAAGTTAGTATTTTTGGTCGCCATAGTTTCCGCCAGAAGAGTATCGGAACTGGCAGCCTTATCCTGTAAGGAACCATATCTTATTTTGCATAAGGACAGGGTCGTTCTCCGCCCTCATCCTTCCTTCCTACCAAAGGTTATATCCAGTTTTCATCTAAACCAGGATTTGGTATTACCATCCTTCTTTCCTAAACCTACTTCCAGAAAGGAAGGGTTGCTGCATACCTTGGATATTGTCAGGGCCATGAAGGCCTATCTTAAAGCTACAGAGAAGATCCGGAAAACAGATGTGTTGTTCATTTTACCGGATGGGCCCAAGAAGGGGCAGGCAGCTGCAAAATCCACCATCTCGAGGTGGATTAAACAGTTAATCACTCAGGCCTACGGCTTGAAAGGGTTGCCTCCTCCGTTATCATTAAAGGCTCATTCTACTAGGGCCATGGGCGCCTCCTGGGCAGCACACCACCAGATCTCTATGGCTCAAGTTTGCAAGGCGGCAACCTGGTCTTCTGTCCACACGTTTACAAAATTCTACCAGTTGGACGTAAGAAGGAATACTGATACAGCCTTTGGGCAGGCAGTGCTGCAGGCTGCAATTTGAGACCCTTGGATTCCGGGGGCTCCCTTTTGAGTTAAATTTAAAATTTAAAATTATTTTTTCTCAACGAAGTTGGATTTATTATGATTTGAGTATATCTCTAAATTAAATCCTTTTGTCTTGCTAAGATGTTCTCCCTCCCCTCATTGTAAGCATTGCTTTGGGACATCCCATATAGTAATGAATATGCCGCTCTGTGTCCCGTGATGTACGATAAAGAAAAAGCGATTTTTAATACAGCTTACCTGTAAAATCTTTTTCTTGGAGTACATCACGGGACACAGAGCTCCCACCCCTCTTTTGGGGACCATTTTGGGAGGCATACTGCTTGCTACAAAACTGAGGTACTCCTCCTATGGGAGGGGGTTATATAGGGAGGGGCACTTCCTGTTTTTGAGATTGCCAGTGTCCATCACCTGAAGGTACTCCATATAACCCACATAGTAATGAATATGCCGCTCTGTGTCCCGTGATGTACTCCAAGAAAAAGATTTTACAGGTAAGCTGTATTAAAAATCTCTTTATTATTATTATACAGGATTTATATAGCTCCAACAGTTTGCGCAGCGCGTGTGTGTATATATATATATATATATATATATATATATATATATATATATATATATATATATATATATATATATATATATATAATATATATATACTTTTTTTTTCTTAGCAGAGAAACTAGAGAATAAAATGGCGTTGTTGCAATATTTTATGCCACACTGTATTTGCAGCGGTCTTTCAAAAACGAAACCATGAGTTTAGCCCAATTTTTTGGTATAATGTGAAAGCTGATGTTACGCTGAGCATCGTGAATGAATTGTGATCTTAATTCTGAGCCAAAAAGTAGTGATTCTCATTTTATCCAGAATAGTGCAGCTCTAGCCCTATTGAAAACCTGTGGATTGTGACATAACCAATATTCATATCCCTCTAAGGCCTAATATCCCATGGTACCTTACTGCCTGCAAGCAATGATTCATTTAGTGACTGAGTTCTAAACTCCTCCTTTGAGGGCCTCTGTAGTTCAGAAGGCAGGTTATGTGAAATATGTGACACAGCAGTGCCTACTCACATCGCATAGTTAATACGGGTCACAGAAATCACGGTAGTAAGCATGTTTAGGTTAATAGGAGCAGGTAAGAATAAATTGATATACAATGTGAAATTGATGTATGATTTTACATTTTGACCTAAGATGAGCTTTACCCCCTTCGGCGCTGGAAGATTTTACCCCCTTCAGCGCTGGAAGATTTTACCCCCTTCATGACCAGGCCATTTTTTGCTATTCGGCAATGGGCTAATTTAACTGGTAATTGTGCAGTCATGCAACACTGTACACAAAATTTACCGCATTTGCCGGCGTATAAGACGACCCCCTAATTTTCCAGGAAAAATGTTGGTTTTGGGATATACTCGCCATATAAGACTACCCCCTTCCTACTAGTCTTTCTGGAAGCTGAGGGGTAGCCGGAACCGCTGACAGAAACAGGCTTTTTCAAATCTCACTGTGCCATTACATTACATGCCCTCACTGTGCCATCACTTGCCCATCACTTGCCCCTCACTGTGCCTGAACTTGCCCCTCACTGTGCCTGAACTTGCCCCTCACTGTGCCTGAACTTGCCCCTCACTGTGCCTGAACTTGCCCCCCACTGTGTGAACAGTGCAATCACTCACGTTTTTTTTTTAATCGACTTGCAGGCCGTGACAGTCTCCGTGCTGCGAGCATCAATGATTTAAAAGACGCTCCTTCTACCTCAGAGTGTCCTGTGATAGGCGGAACACAAATTTTCCCAGCAGCGCCTGTGTTCCGCCTATCACGGACGTCTTCTCATCTCGTCCGAGGATGAGAAGGCATCTGTGATAGGAGGAACACAGAACAGAGGCGCTGATGGGTAGATTTGTGTTCCGCCTATCACAGGACACTCTGAGGTAGAAGGAGCGTCTTTTAAATCATTGATGCTCGCAGCACGGAGACCGTCCCCGGCGTATAAGACGACCCCCCGACTTTGGATGCATTTTTTTGCATCCAGAAAGTCATCTTATACCCTGGAAAATACGGTATATAATTTTTTTTTTCACACAAATTGAGCTTTCTTTTGATGCTATTTAATCACCACTGTGTTTATTTAATTGTTTGTATTATAAACCAAGAAAAAAACAAAAAAATTGAAAAAAACTAAAAAACTTTTTACCTTCTGCTAAAAAACCAACTATCCAATAAAACAAACAAAAAAAAATTCTTCATAAGCCATTGCCAAAATGTAAGCTGCTACATGCCTTTTGATAAAAAAAAAAAATAAATCACAATAAGTGTATATTGATTGATTTACGTGAAAGTTATAGCGCCTACAAACCATGGTGTATATATACTGGATTTATAATTTTTTTTCCTATTTCTAATGGCAATGATCTGCAACTTCTAATGGATTTGCGATAGTGTGGCGGGCAATCTGACTAACTGCCATTGACATCACCAGGGACACTGGTGATCAGTGATCAGTGCTAATACTATACACTGTCACTATACTAATGACACTGGCTGGGAAGGGGTTAACATCTAGGGCAATCAAGGGCATAAATGTGTGCCCAACTATGTGTAAGGTTTGTTGCTTTTAAATACAGATCTCCTTTTTTCTTCTCTGTGCTTTTCACAGATAAGAAACACAGAGATTGTTTCCTTTGTACAGAGCCCTGTGCTGATTGTGGGGTGGTTAACCACTTCCTGCCCACATTATAGCTGAACAATGGCTACAGCACAGGCTTGCTTTGCCAGGGGGGCGTACATGGACATTTTCCCTGGATCGCACTACCCACGCGCCTTCAGACTGGCACCTTCTGCCACGTGATCAGCGGTCAGCCAATGACAGCTGATCACAGGATGCAATCACAAGCAGTTTATCGGAGAGAAGAAAGCTGACAACTGATTTATGTTCAAGGGACATCGGCACTGATTGTCAATGTCCTGATTTTCAGTGTTCACCAGTGACGCCCATCAATGCCACCTCATTAGTGTTTCTCCTCATCAGTGCTGTCTCATCAGTGGTCATTAGTGCCACCTATCAGCACCACCTCATCAGTGCCCATTAGTGCAGCCTCATCAGTGCTTGCCGGTGAAGGAGAAAAATTACCTGTTTGAATTTTTTTATAACAAACTATAAAAAAAATTAAAACATTTCAGTCTTCTCTCATTTAGGGAAAAAAAAACAGTGGTGAATAAATACCACCAACAATTTGTGTGAACAAAATGATAAAAATGTCATACGAGTACAATGTTGCATGAGCGCGCAATTGTCATTCAAAGTGTAACAGAGCTGAAAACTGGCCTGGGCAGGAAGGAGGTAAAAGTGCCCACTAGGCAAGTGGTTAAAGGGATCCAAGAGTTCTTTGCATTCTGTGTTATTTTTATGTATGATGCTAAAAGTTGATCTTGACAAATTGTTGTAATATGATTAGCTACACAACTATATACGGTAGTTTCCAGTTGGTACATGCGCATTTTTATACAGAATGCATTTGCATGTGGATTTTTCACTTTTTCACCAAAATCATAGCACCAGACAGCTCTGCAGGCTGGTAGGAAATCATTTTGCATCCTAGCAACTTTCTGTCACTTGTTCCAAGATGAAGACCCAAATTTCCATTAAGTAAAGGTAGATGGATTTATTTGCCCCCAGTAAAGATGGCAACCATTAGAAGAATATGGAGAGAAAGTAAAATAAGGTTTGCAAAGAATAAAAAGCCTGCAAGTATCTGCCATCACCTAACATTTCTAAAGATGCCTTTATTGTAATTTGTATAATGGGGGGAAGTTTCAGAAAATCTCTAATAGGTATTACATTATCAGTGTGACTAATGCTAATATCAGGCCCCTGTGAAGAAAACTCATTTTAAGTAGACTTCGTGTTGGAGATTAGGATTTCTGACAAACCAAAGAGGCCTTAATTTTCTCCTGACCGATGACCTAGAAGATGTTCTGCAGAGATGAAATAATTAAACTAGTAAAAGCAACATGGTGTAGAGTTGTCGAGATTTTACAGTGAAAATTACTATGGCTTTTTATACAAGAGAATGTCCTCACACAATCCAAATCTCTCTATGATTACTTGGGAGAATCGCCCACACCTGCAATGGTCTTTCAGTAATGCTACAGGGTTGCAACATGGCAGAAAATGTTATGTACAAAATCATAATGTGTTGATAATGGCTAAAGACCCAGTCTTCCCTTTGTAGTCATATTTGGGATAGTGGTGGAGACCATTTGTGATCCTGGCTGGATGATTGTCAACTGTCCTTGGTGTAGTATAGGGGGCAGGGGGTTTGGTTTGGCAAAGCTATGGTTCCCCCCCCCCCCCCCAACCATCCACCTAACGGGCTAAACAGCTGGAGGGTTCTCGTCATGTGCAGCAGGTGTGATGCTTCCAGACGCAGTATGTTGAGTTGACAGATCATTAAAGTCAAGGTGCAGGTAAGACGGTTTAAAACGCCTTTTAAATGAACTATACTTCCTGCACCACCCGGGAAATGCGCAGAACACAGGGAGGCGGGGGTGAGGCGAGTCTCCAAGATGGCCACTTGGGGAAGGAGGCGCGCTGGTGTGGGGAGAAGAGATAGGGGTACCCTTTTCCACGTTGTGAGTGGTACATCGTGCACGAGATCTACAATGGTGAAAATGCACAAGACCAGTTTGAGCACGAACTGGAGCAAGCACTCGAAGCTCAATACAAATATATAGTTATCGAACCAACGCGTATTGGAGATGAAACTGCACGCTGGATTAGTGTAGGGAACTGCCTACACAAGACAGCAGTACTTTCTGGTACAGTGTGCATTCTCACTCCACTCGTTTTGCCTTCTGAGTATTCACCATATATGTCTCTGCCAGCTGGTATTCTAAGCTTGGCCTGCTCTACTCTTTATGGAATCTCCTGGCAGTTTGATCCTTGCTGCAAATATCAGGTGGAGTATGATGCCTATAAACTATCAAGACTTCCACTACACACTCTTCCCTCCTCTACACCAGTCGTGCTTGTAAGAAAGGATGACGTTCATAGAAAAAGACTACTAAACACAATAGCACTTGCTGCATTGGCATACTGTGTAAAGAAGCTGTACGAACTTTATCTTGTATGATTTCCATGGATGCTGAGCATGCAACAATATAAACCTTTTTTTGTGAAATTTGATTGAGATTGAAGAATTTCCCCAGAAAAAAATTTGGTGCTACTGCACTGATTATTTTCAGTGCTTTACGGTAGAAGCATGAGGACCTGCTTTGAAGTCATTAAACCCTAGCTGCAAGTCATAAACATAACGGGGAATACATGAGCTTTAAAAGTGGGTGATGAGGGAGATCTTTTTATGTTGAACATAGACTTATGTATTTGTTGTACTACACTTAACCAGCCAGAAGCCCATGTGACCATTAAAATCAAAACTAAAAAAAAAAAAAAAAAAAATGCCTTTTAAGATTAATTTTTGAGTGCTGATTTTCCTGTTGCCTTTGACACTTAAAGCGGATCTCCGCCATACAAAAAATATTAAAAGCCAGCAGCTACAACTACCGCAGCTGCTGACTTTTAATATTAGGACACTTGCCTATCCTGGAGTCAAGCACCGTTGGCAGCAGAAGACGAGCGATCGCTTGTCACTCTGCTGCTCCCACCGCCATCCTCGGTGAGGGAACCAGGAAGTGAAGCATTGCAGCTTCACTACCCGGTTCCCTACGGTGCATGCGCGAGTCGCGCTGCACCGTGCTCGCTGGTCCCCGCTGTGTTCTGGGAGCCGTGTGTTTACCAGAACACAACAGGGGGGGGGGACAGGAAGTGACACACTACCCGCAGGTCCCCGCAGAGTGGACTCCCGGAAGTGGGTGCAAATACCTGTCTTAACTTGGTTAAGACAGGTTCTAAAAAGTATGGACTCGGGGGCTGAATACAAATGCACACCACATTTTTCACATATTTGTAAAACAAAATTGAAAACCATTTAGAATCTTTCTCCCACTTTACAATTATGTGCCACTTTTGTGTTGGTCTATCACATAAAATCCTAACAAAATACATTTATGTACAATCATGATCAACAGTTTAAGACCTCTTGAAAAATGGCAAAAAATCATATTTTACATTGTTGGATCTTAACAAGGTTCCAAGTAGAGCTTCAACATGCAACAAGAAGAAATGAGAGTGAGACAGAACATTTTTTGAGCATTCAATTAATTGAAAATAACAAACTGAAACAGGCTGTTTTTCAGCTGATCAAAAGTTTAGGACCACAGCTCCAAAAAAAAACTAAACCCCCCCCCCCCCCCCCCAAAACAGAAATCCAACTTCCAAACATGAACTCAGTAATGAGTAACTCCACCGTTATTGTTGATCACTTCAAAAATTTGTTTCGGCATGCTTGATGCAAGCGTTTCCATGAGGTGAGTGGGAACATTTCTCCAAGTGATGAAGACAGCCGCACGAAGGCCATCTACTGCCTGGAACTGTTGTCCATTTTTGTAAACTTCCCTTGCCATCCATCCCCAAAGGTTCTCAATTGGATTTAGATCAGGGGAACATGCAGGATGGGCCAAAAGAGTGATGTTATTCTCCTGGAAGAAGTCCCTTGTCCTGCGGGCATTGTGTACTGTAGCGTTGTACTGTTGAAAAACCCAGTCATTACCACACAGACGAGGGCCCTCAGTCATGAGGAATGCTCTCTGCAACATCTGGAAATATCCAGTGGCCGTTTGACGCCCCTGCACTTCCTGAAGATCCATTGTTCCACTGAAGGAAAAAGCACTCCAGACCATTATGGCGCCCCCTCCACTGTGGCGCGTAGAAAACGTCTCAGGTGGGATCTGCTTGTCATGCCAGTAACGTTGGAAACCATCAGGACCTTTAAGGTTAAATTTTTTCTCATCAGAGAATAAAACTTTCTTCCACCTTTTGAATGTCCCATGTTTGGTGCTCTCTTGCAAAGTCCAAACGAGCAGTTCTGTGTCATTCAAGGAGACAAGGTTTTCTAAGACGTTTTTTGTTTTTGAAGCCCCTCAGTCTCAGATTCCTTCTGATGGTTATGGGGCTGCAGTCGGCACCAGTAAGGGTCTTAATTTGGGTCGTGGATCATCCAGTGTCTTGATGAGAGACCCTGCTTATGCAGTTCAGCAACCCGACCACGTTCAAAAAGGGAGATTTTTTTTTTGCCTTTGCCATCACAACGTGTGACTACCTGACGGAGAATGACAATGAATCCACATCTTTGCACAGATTTGGCCTTTTAAAGGCATGTGGTCCCAAACTTTTGATCGGCTGAAAAACAGCCTGTTTCAGTTTAATCGTTATTTTCAATTAATTGAATGCTCAAAAAATGTTTTGTCTCACTCTCATTTCTTCTTGTTGCATGTTGAAGCTCTACTTGGAACCTTGTTAAGATCCAAAAATGTAAAATATGATTTTTTGCCATTTTTCAAGTGGTCTTAAACTTTTGATCAGGACTGTATTTGGTTGTAACATGACAAAATGTGGACAATTTCAAGGGATCTGAATACTTTTTCAAGGCACTCTATATATTCCCTGGCCTCCATTTACTAGAAGAAAGCCTATCTGTCATGGTTGCTAACCACAAATCAATTGAATTGCCTTTGATCATTGAAGATTAAATGAAAAGGATGGTGACCTGTACAAAGCAGGAAGGAGCATACAACTTTTCGGGTTACTGAGTGGTTTAAGTTCAGCTCGACTTCTGGCAGCATTCTGGCTGGACATGTAGCCAGCCCATGATTGCCTGTCAATGTTGAATTTTCAGTATCCGAACCAAATAAATTAAGTGTTATTTTTGTGTTGACAGAACCCGGATCCAGATGGAGACAAGCCCCCCTGTAATCCTCAGGAGCTGGAAGAGTGTGATGTCTCACTTGAAGATTGCGCAACACTGTGTAGATTTGATGGCAGCAGTTTAAAGGCCACCCATGTAGTAAGTTGCACCCAAAATCTATAATGTTTAAAAGTCAGTATTTGATTTTTGTCTGTTTTGGATTTACATAACATTTTTAATTTATACTGTACCCTTGGGCTCCTACCTTGCCCCTTGGCTTTACTATGTGTAATGATGGAAATGTATTTGGGAGCAGCCCTGCAGGTCACTCTTCTGTCATCAACATGGGGACAGGTGCTTTGGGGTGGGGGGGCCACAAGGCGTCCCCCCAGCCCCAAAGCACCTACCCCCCCCCCATGTTGAAGGTCCCCACCACCCTTTCCTGAACGGCCGGGCTGCTACTCGGATACGGGTCTGGTATGGAATTTGGGGGAACCCCACGCCGTTTTTTTTCGGCGTATGGTGTTCCCCTTAAAATCCATAGCAGACTCAAGGGCCTGGTATTATCCTGTAGGGGGAACCCATGCTGTTTTTTTATTTGAAATTTGGCGTGGAGTTCCCTCTCAAGATTCATACCAAACGCAGCTGACATAGTGCACTGCGATTACCTGCGGTTATGTGCCGATAGCTGCGGGATTCCACAGCTGGACGCATTGGGGAAAGACTAAAGGTAGATAATATACTTGGTTATAATACCTGGTACACGCTACAAAAAATGGACAACTCTGGTCGTAGCCACTGTACTAATCATTTGATTTTTAAGTTAGTACAGCGATATCCCCCACTGGGCTATTGTGTTCTGACAGCGGGCTGAACCCCCTGCCAGAACACCCTGATCAGCGATCTGTCATTGGCCAGCCGGCATAAACCACTCTCTGTGAGCCTAGACTGTTATGGACCTCCCCTGTGTGCACTACGACCACCAAGCAAGAAGAGAAAAAAGAAAGACAACGGAGACAGCTGGCATAAAGATATGTATTTAGAGAATTAAACAGTTAAAAAGTGCAGAAGTAGTTGGGGTAATGAGATGCTGAAGATGTTCTTTTTAAGACATATTAAGGGCTCCTGATATTTTGTATTATACAAGTCCTGGTACATGGAGGCTTTCCAAATCACCATCTCATCCCCTTTACTGCGTCAGGAATACCAGTCAGGACTGCGCTAATGAACCCAAAAATTCAACCTTGCATCATTATAACTATAGTTTTACAATCCGCAGGACTTGCACTAAGGCCAGCGATACACGATTCAACTAAGGGCCGGTTCAGCAGAGACTGGCTGTGATTTGAACCGTTAATGGAGAAGGCTGAATGTACTAAGTTCATAGAGCGATCAACATGGGTTTACCAGCCTGCTGGATTCTCTTGCGATTATCACTAGCAGCTGCTATAGACACTGGTGATGATCACTGTCTTCTCCCAGCGGGGATGTCTCCCGCTCCTGCCCCCGCCCTGCCGGGAGAACATCATTCCTGTATCAACACTGTCCACATCAAACCTGTGGTTGCAGGGAAGGAAATCACTCTGTGTATGGCTGGCCTTACTTCTTAATTGAAGCTATGGTCTTTCTCCCGGCCCTCTCTTTCCTTCTTTTAGTTCTCATCTTCTTTACTATTACTTTTATTGCTCTACACGCTACCTTCTACCTACTGTAGAGAGACTTTTTCTTATTAAATATTGTATAAAATACCTTGGAATTAGTCGTGTACTGAAATGAAAATCGAAACCTAAAATTCAGAATTTACTTGGCTGAAAACCGAAATGTATCTATAAATGTATAATTTTTTTTATATATAATTGTATCATGTTTGACTTTTAAATAGTTTTTTGGGGGCGCTATTGTGTTAAAAAAAAAAAGCACCTACATTTACCTACCACCAAAGACATGCTGGTAGGTAAATTGGATCCTGTCCAAATCGGCCCAGTATATATATGTATATCTGTGTGTATGACTGTGTGTCCCAAGCATGTCACGATCCTACGGGGTAAAATGACCGCACCACCCAAGCAGACACTGGCTGGAAAAAGCGCCCAGAGGCGATTCAGTTTGCATGAGTAGCGCTATACAAGTCATTCATTCATTTTAATAAAAATGTCTTTACACTGGTCCGTTGAGCATTCGTTGTGGTGTTGCGCACCTACCTATTGAAAACACATAAAAAATTTACCTGTGTTGCTTTTTCGATGCAAGTCACACGACGTATGAAAATCGCAGCAAAATCACAAAAATCTCGTGACAAAATCAGAAAAAAATTTAAGTTGGCCATTATCGGCACTTTTTTTTTCTCTCTCTCTCTCGGCAAAACGCTTATAACCCTATTTTTGTTATTTCGGACGATCATTTTTGGTGGCCAATTTATCAGTGCATCCCTACTTGAAATTTGTCATCCGCTGATAATGGTCAGTAATTTGCTGACATTTTACGTTGTCTATGCTTTGTGTTATGACCCATGTTCTCCTTATGTCTGCGTATTTTGCACTGATGGTTGTATTATGTACATTTAGCTGTGTCACTTTACTACTCTGGGTAATATTGGCAGTGCTGAAGTGAACATATCCTGATCTGTATTGTACTTCTGAATTCGTTGACCAATAAATAAAGAATTAAGAAAAAGTAAGCTGACTTAGAAGGGTTCCATGTTGGACAGCTGCATTGAGACTCTTGTTTTCAAAGAGTCACCTTAGCTTCAGATTACTGGCAGGGTTACAAGCTGTGTTTGTGGCAGAGGGGCGTTCTTACAGTTGAAACAAGACAGGTAAGACCTTAAAACCCTGTTGTTTTGGTGCACCTCGAAATATGTGCATTTTTTTTTTTCTAAGAGTACCAGTGTGCCTTTTTTAAGATAATACTGTATGCAGAAGGTGCTGGGTGAGCAGACAGCCTTTCCTAACCTAAAAATCTGAAATGCCGGAAAGTTTGATCTCAACATGGCTCTTCATGAGAAAAAGTAGGTTCTATTTGCAGATTTCCCTGGTTCACCTTGATTTACCTGGCTATATTAAAGGGACCAAGTTCATTTTTATTTGACTATAATTTGTGATCTCCCCATCTTCTATCATAAAACAACATCTTGATTTTCAATTCTTGTTTAGATGTAATCCTTTGAACCTGATCTAAAATAGATATGGATTTTGTATGATTAGAATGTTCCGTTTTTTTTCTGTTCTTGACATAAATCGCTTTGAAAGCAAAAATGCATTTATTCTAGAATTATGCATTCAAGAGAAAAATAGTTTGAAGCCTGGCAGCTTTTTTCTTTTTTGTGTTCTTCTGTATTGGCAGTAGTTTCTGCATCTGCTGTGTTAAAAATAGAAAAACAGAGAATATTTCTCCTGACACACAGAAGTTCTCCAAAAGTTCAACTTGGTGAATTGTCAGTGATAGTACATATTTTGAACTCCCCAGCTTGACGGTTAAGACTGAACTTAGAAATTACCTACTTACCTTGGTCCAGCTTGGACATTTTTTGTATGCATATCTCATACCAGCTGTGGAAGCTGCAAATTACTGTAGTAGTCACAATGCTACAGTGATAGCCGCAATGTTTTGGGTCTTGCTGGTGTTCAGTGAGACTCGTTTCCCCTCTGCACACTGAAAACAAAGAGCACCCTCTCGCCACTGCCGCTATTCATAGAATGCCTTGTATGTAATACGTTCTGTAATTTGGAAAAGTATAGTGAAGTCCCAATTTCTGGTGGTGAGAATTTTGTGGTGCAGGGGTGTAGCTATAGGGGTTGCAGGGGACACAGATGCGACCTGACCCCATGCTCCAGGGGACCTATGTGGCCCCCCTGTACATCTGGATAGGAGGGGCAGCAGCATATAGAGGAACTGATTCCTCCCATCTCTCCTTAAGCCCACATTTACTGGCCCTTTCATTGTCTGAATGAATAGAATAAGTGATATCTGAGGCATAGTATTCCCTGTTTACTATTCTTCAGTTTGAATGAATAGGAAGCTTTGTACAGAGCTATTCCTGTCCATTCATTCTGTGCTGGTGAGGCTGCAGAGAAGGAGATTGTAGGGTGTGACCTCAATCTCCTTTCTCTGTCTCAAAGGTGTAACATCAGAGGTCTGTTTAGACACCTGGGCCCGTATTCACATAGCACTTACACCGGCGTATCTGGAGATACGCCGCGTAAGTGTCAATGTGCGCCGTTGTATCTGTGCGCCGTGCCCACAGAACTAGATACGCCTGAATATAGGCTTCCTACGACCGACGTAAGTCTCCTACGCCGTCGTATCGTGGGCGCATTTTTACGCTGGCCGCAAGGGGCGCTCCCCATTGATTTGCGATTTAAATATGCAAATAAGTGAGATACGCCGATTCACGAACGTACTTGCGCCCGGCGCATTAATATACGCGGTTTACGTAAGTCGTACGTCCGGTGTAAAGTTAAGCCTCATAAAGCAGGTGTAAGTCATGTTAAGGTATGGACCAGGGAACAGCCGTTGGATTTTACGTTGTTTACGTAGTAGTACGTGAATAGGGCTGGGCGTAGGTTACGTTCACGTCATAGGCAGTGATTTGATGGATCTTAGGGAGTATTTCCGATGTGATTCTGAGCATGCGCACTGGGATGCGTCCACGGGACGGCGCATGCGCCGTTCGTTCAGCCCATCATTTGCATGGGGTCACGGTTCATTTAAATGGATCACGCCCACTTCCACCTACTTTGAATTAGGCCGGCTTACGCCTACAAATTTACGTTACGCCAGTGCAACATTGGGAGCATTTCCTTTGTGAATACTGTGCTCGCTGCTCTGCGCAGCGTATATTCGATACGCTACGCCCACATAAACATGCGCTGAGGTATGTGAATGAGGGCCCTGATATTTTGCCAAAGCCCCCAACACAGTGGTTCTCAACCTGGGAGTCGGGACCCCCTCGGGGGTCAAATGATGATTTGCCAGGGGTCACCAAATCCTGGGCTGTTCCTGAAGCCCGCACCGCTCTACCAGCCTTTTGCGGCCCCCCAGCAGGGCTGTCCTTGGAGCCTGTGGCCACCCAGCTGGTATGTTCCTGCGGCCTCCCACCAAGGAGTTAGTGAAGGAAGAGATACAAGGGAAAGAAAGGAGAACAAAGAGTGGAACATCCCAAAATGTACCATAAGGGGTTTTAACACTGTATGAGTGGAAGGGACTCGGGGAGCGCTATATGTCTGTGCAAATTACCGTATTTATCGGGGTATTGCGCGCTCCGGCGTATAGCGCGCACCCCTAATGTGGACCCGCATTCCTGTAAAAAAAAAAACATTTTAGTACTTACAGTTTTGGTGTCTTGCGCGGCGTCCATCGGCGGCCTCGTCGGGTCCGGCGTCCGTCTGCGGCTTCGGTGGTGTCCTCCTCGTCTGGTCCGGCGGCCATCGTGGTGTCCTCCCCGCTCGATCCCTGATTCCCGCACTGAGTTTGAACCACTGCGCCGGCATATACCGAGCGCAGTACACTTGGGTATAGTCGGGCAGGCTCGGCTCCTCAGGACGTGACCGCGAGTGAAGCCGAGCCTGCCCGACTATACCAGAGTGTACTGCGTGGTTCAAACTCGGCGCGGGTATCGGCGTATATCGCGCACCCACGATTTTGCCCTGATTTTAAGGGCAAAAAAGTGCGCGGTATACGCCGATTAAATGCGGTACTTGTCTTGCCACGCAAATAATTTTACCATTAGGCGTCCCCACAACTTGGGAAATGTTATCAAGGGGTCACGGTGCTAGAAGGTTGAGAACCACTGCCCTAACAGGTCTCCTAAAGAAAATCATAAAAAATACTATATAATATTGTAAAAAAAATGGCAAAAAAATAAAAAAAACCTTGATGGTTTCTTGCACGGGGGCCCTGAAGGTTCTAGTTCTGCCTCTGTGCAGGGTACAGTTGAAAATGGACTGAGCAGGGGTACGCAAGTTAAAGGTTGGGGTCCACTGCCTTAGAATTATTATTATTATACAGGATTTATATAACGCCAACAGTTTACGCAGCTCTTTACAACTTGAGGGTTGACTGTACAAATACAATACACTTTAACACAGTAGGAATCAGAGGGCCCTGCTCCTTAAGTATAATTGCGAATCACCGCAAATTGCGGGCGGAAAACCGCCGCAATTCGGCCCGCAATTTTGAATTGTATACAATCTCCAAAAGAAAACAAATCTACTGCCCAACACAGCCACTGGGTCTTGAGGAGAGAGACTGACTTTCTGGGATGGCATTTCTCATGTAAGGTTTTTATCATTGATGTTTCAATAAATTACCTTTTAACCATGGAACTTTTTAGAGGCTGCATACCTGAGATACATACCTAAGCGCTTCATGGAACATTTTGCTGTAGCTCTCTGATTAACATCAACATTGCTAAACCTAATGCTTTCTTTTTAGATTTTTTTTAAAAAGCTGCTTGAAGCTTGCTGAAAGTATTACAATTGCTTTGCAAAAATTTGCTGTAAACTGTACAAAAGCTGAAGCCAGTGTAAGATAGTTCTTATGCTAAGTTTACACTAGCCAGGATAGTAATGCGCAGTGTTTTATGGTGCAGGCTAATCAGGGCCGGCCCTACCATGGGACCCGATGGTACCATTGTACCAGGCAGCACTTTCAGGGGGGCAGCAAATTTCCTGCCTGCCCGCCATCCCATTCAGCCAGCTCCACTTTCCACTCCACTGTGGGGCTAATTGCCGCCCGACCGCTCCTCCCGTTCCGCTCTCCGCTCCACTGTGGGGTTAATTGCATGAATAGAGCCATAACAGGTCCTTTTTATACTCCTATATACATGTATAGAGCCATGATAGGTCCACTTTAGTTATCATGATATAAAATAATGGATGTGGGGGCATTTTGGTGGGCGTAATTTTTTTTTGGGGGGGGGGGCAGCATTTCATTCTTGGTACCAGGCAGCACAATGTCTTGGGCCGGTACTGAGGCTAATGCATTGCCAGGGTAATGTCACTCACTGCACAGCAGTGCAATGCCATTCAGTGCTGTGCGGGAAAAATGCAGACATGCTGTGAAAGAAACACTTAGAAATTTATTGTTACTGAATACCTGCTGAGGTAAAAAAAAATAGCCATTTAATTTTTAGTCGGTTTTAGCGAACTGAAAGACATGTGTTTAGAACAGCTGAGTTCAGTAACTGTAATATATTGCCTGATGAAACTAATAATACATTAGAAGACCGTAAAATAAAAATGTGCTAGCCAGTAGATTTGTTTTCTTTTTTTACAGAGGAGAATTTGCATGTCTGTTCTGCAAAAAAAAAATCTCTCCCTTGTTTGTTTTTTTTGCTTTGTGCATTGCCTTTAGTGCATTTACACTTCAGGGAACATCTTGTCATCTGTAAGATACTGAGGATGCAGCAGGGACAATATGTAGGAGTACATCATCGGTGGCCACCCAGTAGCTGAAAAGGAAGATGGCAGACCTTAAGAGAAGTCCCATAGTAGTCCCACAGTAACCGCAAGTGAAGAAATGAATGCAAAGAAAGTGTAACGAGAGATGCATCATTTCTTCTTTTGTGAAGATATTCTAAAAGAGTCTGGACAGATTTGTTGGTAGCCCTAGAAATTATTATAAATAACTGGTTCAAACAGTTTTCTAACATTACTATCACACATCTTCAATCTAGTAGTCAAAGTTGTCTGGGGTGGTGAGAGAGAAAACTCTACACTAGCATGTCAAAGGGTAAGGCTAGAAGACTTGTATCAAGCATTTTCATGTCCCTGTGACTATAGTTGCAAATATTAAGACGTTTCAAGTTCATGGGAGTTTAATAAACTGTTGTCAGTATATATGAATGATGATGATTATTAAGCATCTCTGCAGCAACGAGATAGACATTTATTGGATTCTTCAAAACACTTAGGGCCAGTTCACACAGACGCAGTTCCGTACAGTTTTGTGTGCATTTTTTCTGCACTAAAAATGCATACACTGTGTTTTCAATGTATTCCAATGGCTCTAGTTGGCTCTAGTTCACACTATGTAGTCAGTTTCCGAAGCAAAAAGTGACTAGAAACTGACTGCATTGGTTGGAACTAGAGCCATTGGAATACATGGAAAACACTGTGCATGCATTTTGTGCAGAAAAAATGCACACAAAACTATACGGAACTGCGTCTGGTGTGAACTGGCCCTTAGTCCTTTTCTGTCATAGTATGCATAGAAACACTACACCATACAGCATATATGTTAAATTAATAATGTATGCACCTAGGTAGCTTCAATGCATGCACTAATGTGTGTTTAGAAGCTAGACCTGTGCTTCCATAATGATGCATGATCTCTAGATATTGACCCTTCTAAAACTTCCCCCCTGAATACCCAGTTATTAACCCTGGAGCATTTTGATTGGCCGACCAAACACTTTTGCTCACGTTAATCAAAATGAAAAGACCAGTTAAGGCCAGCTGTAGTTTTTACAACCCTCATTACTCAGGACAGTAAACAATTGACCATTTGGCCAATTAATATTTTTAGAACTAGCCGAGGAACAGTCTGCCATTTCTGTCAATCTTGATGACCTCCCTTTTAGGTGTCCTTTTTATGAAGCAGTAAAATCTATTCACTGCTTCGTTTTCCGGCATTCACAGAGGAGATTTTTCTCCTCTGTGTGCCTGTTTATAAAGCGGAGAAGATCACTTCACCCTTGGAGGAGTGAAGTGATCTACCAACACTTCAAACAGTGGAGAACGGCCCCTGAGACTTTACGAAATTACAGTACCAGAAATTCACAGAAACACTGAGATGTCAGTTTATTGAGCAATGATAAATTATCACCGCTCAGTACACTGACAAATGGTTAATTTAAAATAACGAGTCCCCCTACATAATATATATACACACCCATACATTATATATACATGTGTATACACACACATTATTTTATATAATATATATATATATATATATATATATATATATATATATATATATATATATATATATTACACACACACACACACACACACATTATATATGTATACATATAACTATTACAGGGGGACATGGTTTCAGTGTTGGGGGGTCTGAGCAAGGTAGAAGGAAGTTAAAAATCTTCCTCCTTCCTCCTCGGATCCCCCGGATTTCCTCTTCACGCCCCGATTCACCAACTCTAATCTATCTCTAGATCAGCAAAAGTCGCATGCCAATGCCGGATCATGCAAGATGGCAGTCTGACTTTGATCTGACTTCAGTGATAGTCAATGGGCTGAAGTAGGATGAAGGTCAGACCAAAGTAGTGAAGGGAGCATTTTCAAAGTCGGGCCGACATGTGTTGGACCAGTTAAGACGGCTCCCATTGGCAAACATTGATTTTCACACGTCATGCAACATGAGCTCCCAATGTCGGAGTGTTTGTCGCACCAGTGTGAACCCAGCCTGAGTGCTCTCTCATGAGCTCACATATAAAGGCCTGTGCACAGCTGGCTAATTAGTGAGCGCTAAAATGCATACTCAATGCATACTCACAACTCTACAAAGCCTTTGGGCTACAGGACCCCTAGGACAAATCCTGAAGCCCTCATCCCCTCACCATGTGTAGTGAGAAACCTAGGGGTGTATGTCCTAATCTTTCCCACCAGTAAATATACACTATAATGTCAAAAGTATTGGGACACCTGCCTTTACACGCACATGCACTTCGATGGCTTTCCAGCCTTGGTCCGTAGAGTTCACTATTTTTTTTTTTTCTAAAGTGTATTTTGTGCGTGTACTCGAGAGAGGAGCCGGACTGCAGGAGTTGGGAGTAGGCAGGCCTCCCCCAGAGGCAATCTGCCACCTTTCTCCATGCCCCGGGTGGCAATGGCAGGTGTGTGAGGGGGTCGTCCCACACTGCCCGCCCTACCTGCTCCGCTTTGAAGCCCAACGGGGCAGAGGGACTCCCTATAAGGGAGTGAGAGGATTAGCCCGCTCAACCAGCCCCGTTAGTCCTTCGCCTCTCTTTTTAGAGACCGCATGGTCCAAGTGCGTGATGTTAACCCAATTTCGAGTGCGTGTAAGTGTGGTGGTTTTTGTGGGAGGGGGGTGGGCGTACTAAGCGCAGGCTTACCTCGCAGCACAACCACCGGGAGCCGGGCTGAGACCACCAAACTCAATTCACATGTAGCCGAGACCGGGATCCGAACCCCTAGCTGCAGAGGTGAATGGCTTGTCAGCGCAGTGCCAATCGCGTTGAGCCACCGCAGCTCCACCGTAGAGTTCGCTATTGAGTTGGCCCACCCTTTGCAGCTATCATAGCTTCGACTCATCTGGGAGGGCTGTTTACAAGTTTTAGGAGTGTGTCTATGGGAATGTTTGACCATTCTTCCAGAAGCGCATTTGTGAGGTCAGGCACTGATGTGGAAGAGAAGGCCTGGCTTGCAGTCTCCGCTCTAATTCATCCCAAAGGTGTTTTATCTGGTTGAGGGCAAGACTTTGTGCAGGCCAGTAAAGTTTCTCCACCCCAAACTCACTAATAATGTCTTTATGGACCTTACACTTGTTCGCAGTTATGTTGGAACAGCAAGAGGCCATCCCCAAACTGTTCCCACAAAATTGGGAGCATGCCATTGTCTAAAATGTCTTTGGATGCTAATGCCTTAAGAGTTAACTTTACTGGAACTAATCCCCCCTCCACCAAATGATTTGGACCAGTACACAAAGAAAAGTTCATAAAGACCTGGATGAGCAAGTTTGGGGTGGAGAAACCAAATGTTCTTCTGGAAGAATGGTCAAACATTCCCATAGACACTCAACCTTGTGGACAGCCTTCCCAGAAGAGTTGAAGCTGCTAGAGCTGCAAAGAGTGGGCCAACTCAATACTGAACCCTGTGGACTGAAACTGTGATGCCATCAAAGTTCATGTGTATGTAAAGGCAGGTGTCCAAATACTTTTGGTAATATAGTGTATATGGCCATCTGGGGGGCGTCTGGTTGCTTGCATAGAATCTCTGATCATTTGCTATCAGTGCTGTTCACTGTCAAAAACGAAATGACATATTGACCAGCACAGGTTGCAGTCTGAACATACAGTACAAGCAGGGGGGAAAGTGTGTGTGTGTGTGTGTGTGTGTGTATAATGAACAAATATGGCTTTTAGGCAGGCCCCTGCACTACATGGTTGTTTGCAGATCTAAAATTAAATGTATTGCAAATTGCAATCATTGGCACTAAGTAGTAGTTGGTGTTTCTCAAGAATATTGTAAAATTTGTGTACAGTGATGAACAAGCAGATATCATCTAATGGACAACAATACTTCATTCTGTCCACAGACAAGTCTCTCTCTGCTGGGATCTGCCCAACCTTGTGAGTGAGTCAGTCATTAGGAAGATAGAAGATAAAAACCTTTGTTCCCTTGTCTCCTTACAAAAGAGAATGATATAGCTGCAAATAGGTTTTCCAGTCAATCACAAAGTCATGCCAATACCTGCCACTGATCTTCATCACACCTCAGTGCAGCCTAGATGTAGAAAGTGATACTCGTATCCTTTACATTGATCGGATTATGTGTGGTTAGACCTGGAAATCCCAAGCAAAATGATTTATTGCTACAATGGCATTTTCTAGGTCTACTTTGCTTTGTGTATACGCCTCTGTGTTCCAATATTTATGTTCATTCTCTGCGGGCGAATCAGTGGGAATTTTCTCCTTTGAAGTTTCTCAGACTAGCTTGGCTCAAAATAACTGTAGAAAGTACAATTTTCTCTTCTGCTTGGAATATATTGTATAATGTATATGCAAAAGGCTTTAGAAGTGCATTCATCTTCAGTTGTCTAGCAGATCTTTTGACAGTCTGGAGGTGACGAAAGTAGAAGGGAAGAAGATGTACAGCTATCGCAGTCAAGCCTACGTTCCTTCAAAGTATTTCAAATTCAACTCTTTCCTGAATAAAAAAGTATTGCAATTTAAGTACCCAGAGGGAAAACTGATACTGTAAGCTTATTCAGGCGCTTTATATTGGGAAGCTACTTTCCTCACTGTGCAAGTAATTTTAGGATCATTTGTGCTGATCCAGCCATGATGATGGTTTACAAACTAAAGGAGATTGTAAACCCTAATTTCATTTTTGAAATCCATGTGTATTTGCCAACAAATTGCCATGTTTTTTTTTTTTTTTTTAACCACTTGACCTCCAGAAGGTTTACCTTCCTTCATTACCAGGCTGTTTTTTGCTATACAGCACTACGTTACCTTAACTGACTAATAAACTCGACCCTTCCTTTCTCATCAATTTCAGACCTATATCTCCTCTTCTCTTTCTAGCGAAGATGCTGGAGCAGGTCGTCTTTCAACAAATACAAAGCTTCTTCGAGGGTAACGACCTGTTCCATGATTCAGGATTTAGGCCGGGTCGTGGCACTGAACTCTCCACACTTGATATGCATAAACGTCTGTTGAGGGTAAAAGATGTGGGGGGGTTCGGCAGCCTTGGTGCTGCTTGACCTTGATCCACAGCCTTCGACACCATCGACCATCAAATTCTGGAAGAACGCATGAAATACCTTTTTGGGTGTAGTGGCACTGTCCTCCGCTGGATTACTTTCTTTTTCACGGACAGGACCCATCAAGTGCGGATGAACGCATGAACCCCTTCTCTATGGAGTTCCGCAGGACTCAGCTTTGTTGCCCCTGCTTTTTAACTGCAAAATGTGCACGCTCGCTGACATCATTGCTGCACAGAAACTAGCATGCCTGATCTACGCAGATGACACGCAGATCCTGGCTGACGCAGACGATAGGCCAAATATGCAAAAATGGATGGCAGAAAAATAGCTAGGCCTCAACGAAGCAAAGACTGAGGTGATGTTGGTGAGCCCTCAATCAACCACCAATTTTCTCCTGGCCTGGCCCATCCTTTTCTGCCCAACCCCAATGCTGGCAAAACAAGGCAGGAACCTAGGCATCATTTTTGATTTCTGCCTGTCATTCATACCTCACGCAGAACTCTGTATTAAAGACTCCAACTTCTATATACAAATTCGGAAAATTAAAGATTTTTTTTTCGCATAAAAACCGGTTAATTCTTGTACAGGGCCTTGTGCGTTCCCGGTTGGCCCGGGCGCCATGTTATGACATCACGCCCAGGCCGCAAGTGTAAACGTAGCCATGATTGCGGCTGTCGGCATGAGATCATGAATTTTTTTTCTCGATCCCATGCTTTGCAGCCTGGAGAAGAGATGTCGGGTCGCTCAGAAGCGAACACACGCGCAAGTCCCACCCACATATGTAAACGCCGTTTAAACCACTCATGTGAAGTATCGCTGCGTGCGTTGGAGCGCGAGAAACAATTCTAGCGCTAGGCCTCCTCTGTAACTCTAAACTGGTAACCTGTAAAAAAAAATAATTAAAGCGTCGCCTATGGAGATTTCATGAGTGTGCGCAATTTTAAATTGTGACATTTTGGATATCTGTTTACTTGCCGTAACATCATATTTCACATTATTCTTGAAACTTTTTTTCCCCAAAAAAATTGTTTGAAAAATTATTGCACAAATACCTTGCAAGATAAAAAGTTGCAACGACGGTCATTTTATTCCTTATGGTGTCTGCTAAAAAAAATCTAACGTTTAGGGGTTCTGAGTAATTTTCTAGCAAAAGAGTTATGATTTTTACATGTACGAGAGGAATGGCAGAATAGGCCCGGTAGGGAAGTGGTTTTAAATGTATATAATTTGTTCCCATAGCTAGAGCTTTCTTTTGGTAGTATTTTATCTCCCCTGGGTTTTTTATTTTTTGCACTATAAACAAAAAAAAAACATATTCAATAAAAAAATCGAATTTCTTTATAGATTTTGCTCAAAATGTATTCAGCTACATGTTTTGGTAAAAAGAAAATCCCAGTAAACGTATATTGAATGGACAAATGTTATAGTGTCTACAAACTAATATTGTGATCAGTGCTAAAAATATGCAATGTCACTGTATTAATGGCAGTGGAAGGGAAGGGGTTAAACATCTAGGGCAATCAAAGAGTTAACTGTGTGCCTAGCCAGTGTTTATATGTACTGTTAGGTGCTTTCACTGAGGGGTGTTCTGAATTTTACTCCCTGCTTTGCATGTTTACAAAGACAGAGCTATTTCCTGTCTTCCTCCTCTCCGATCAGTGGGTGCCGGCAGTCATCCATTGGCCAGCACCTGCTGATCGGCTTGCGCTGTGACTGATCATAGCACAGCCACCGCGTGCCCCCTACCCGGACGAGCAGAATTGCTTGTATATATAAGTTATTCTGGGCAGCTGGCCTGCACCGCAGCAGTAAAGCCTCAGTGCGCAGCCGGCAAGTGGTTAAATATTTTTTTCACCTGCTTATCTACTGCCACTTATTTGCAGTGCTTCCTGTCTACATGCATGCACTCATGCATCTGCAGTTGCGCATTAATGCCCATGGTTGGTTTGACGATTCAGACAACAATGGATAATGTCTGCACAGGGAGCACTGAAATGACCACTTGCAGTCTCCACCAGAAGAGCATGTAACATGCTGTCAATGTGGGGGAGCAAATGGAATACAAAAAATAGAGCCAGTGTCACCTTTTATAACAGGAAATATCTGAACAAGAACCTTCATAGTAAGGTCACCAGGTCATTATTTTCATGGAAGCGGCAAATATAAAAATATTTGGAATTAAAGTGATTGTACTTTTTTTTTTATTTTTTATCTTTCACTTATACATACTTGCTGTGTACAATGGTTTTGCAAAGAGCAGCTCTGATTCTCTTCTTAGGTCCCTCACTGGCGTCTGAGTCTGAGGCAGGAAAGAGCTGAGAGAGCCGCTTCACTAGTGCAAATTGCTGGATAGAGATCCAGCTCGGAAGGTTTTTTTTTTTTTTTACCCTAATGCAGAGAATGCATTAACTGGTTCCCGACCGGTTTGCGTACATGTACAGGGGCAGACTGTCTCCCCTGCGTGAAACTCTGTACGGGGTTCCTATAAGAGCTGCCAGAGGGGGCGCCCGCTGAATGGCAGGAGACCCGATGTGTGTGGCTGGCGATCGTGTGCATGAGCACCAGCACAGGGATGTGTCTGTGTATAAACGCACAAATCCCTGTGCTGTCAGAGGAGAGGAGACATGTCGTTTGACTATGTAGGAACAGTGAAATGTCCCCTCTCCTAACAATCCTATCACCATGCAGTTAGAACGCACTGAGGTAACGCACAATGTTAAAGCTTATGTGAGATTTAAGTGATTGAGTTTTCATTTAATTTAAAGAAGGCTGTCATTTTGTCAAGCCAGTTGCTTTCTTTCATTATAAGCCGACCCTTCAAGGCTCTAATTGACATTTTCAGATGTATGCAGTTGAGACTGATGCAAACTTTTATTGCAGGAGGTCTGCAGTATGCAATTTATAATTTCATAAAAAAAAAAAAAAAAACCCTCCACTATGTTGCAAAAAGCAATGGGAGGCTTATTGCATCATGGGGTGCGATATGTGACAGTAGCCTTTATTACTGACCTGTTCTGAAAAGTCTTGTTTCCTGGAACTATTAATCCAGAAGCTTCACTACTGATCGGCTAAACTGGAGCAAGGGTATAGATCAGGAGTTCCGACTTTACTTATATGCTTGTTTCTGGGCTGTGGCTCAGAAAAATGAACTAGTCACAGCTGCGCAGCTAGCATTTTAATTGGAAGACAGCAATGGAAACTCACTTGTGTGGGTACAAGCTTCCTTCGAAACAAGAAAATATTGACCGCATGGCGTGGACAGTGTCAAAATACAGAAATACATTTTGGGGTATATTGTAGAGCCTTAAAGAGGAACTCCACGCTAAGTACTATGCCAAAATAAAGGCAAGCAATGGGCGACTATCTTTTTAAAGTAAAAATGAATAAAGATAGCGCTAACATCAACTAGTGCAAGGTGAGAACAGTAAATACTATTATGGTAATCAATAGTGAATGATAAAACATAAGAAACAACAACACTCTTGAAAAAACCGTCTATCCAAAAACTGACGATGAGTCCATAATGGGTTAATGGAATAGATCCATATGAAGACCTGCAGGCAATCAGCCGGCGTTTCCTTCTCACTGCTTCAGATAGATAGAACCGACCTTCATGCAGATTCAGCCAGAAGCTCCAAGATATATAGGGAAGAGAACAAGAGAGAGGACAAGCCTCCTAGTGCAATATTGTATGACAAGGAGGGGGGGACAGGAACTACACCGACGGTGTGTGCACTCACAAATCTGCCGATTGACACAGGCTCAAAGACAGGTTGCCGCTCAGTGTGATGGTCTCCTCACTCGGATCGTTGTCCCGTCACATAGGCTCCTCCCCCACGCGTTACATCACTCGTCACGTGACTTAGTCATGGGTCGCTCTTTTTAAAGTGGTAATAATCTCTTTTTTTAAAACTTGTACCTTCATGTAAGCCTATAATAAGGCTTACCTGTAGGTACAGTGAATATCTCCTAAACCTGCATTGTTTAGGAGCTCACACTGCATGCAGTCGTTATTGTCACCGGCACATGCACTCTGAAGGGATGACATGACAGGAATAGGAGTGCCTAGGCACCCTCACATACAAGGAAACGCACTGCTTTATCACGAAAAGTTTCATACAAAAGGTAACTTTTGCTTCTCTAGCTTCAGTTCGTTTTGACCTGGGACAAAAATAATGGAAGATCAGGAACATTGGGGTAATGTCCCAAGTCTGTATCTGTATGTTTTTGTACCTTTTCCCCCCCTTGTTATCCCTCGCTACATTTTTCTACATCAAACTACCTTTTATACACCATTTGCATGAACAAAGTTTCTGCTGTGCCTAAGGAGAAATCGAGCTGTCAAAGGAATCATCTATAGAAAGAACGTTGCATTGCTTCTTTTCATCACCACTGTCTCTGACAATTAATATTTAATTTGAAAAATTACATGCAGAATGACACGTAAAAAGAACACAGGAAATGTAATTTATTCGATAATTCTCAAGTGGACTTTCCTGGATTTGAGAGGTTTGAAAATGCAGGGTACGGCTCTCCTGAAGAGCGTGCTTCCGTTGCATGCTAGTAGCCAGTCACGATTTTGTATATATTTCTTTTAATGGGAAATTACCATTTATTTTTTTTATACTTTTTATTGCACAAGAAATCAGGCAGGGTACAAAAATTTCCACGTGGTAAAAGTATACAAAGTGCCAATATTTCACTGTAAAACAGTGTGACAGAATGTCAATAAACAAAGAACCTTAACAAACGTTGTCTCCTGTTTTGTGGATCCATACAACAATCAATAGTAATAATCTAAAAGCAATAGGATACGGTCACATCTCACACAGATGCTTCCCTTTAAGATAAATCAATGTCAACCATTAGCAGTTAACATTTGAGGTTACACCAGACTTCCCGAAATCCTAAAGTATTTACTGGGGCAACCCCTGTACTCGTACAGTAAGCATACAGTGAGGGGAAAAAGGTATTTGATTCCCTGCTGATTCTGCACATTTGCTTACTGACAAAGAAATAATCTGTTTTATAATTTTAATGGTAGGTTTATATTAACAGTGAGAGACAGAACAACAACAAAAAAAGTTAGAAATTGATTAATGAGTGAAATAAGTACCGTATTTATCGGCATATAACACGCACAGGCGTATAAAACGCAGCTTAATTTTAAGAGGGAAGGAAAAAATGCACAAAATTCTTAAATAAAGAACTTTGAAGCAAAATAAGGGTCAGTGCCCATCAATGCAGCCTGATCAATGCCCATCGGCAGCTTCACAATTGCCCATTAATGCAGCTTGATCAATGCCCATCTGCAGCCTCACCATTGCCATGAATGCAGCCTGATCAATGCCCATCTCAGGGAAGGGGGTGGGATGAGTACCGTCAGATTACATACATCAAGGATCTCCTGTTTACTCCGCGGCCTCTTTAATACAAAGTCCAACCTCCTGAACCAGCTTCTATGATAGACAGAACTTTGGTCCAATGCCGGCCCAGGAGACGGGACTAATTATTAAAGAGGCTGCTGCGTAAATGGGAGATTCTCGCTGTATGTAATCTGACAGTCCTCGTCCCACCCCCCTCCCCGTTCTCTCTGAGGCAGTCCAAATTGCAATATCGGTGTATAACACGCACACACTATTTGCAACCAATTTGCAGGGTGAAAAAGTGAATGTTGTATGCCAATAAATACAGTATATGACCCCATTCGCAAAACATGACTTGGTGGCAAAACCTTTGTTGGCAATCAGAGGTTTCTTGTAGTTGACCACCATGTTTGCACACATCTCAGGAGGGATTTTGTCTCACTCCTCTTTGCAGATCCTTTCCAAGTCATTAGGGTTTCAAGGCTGTTGTTTTCCAACTCAAACCTTCAGCTCCCTCCACATATTTTCTATTGGATTAAGGTCTGGAGGCTAGTTTGCTCACTCCAGGACCTTACTGTGCTTCTTCTTGAGCCACTCCTTTGTTGCCTTGGCTGTGTGTTTTGAGTCATTGTCATGCTGGAATACCCATCCACGACCCATTTTCAATGCCCTGGCTAAGGGAAGGAGGTTTTCACCCAAGATTTTATGGTACTTGGCCCCGTCCATCATCCCTTTGATGCAGTGAAGTTGTTTCGTGCTCTTTGCAGAAAAACACCCCCAAAACATGTTTCCACCTCCATGTTTGACAGTGGGAATGGTGTTCTTTGGATCATAGACAGCATTCCTCCTTCTCCAAACAACTCTCCCGTGTACTTCTGGGCTGATTCCTCACCGTTCTCATGATCGGTGAAACTTTACAAGGTGAGATCTTGCATGGAGCCCCAGACCGAGGGAGATTTGGTGTTTTCTTCCATTTGCAAATTGCACCAACTGTTGTCACCCTCTCAGTAAGCTGCTTGGCGATTGTCTTATAGCCCATTCCAGCCTTGTGTTGTAGGTCTACAGTCTTGTCCCTGACATCCTTGGACAGCTCTTTGGTCTTGGCTATGGTGGAGAAATTGGAATCTGATTTCTTCTGTGGACTGGTGTCTCTTATACAGGTAACAAACTGAGATTAGAAGCATTCCCTTTTAAGAGAGTGCTCCTTATCTTGGATCCGTTACCTGTATAGAAGACACCTGGGAGCCAGAAATCTTGCTGATTGATAGGGATCAAATACTTATTTCATTAATTAAAATGCAAATCAATTTTTAATGCGGTTTGTGGTGAGAATTGTCATGCGACTTTAAACTCTCAAGTCACGTGACAAGCCGTTGTGAACCGAGCCTTAAAGGGGTTGTAAAGGTAAAAAATTATTTCCCTAAATAGCTTCCTTTACCTTAGTGCAGTCCTCCTTCACTTACCTCATCCTTTGATTTTGCTTTTAAATGTCCTTATTTCTTCTGAGAAATCCTCACTTCCTGTTCTTCTGTCTGTAACTACACACAGTAATGCAAGGCTTCCTCCCTGGTGTGGAGAAAGCCTCTTGAGGGGGCGAGCAGGAGAGTCAGGACGCTCTCTACTTTTCAGATAGAGAAAGAAGCTGTGTGTTAGTGGGCGTCCTGACACTCCTGCTCACCCCCTCCTCCCTCAAGAGGCTTTCTCCACACAAGGGAGAAAGCCTTGCATTACTGTGTGTAGTTACAGACAGAAGAACAGGAAGTGAGGATTTCTCAGAAGAAATAAGGACATTTAAAAGCAAAATGGAAGGATGAGGTAAGTGAAGGAGGACTGCACTAATGTAAAGGAAGCTATTTAGGGAAAACATTTTTTACCTTTACAACCCCTTTAAGCTACATGCACATAGTATAGCATGTACGTCGTATAGTAGAGTATTTGAATGGGCATTCAACTATAACTAGTATGTGCCAGGGCTAAAAGGCTGTAAAACAGTAATGACCAAATTCATTATCAAATTTAAAAACATAATAACTTTAAACTAAATGGAATTAAAATAAAATTGACTTAAAACCTAAAATAATGTATGCATTTTATTCTATTTGTTGTCAGTATTGGCCAAAAAAGTGAAAATCCCCAAATTATACAACCAAGTAAGATCCAGGTTTGATATAGGATGTGCTTAAAATACGAAACTTCATATGTCTGTTTTATATCTTGTGTGATGTATTAAAGGATGACTTTTATTTACAGACAGGAAGTCCTTGGTGGCGACTATTTTATGCTGTGTTGATTGCTGTCAGACCTCTTTGGTGCCTGGTGGACAGACAGTTGCAGTACCAGGCATTTATTTCATGCATGGACGTCAGAGCCATTAGGGGTCCATAAACATTATTTTACGGGCAGAAGGATTTTAGTGGTGCTAAAATGTTTTGTTCAGTTATGTGGTTAACGTATATTGGTTGATATTTTCATGAGCAGAGGCACATCAATTTAAAGTGCAAAAAGGTTAACATTAATCACTTGTGTTTGTTTTGCAACCAAAACAACAGTTTTAGCTTTGCTTTTAAAGAGTAATTATACACCTATTTTCTCAGTTATGATAGAATTGAGGAAACTAACCTCAGAACTGTCACTTTGAAGTGGTTAGGAGCACTTTTTTAAACGCCTGCATTTATATCATTTTTCATAGTAATTCATTTATGTGCAGAAAACAAATCTATCCATAACTTGTATTTAGAAATATGTTGTGTTTTTTTTATTTTTTTTCTAACTTTCTATAGTTTTGGTTTCTTATCCTTTTAAGGAGTTACAGAATGCTATTAAGTGTCAGCCATAGACATTTAATCACACATGAAAACAGAGAAACTTTCAAATGGATTTTTAACCAGTTCCTACTGTAGAATGAAGGCTGGGCGGGAACGCACTTCTTCTGAGAGAACGACTTATTAAGTCATCCCATTCTTGCCACACATGCATGCCCCCCTGGGGGGGCAGCATGGCGATCAGTGGACACAGACATGGTGCATTACTGATCAAGGTAAAGAACCAATGACGTTGGCTCTTATCCACGTGATTGGCTGTTTCCATTCACAGCTGATCACATGTAAACAAATGCTGGTTATTGGCATCATCTTTCCTCAACGCTGTCACTGAGGAAAGAAAAGCTTTCCTGTGACGGGACATTTACACTAATAGGGCACTGATTATCAGTGTAGCCCCTTCAGTGCCACCTTATCTGTGCGGCTTCATCAGTGCCCATGAGTGCCGCCTCATTAGTGACCATAAATGCAGCCTATCACTATTACTAATTTGCTAAATTTTATAACAGAAACAAAGAAAGTTGGGGGTGTTTTTTCCAGAATTGTTGGTCTTTTTTCATTTGTTTAGCAAAAAATAAAAAAAGTATTTGTGATTGAATGGCACCAAAACGAAGTTCAATTTGTCTCCAAAAAAATATATAAAAATGTAATATGGGTACAGTGTAGCATGACTGCACAATTGTCATTCAAATTGGCCTGGGCAGGAAGGAGGTGAAAGTATGAGGTATTGAGGTGGTTAAAACCTAGGCTGACCAACTAATATTGCATCAACCCCAATACATTTAGCATTCCCCTGCACTATACATACAGTAGCTAATCATAAACCAGTTGGATAGAAGCATATATGGTCTTTCCAAAGTATTCATGAGCATTACATGTAGAGTATATAGGGGCACAAATATACACATAATTAAGTAGTGGCATTTTTCCCTGTTCGTCTTTCAGGACAGGTACTGTAGAGAGACACAGGCTCCTCCCCTCACAGGAAACACCGCCTTCCAATTAAGAATTTAAGCCTCATCCTCCCTCAGCTCCTCAGTTTTTGGTGTTTCCTCCGGAGGGGAGACACCGCTGGGGGCCAAGGGCCAGACAGCTGGGGAAGCTGAGGCCAGTTTTCCTGAGAGGGGGGACCTGTTCTCCCTGGGCTCAGGGCTATTTTTTAAACGCATGGCGTCCTGGTTGACTGGGGAAGTCACTTACCCAGGACATCGCCGTGTAGCGTCCCGCGGACATTCCTGGGGTGGATTCAGCCGCGGAGGCCTATTCACTCAACGCACAGGGGTGGCGCTGCAGGCGGGGTGCACGCTCCCTGTGAGATTTCACAGTCGGCCAGGAGCTGGGCCGGACCGGATGACGAGTGACGTCAGTTCCGGGGGGGGCGGGCACTTCCGCCGGATACGCGTCACTGGTCCCGGACGCTGCAGTGTGAAAAGGCCTGACGCTGGGCTGGTGCGGCCTCTCTCTTCTCAGCCGTAGGGTCGGCGTTTTGGCAGGCAGTCGCGACCACATTCCTCAGCGAGATGTCGGAAGCAGAGGCTTCCCGTGCACCTCCGGATGACGACAGCACCAGCCACTCTAAGGTAAGGAGAACCCTGGGGTGGTGTTCCCTTATCATGTTGTACAGCTTCACTGGTGATTTTTTTGTTTTCTTCTCCTGGTGGTCGGGGAGTTTGTTAGTGTAGTGTGTCTGGAACCCTGGTGGTGGTTGGTCCTAGAACACTCCTGGTGGTTACCTGTGTTATGCGCTGGTCTCTCTTTTAATCTAGCCTCCACTTTCTTCTGTGTTTTTCAGAAATCCACAGAAAAATCAGCCCACAGCAGGAAGAAATGTCCTTCCTGCAGATCTTCACTTAGTGAGAGTTGGAACAAAGCACTTTGCAGGAGATGTATTGAGGGGCTGGTTAAAGAAAGGGAGGCAGAGCAGGCATCTGAATTAGCAGCTTCTATGAAAGAGCTTTCTGGCACCTTTCAATCGTTTAAAGATATTTTTGCTAATTTTCAATTGCCCCAAAGCAGCCCTTCTGTAGCGCAACAGGTAATTCCACCGAATCCTGAGGTTCTTCCCTCTGGGAGTAGAGAGAAACCTGCGGATATCAGAGAGGATGCTGAGGAGGAGCAAGACAGTGCCGCTTCTAGCTCCCAAGAGGAGTCAGATAGTGAGAAGACAGAGGCAGGGTCCTCAAAGGTCTCTCGCTACAAGCTTTCCCTTGAAGAGGTGGAAGAGTTATTGGAAACTATCCACGCTACTTTAGGGATAGTTGAGGAGAAAAAGACACTGTCACTCCATGACCAGATGTACAGTGGTTTGGGAGAACAAAAGAAAAGGGTTTTTCCAGTCCATGAAGTACTGGTCAATGCCATCAAAAAAGAATGGCAGGACCCAGAGAGGAAACCTTTCTTCTCAAACTCTTTGAAGAGGAGGTTTCCTTTTTCTGAAGAGGAGGCTTCAGTATGGAACAAATCCCCCAAACTAGATGCCGCCTTTTCGCAGGTATCCCGACATACGGACTTGGCGTTCGAGGACATGGGGGTCCTTTCAGACCCCATGGACAGGCGGATGGATTCGCTATTAAAAAAGTCCTGGGATGCTTCCCAGGGGAACCTTAAGCCAGCTATGGCAGCAACAGTGGTGGCCCGTAATTTAGAGCATTGGCTCTTACAAATTAAGGCACATATTGAGGCCGGAACGCCAAAAGAGACTATACTTTCCTCTTTTCCAACTTTACTGAGTGGCGTACGGTATGTAGCGGACGCCTCAGCAGAGTCAATCCGCATGTCTGCCAGATCTGCAGCTCTATCTAATTCTGCAAGAAGAGCTCTCTGGCTCAAGACATGGCAGGGGGATAGCGCCTCAAAGGTTAAATTGTGCGGGATCCCCCTTACAGGAGACTTATTATTTGGGCCAGGCTTGGAGGCTGTCTTAGATCGTACAGCCGACAAGAAGAAGGCTTTCCCCTTAAAGAAAAAATTTGGGGGACAGACAAAGAAAAAATTCTGGACCCAAAAGAAGGTGGAAGTCCCCAAACCTGAGGGAAAGAAAAAGTTTTGGGGACCAAAAGGGAAAGGCCGTGCCGGGGCACTTTTTCGTGCTCCTGAACAGCCCCAAAAACCTCAATGACGGAGTCAAGGTGGGAGGAAGGTTGGGGGCCTTTCTCCCACAATGGGAGACGATCACCAGCAACCAATTTGTGCTGGGGATCATAAGGAGAGGGTACAGACTAGAATTCTCAAGTCCCCCCCCATCCAGACTCTTAGTCACCAATTTGCCCCAATGCAAAGAGAAATCTGTGGCTCTGATCTCCTCTCTTCAGGAGTTGGAGGATCAGGAGGTGGTAGTTCGGGTTCCATCGGAGGAGATAGGAAAGGGCTTCTACTCCCACATATTTGTGGTCCGCAAGCCTTCAGGGAAATTCAGGCTTATACTGAATTTAAAACCTCTAAACACCTCGGTCACGTACAAACGGTTTCGGATGGATTCCATCTATTCCGTGAGGACACTCCTCCTTCCGAACTGCTTCATGGCATCCATAGATTTAAAGGATGCCTACCTACACATCCCAATAGCGGAATGCCATCAGAGATTTCTCAGACTGGCCGTGAGGTCCAGAGAGGGGATGTTTCACCTGCAATTCAAAGCACTCCCCTTCGGGCTCTCCTCTTCCCCCCGCATATTCACCAAAGTGATGGTGGAGGTACTAGCCTTTCTACGTCTCAAGGGCATCCTGGTGATAGCTTACCTGGACGATCTGCTATTCTTTGCAGACTCTCCGACACGGTTGTCCCAGGACCTCCAGGTTGCAAAGGGGATTCTGGAGAACCTAGGTTGGTTACTCAATCTGGAAAAATCCAGCCTGACACCCTCCCAAAGAGTCACTTTTCTGGGATATGTACTGGACTCAACCAGACAGATGACTTTTCTCCCAATAGAAAAGGTTCAGAAGGTGGACAACGTAATATCACTTCTTCAGAGCAGTTGCCAGCTTCCGATAAGGAAAGTCATGTCAGCTCTGGGGTTATTAACATCTTGTCTTCCTGCAGTGCAGTGGGCGGGTCTGCATTTCCGACCTCTACAACTGTTCATACTGAACATTTGGGACCACAAACCGGAATCCTTGGATTCCCTGATATCCATACCGGTTCACATCAAGAGGTCCCTTTGGTGGTGGAGGAAGGGGGCGAACCTTTTACAGGGCCTGGATTGGATCTCCCCGATTTCCAGAACAGTGACAACAGATGCCAGTGGCTCCGGTTGGGGAGCACACCTGGACTCCCTTCTGACACAGGGTCGCTGGGCAAAAGAGGACTCGCAAAAATCTTCGAATTGGAGAGAACTAAAAGCGATAGAGTTAGCCCTCAAAGCCTTTCAGAAGGAGCTGCAGGGACAGCATGTTCGAATCAGGACAGACAACTCCTCGGCAGTAGCTTATGTCAACAAGCAGGGGGGCACCAGGAGCAAGTCCTTATGGGATCTGACAAAATCTATTCTCATATGGGCGGAGGCCAATGTCTTGTCCCTCTCAGCCATACATCTGAAGGGAGAATTAAATCAGGTCGCAGACTTCCTCAGCAGGAAGAAACTGAGGGAGGGCGATTGGGTTCTGAATCAGGAAGTTTTCAGAGCGATCACTCAAAGATGGGGTCTTCCGGAGGTGGATTTATTCGCCTCAAGAGAAAATGCCAAAACTCGGCTCTTTTTTTCCCTAAACAGATGGGATGGAGCTCTGGCGGTGGACGCTCTGGCCCAAACCTGGAAGTTCTCCAGGTGTTATGCTTTCCCCCCTCCGGTTCTAATACCAGCAGTCCTGAGGAAACTGCAGGGGGAGAACACAACACTCATTCTCATCGCACCTCATTGGCCCAGGAGACCATGGTTCTCTATCCTAAAAAATCTATCGATAGAATCTCCTTGGATTCTACCAATTCGGGAGGATCTCCTTTTGCAGGGTCCAATCTGCTGCCCGCAGGTAGAGAGATGGAACCTGGCAGCCTGGCTTCTGAGGAAGAGCTGCTGAGGGGCAAAGGGTTTTCAGAACGCTTGGTTGAAACACTCCTAAGCTGTAGAAAGAAGGAGACGCAAGCCATTTACCAAAAAGTGTGGAAACGGTTTAACATCTGGTGTGCAGAAAGCTCATTCAGTGTCAACAGCTCTGTGGCTGTTTTAGAATTTCTTCAAGCTGGAGCTGATAAAGGGTTGGCAACTAGCACGCTGAAGGGTCAGGTGTCAGCGCTAAGTGTATTTTTTGAAAAACAACTAGCATTTGACCCTTGGGTCTCTAGATTTTTTAAGGCTTTGAGTAGACGGAGACCTGTTAAAACCTCCAACTTCCCAGTTTGGGATCTCTCATTGGTTCTTCAAGCCTTTACAGTAGAACCATTTGAGCCTTTAGACAAATGTAGTTTAAAAGTGATCACTCTCAAAACAGTGTTTTTAGTAGCGATCACTACTGCCAGGAGAGTGAGCGAACTCGAGGCCCTATCTATTAGGGTCCCCTTTTTTCAAGTTTTTCCGGATCGCATCATTTTTAAGACAGATCCGGCTTTTCTACCAAAGGTAGCTTCTAAGTTTCACAGAAGTCAAGAAATAACATTGCCTTCTTTTTGTTCAAATCCTGTGAGGGAACAGGAACACAAGTTTCACAACCTAGATGTTAGGAGGTGTGTCCTACAATACTTGGATTACACAAGTCAGTTCAGGAAAGCTGATTCACTATTTGTTTTGTTTTCTGGGTCCAAGAAAGGGTCTAGGGCTTCTAGACGCACGATAGCCAGGTGGTTAAGGGCAGCCATCGTTCTAGCCTATTCTTCTACGGGAGTAGAGCCTCCACAGGGTATCAAGGCTCATTCCACCAGGGCAGTAGCAACTTCCCAAGCAGAGTGTGCTGGTGCTTCCCCGGAGCAGATCTGCAAGGCTGCAACATGGTCTAGTTTCTCAACGTTTGTAAAACATTACAGACTGGACCTACTTTCAACCAAAGACCAGGCTTTTGGACGCAAAGTACTGCAAGCAGTTGTCCCACCCTAGGGTAAGGTGCTCGCTTATCCTCTCTACAGTACCTGTCCTGAAAGACGAACAGGGAAAAACGGGGTTACTTACCGGTAACATCCCTTTTCCTGGAGTCTTTCAGGACAGCACTGGTACCCACCCTCTTTTGTTGTAGGGGATATTATGGAAACTCATCAGACGAGGCCGTCAGGTAAGATGTAATTTTATACTTTTATGACGTGTTCTTGTGTCTCCCCAGCTGGCCGGAGGTACTCTGGAAAAAACTGAGGAGCTGAGGGAGGATGAGGCTTAAATTCTTAATTGGAAGGCGGTGTTTCCTGTGAGGGGAGGAGCCTGTGTCTCTCTACAGTACCTGTCCTGAAAGACTCCAGGAAAAGGGATGTTACCGGTAAGTAACCCCGTTTTTTTTTGGAAAGACCAAATATAAAAATGTCTTTCTTGGTTTCCAAATATAGTCCCAGATTTACCCATGTTGAATGTTTATTTGGAAGCCAAGCTGGGAGATAGATGACCTTAAAGACCTAAGGAAAAAAAAATCTTTAGCTAGATTCACTTTATTGGTTGATATTTTTTGATCATCAACCTTTTTGTTCTTTGCTTTTGTTTTAGGTGAACCTGGGCAGCAATCAGTTTCTGTTTTCATTAGTAGTGACCCCGGAGCTGATGCCGTGTTTTTCCTTAAGACATGATGTGGATGCACTGCTGTGGCAACCCCGTTCAGCGCCAGATGATAACCTGTGGGAGCATGCCGCTACATTCAACGCTCTTGGTAAGTGGTTCATGATACTGCTGTGCAATTTCTAAGATACAGTACATCTTCACTTAATATGAAACGGAGGATTCCAGCCAAAATCATTTTTTAGGAGTTACAAAACCTTATTTGTTTCTTTTTTTTTTTTTTTGCCCTCTTTCGCCTTTGGGTATTTTTGCTGTCATCTGAACCTGAAGCAAAGAGGCTCCCCAACAGGGACACATACAGCAATAAAATCAGTTTTATCAGTAGATTGTAGGATGCCACCAAATTACTTTTTGTTTCAGTGCCATATAACTCTTCTTGAGGCTTCCCTTAGGCTAAGCAAAGTTGCCAGCCTTTCTTTGCAAAAGCTCTTTCTCTTTCGTTCATGGATGGACACAGCCTTAATTTTGACATAGTGGGATTATCCTATCTATCTTTAGGAGTGACTAGGCAGAAGTGTTAACTTCAAAGCAGAACCGCCCCAACCCAGTCTAAGGAGAAGACTTTGCTCCCTTCAGGCCCATGGCTTGGAGGCTTTTAGTTTGGATAAATTTTTTGTTTTTTTTATTCATTTATTTAAGTTTTTCCTGCGATCTTCAGTCAACTGCCGACTGGGCGACAGGCTGGATCCCAGATCCTTGTATTCTTCCCAGTTTCGGCCATCGAGCGTGTGCCGACAATAGCTGCGCGCTGGGTCGTCCACGACATACGCGTCGCTCTACGGGTGGCCGGTTCGCTATACGCACCAGGGCTTGCATAAGGACCAGTCTACAGGGCCGAGTCGCAGTAGCCTGGCCGACAGTCATCTCCGTTACCATGCGGAAGATGCACTGTCCAGGATGCGTCCAGCATAAACCCACAGGAAGGGTAAGTAGCAAGAAGACAGAGCTGGGCATCCTTGGAGAGTAAAGGGCTGTATCCCCCTTCTCCCCTCCCCCTCCCCCTCCTTCTCCTAGGCTCTCTGAGCTAGCTGCTGGGCAGGAATTCCTCTGGGGAGCTTCACTTGGGGAACCATAAGTCACTAAATCAGTGTATAAAGCTGCATAAGAGATTCTGTTTACCTGTGTGTCCTGCTCCATGCTGTCGGCGGCCATGTTTGGTGTATCCATGCTGTATTTCTTTACTTGCACAATATATAAAGCCGCATAAGAGATTCTGTTTTTCTGTGTGTCTTACTCCATACTGTCGGCGGCCATGTTTGGTGTGTCCATTCTTTACTTGCACAAGGTATAAAGCTGCATAAGAGATTCTGCTTTCCCGTGTGTCTTGCTCCATGCTGTCGACGCCCAGGTTGGTGTCCAGGCTGTATTTCTTTTCTCACTATCGGCCATCTCCTTGTAAGCCGCATTTTTCTGGCAATTTCTGCTGAGGTGTACTGACTGCTGCATATCTCTGCTGTGGTTTTCTGCACTGTTGGCCTCTAGTGTCAGATCAGCGGCCATTGTACCATGGATCAGACTATTTTAAAAAACGGCAGATGAACAGATACACGCTGCGACTGAGCAGTCTGAAAGACTGACAAAAATCTCAGCCTCACAAACAGCCTTCGATCCCAGCTTTGGAGAGCACAGATCGACAGACACACTCTGCAGGCAGCAGCTCTGCTAGCTAAACCATCTATTACGGTTCCTGGGTGGTGAGTCCTCTGTGGGGAACCCCTCGTCTCTGCTGCAGTCAGGAGTGGTGGGTTACTTGTTTGGGGGTCCCTGTATCGGGTGTGTGGACAGCATGGCGTCAGAAGCAGACGCTTTTTCTCCGAGACACCTGAGCTGGCAATTGATGCCCCTGCACCCGATTTATCGGTGGACGCTAGGCGGCAATCCTAGTTGCCTTCGTAGCCAAGGTGGAAGCAGTGCGTGGGAGAATAGGGGCTAGAAAGCGCCCCCTCCCTCCGCCAACTGCTGGGGAGACAACTCAGATGCGTTGCCGGGTCCAGCTAGCACCCATGACCCTGGCCCTGAGGTATCTGAAGATGCGGACCAAGAACCCTCTTGAAGAGAGTTTCTTGAAAAGATGGACCTCGCCCCCGATAGTGGACCCTCCTGTGTCCACTCCACCATACCAGTGAAGGGGGCTCCTGCCTTCAAAGACCCTGCAGACGAGAAGGCTGAGGCGATCACCCACAACCTGTACACGGTAGTGTGTTGACGGTATGCCCAACCATAGTTGGGGCCCTGGTGTCTCAGACACGCACGGAAGGGGCAAAGATGCTGCTCAATGGGTTACAAGCGTCAGGCTTCCTTGAACGAGGTAGCCCTAGTGTCTTCAGGGTACAAGAGACCCATGGGCGGACGTGACAGATGCGTTAGTGGTGCTGTGGAGTCAGTACCGGCTAATCTATGCCTTCCCTCCTCTAAAGCTCCTGCCTCTTCTGCTTCGCAGAGTGGAGGCAGAGGGGATTCCTATGATCCTAATTGCTCCGAATTGGCCTCAGCGTCAAGGCGGACTGAGCCAGAAGTGGGATCGGGAACCTGTCAAAACCAGGTACCTGCCCCCCCCCCCACAAGGTGCCAAATATGCCAGCGGAAGGGGAGGAGGAGGCAGACTAGCAGAGCTTCCCTTTTTGGGGGGAGAGCCGCTGTAAATGAAGGGCAGGCTTAGTTTACCGTATTGGTCTCCTAAAATCATTCCTGCAGTGCATACAAGTGAGAAATGCAAAGAACAGCTGGCATTTTCTTTTAGTGATTATATTGATATGGGGGATGTAGATACATTTGTAAAGTGAGTTCACGTCAGACCGGAAATTTAGTTAAGGGCTCGTCAGCCCACTTTTATTAAAAAGCAAGAAAGGTCCTTACAACATAAGGTTTCCCACACAGGGGTTTCAGCGTCACACAAAATAATGTTCTATGAAAATGCTGAGCAACCTGGCTCTCCTGTCAGCAGCACTCTGGTCTCCCAGACCATAGGCTCCTCAGGCCCACTCAGCTTATGCCTACAGCCACTCACTGCATGAGCCCCACGCCTGGCTTCTGGATAGGGTTCTCCCAGCACCCTGGGCTCTCCCACCTATCAGGATCACAGGACTTCCAGCCATCTCTGTGCACTTGCTAGTCACCCCTGCTTTTTTTAGTCTTTCCAGACCCACATATCTGTCCTGACCCTCCCAGTCCTGTGGAAGAGAGGTCCCCCCCAATGTGTAGGGTCTCCCGAGAATGTCACTCCTCCTTGCTGGAGCACACCCATATCTCCACACACTGTGTGTCTAAATGGCAGAAACTGCAGCTTCCCATTTGGAACTAATCTCAGACCTGGTTTATTATGATCCTGCACACCTGTGCATTCATACAAGCAACTAGCAACGCATGAACATGGGATTGAAGGTTCCTTCTTACTCAAGACACTTTGAAACCCTCAAAATTTAGGCCCTGAAGTGTGTGTGTGTGTGTGTGTGTGTGTATGTGTGTGTGTGTGTGTGTGTGTGTATATATATATATATATATATATATATATATATATATATATATATATATATATATATATATATATATATATATATATATATATATATATATATATATATATATATATATATATATATATATATTTATTTTTTATAGTGCTACCAAAACATCTGTTGCAGCCATTTCAGTTTACAGATGTATGTTGCAACTTTGTTGCTTTAAGCAGATAGCAGCGGTAGCAATATGCTCTTCCCAGGTTACATTAGCTGATCATTAAGCCACTCATTCCAATTGTTTTTCATGTTTGCCATGTGCAACATACACATTTTCCCATATATCGCCCTGAATCTGTTGCCTCATCTTCAACTAACCCCTTCCATCTGCAATTGAGAGGAAAGTGTTTACGATGGTGTGAAAATAAGATTGGTGTTATGAGGTGCGTTTGATAGGCCTGCTGTGTGGTGAGCCTATAGCTGAACCAAACCACTGTCTAACGAGGACCATCACCCGTAACTAAGATACGCCCATGGTCATTAGGTCCTATGGAAGGTTCATCAGTCACTGCTGAATCATTTCAGGATGTTATTTTGTTTCTATGGCAACAGAACCCTAATAGAAAGAAATACATTTTCCTGAGTGAAAAGAGAAATGTATGCAAATATGAATATCAATGTAATAGCTTGCGGTTTATAGTCATGCAGTCTGATTTGATCCTATCCTTTTATAGGGGAGTAGCACAGATTAATTGTGTATAGATGTGTCATTTTAACCTGTAGCAGGCAGAACACAAAATGCTCTGTCAATAAATATTGGTTGACAACCTAGAAAATAGATAATTGAAATGCTTTTAGGTCAGATAAACATATTTGCACCATTTGGAAGACATTTAAAGCAGTCATGCTGACTAAAATACTAATAGTTTGCCTATTTCGTCTCAATACACCCTAAATTATGACTTTTATTAAAATGGATTGTTATTATAAGGTCAATCAAACTTTAATTTGTGTTTGCCATTCCGATGTGTGCCTACAGTAATGGTCTCCTATTATCGAAAGGTTATAGTGATTTTAACGTTGGTACAGGAAAAAAAAGAACACCAGATTAAATGCTGAGGAACCATAAAGAATAAATTTCTTGATCACAGGATACAGGAAACTTTATAATTTTGACTACTTGGGTTATGCTGCCACCTTCAGCTGAATAGACACTGGCCAAAAAAAAAGAAGAAATTCCCTACCCAGGCATAACCCCTCCCAGTACAACTAAATCTCAGTTTATAGCTTGTGTCCTTAGGTGATGGCTTTGCCCATAAATGTCCCTCTTAAAGTGATTGTAAAGGTTCTTATTTTTTTATTTTTTATAACAAACATGTTATACTTGCCTACTCTGTGCATGGATTTTTCAGAGAAGCCCAGATCCTCCTCTTCTGGGGTGCCCCATCAGTGCTCGTGGCCCCTCCTCTTCATAGCGTGCCCCCATGGAGAACCGGGTTCCCTGGGGCATCCGTGCAGGATCGCTCACTAGTCTTGCTGCTGCGACCATTGACACAGACAGCAGGACTCAGCCCCACACCCCCGCTCCTGTGTCTTTGGCTCCTGCTACCATCAATCCATCCATTTAAGACAGACAGTGGCTGGAGCCGCTGTGCTCGGCGCTGGAACGATCGAGTTCCGGTAAGAAAAAGGAGTGCTCTGGGGGGCAGCTGCAGCACAGAAGGTTTTTCACCTTGATGCATAGAATGCATTAAGGTGAAAAACCTTGAGACTTTACAACTCCTTTAAGATCTCCTTTTGTGGGCTTTAGTTGTCTGTGACCTTTTCTGACCACCATTTGTGCACTGAACCCACTATCCAAAGGCTGTGGACATAATAAATAATTTTGCAAACTAGCCGCAGGCTCTTCCAGATTATCCAAGTTTTACTGTTGCCGGGTCTGATCTTCCATCCTGCTTTATAGTCACTGGCTTTGACAGGCATGGCTGTTGAAGCCCAAGTCCTGAGGGTTAGGGGTGTTTTTGACTTTGTAAATCCTACCCTTCTTAAGGCAAGAAAGTTGACCTCCAGGAAGGTGAAACGTACATAGCAAACTTATTTCACTTAGTGTGAGACTCAAAAGTTTCATTCTTGTCAGTGTCTCATGGGGGGGGGGGGGCTTTTCTCTATTTTGGTTTGGAGAGGTCTTCCCTTATTGGCAGATATCGGTCTTATGCCGCAAACACACGACCGTTTTTAATGGTCTAGAAAAAAACTAAATTTTTTTCAATCTGATTATTGTTAAGCCGGCCTTGCCTACACACGATCGTGAAAAAAAATGCTCTAGCAAAGCGCGGTGACATACAACACGTACGACGGCACTATAAAGGGGAAGTACCATTCGGATCGCGCCACCCTTGGGGGCTGCTTTTGCTGATTTTCTGTTAGTAAAACTTTGGTGAGATTTGATTCGCGCTTTTCAGTCTCATATAGCGTGATGAATGTGCTATCTCCATTACGAACGCTAGTTTTACCGGAACGAGCGCTCCCATCTCATAACTTGCTTCTGAGCATGCACGTTTTTTTCACGTCGTTAAAGCCCACACACAACCATTTTTTACGACGTTAAAACCGACAACGTTAAAAACGACGTGAAAATTAAGAGCATGTTCTAAATTCTTAATGCCCATTTTTAACGTCGCAAAAAAAGCTCTGGAGCCTACACACAATCGTTTTTAATAACATAAAAAAAAAAAGTAATTTTTCACATCGCGAAAAACTGTTGTGTGTACGCGGCATTAGTCTTTCTGTTTGACACCTATCATGTCTCCTTCCTTAGTAAGTCCTTGTTTTGGGTGGCACATGGACTGCTCTGCCTGTGCATTGTGTGACCTTAGCTTGCTCTTTTTTGCCGACTGCGTCTTTTGAGCAATTCCTACATATATACAAGGTTGTCATTTTGGTTGCCATTACTTTGGCTCACATTGTCTTGGTGTTGACTGCACTCTTCTGCAAGGAACCTTTTGGTTCTTCACCAAGATCAGGTGATATTAAGACCTTCATCTTTTTTTTTACCCAAGTTAGGTTCACCTGAATCGGGACACTATTCTCATCCTTTAGTCCTAATTCTAAGAATCCTAAGGAGAAGATGCTTCACACTTTGTCCGAGCTTTTAAAATGTATCTGAAATCTACAACTTTGTTTTAACAGTCTTCCTGTTTGTTCTATCTGTAAGTCTCCACAAGGATCAGACTGCTTCTTGGTTAACCATACCTAGGTAGTTTCATCAGTTCATTTTTCCAAGACGAGTGTCAATGCTTCCTAGACAATTCATCATGAAGCTTCTGTTCCTCAAGTTTCTAAGACTGCTACCTTTTTCTTCGATTCACATTCAGTTCTGCCTCCAGGGGTTTCCCAGTACTCCCTTCGGTCTCCGATCCACATTTTCAGTCACACTGTCTTATTGCCGACCAGCCTTGATTCCAATTTGTGGCTGTACCTATATGATCAGGATCCTGTGCATGTATTTTTAACCAAGGCAACGTTGTAATTTTTCTTATACAATCACTATGTCCATTGCTTATTGTTACTGTCTGTGTTACCTTATACATTTTTGAAAAAAGATTTAAATTTGGAGTATACCGAAGTCTGTTCCCTTCCCTCTTTTTGAGATGAGAACTATTTTGGGGTCCTATCCCCTCACCCTTTCCCCCTCTTCTGTCAGCTAGTTGCTCATGCCAGTTTTGGGCTTAAGGTCTTGCGGGCAGCTTTGCAGTGAGTTTCCTCATATTCAAACTGCACTCCTATGATCCATTGGGGAAGTATAGCCAAAAAAGCTTTGGCTATACTTCTCCTTTTTAAGGTTAAAAAAAAAAATATTCCCTTTAGAACCATTTAAATATTTTATACTGGAGTATTTACAGGCTAGTAGTATTAAAGTGTTACTAAACCCAGGACCCTGCATTCACTATATCTGGTCTCCCACAGTACAGAACATGGAATGCAATTATTTTAGTAAATATAAACTGCTAAATACCTTTTCTCATCAGGACTATATAGCAGTCTTATGACTTCTATCAGTGTCAGGTTAAAGCTTGTAGGAGGAGTTTTCATTTTCCTCTGACTGCCCCCTATGATGCTGCGGGACCCCTTAACCTAAAACTCTCTAGCAATACTCACCAACCTGAGCATGTGCAGAGTGCTCCCAATGCTCTGTTCTATCAGGAGATGGATTGGTAACTTTGGAAAAAGGGGAGAATCCGAGAAGACAGGATCAAACAGCTTTTTTTTACACAATGCGCAGGATTCCACCGTGAGTTTAACAGGCATGCTTTACTGCATATACAGACTGATTTTACTGTTGTGGGTTTGGTAACACTTTCGTTCATTTTACATGATACAGTATTCTTTTGCAGAATGAGTCATCACTTTGTTTCACTTCATTCACATCAATAAATGAAAATTTACTTTGCAGACTAACATCACTGGCTCCTTCAGTAAATTGAAGTCATAGTTAGATCTGACCCAAATAAAAACAATAAACTGTCTATGGGTCTAAAAAGACTGATCTTAATACTCATCAAAAACCTCTCCGTAACTTTTCAACAGTTTTTAGAATGTCGTGATATGCAGCAAGTGTGTGTGTGTATATGTATATATGTGTGTGTGTGTGTGTGTGTATAAACATGTGTGTGTGTATGTATGTGTATATTTCCGACAACAAAAATTGAGAGCTGGTTCTCAAATTTTTCGACAACAAAATCCATTCTCATAAATTCCGTTTGTGTGTAGACAATTCTGACGCACAAAATTCAGTTTTGTCAACAGCAATTTCCAAGTCTTGCCACAGATTCTCAATTGGATTTAGGTCTGGTCTTTGACTAGGCCATTCTAATACATGAATATGCTTTGATCTAAACCATTCCATTGTAGCTCTGGCTGTATTTTTAGGGTCGTTGTCCTTTTGGAAGGTGAACCTCTGCCCCAGTCTTAAGTCTTTTGCAGACTATCTTCTAAGATTCAATGTAAAGTAGATAGTGCAGCGCTAGAGGAAAAGTCCAAATAAAGATCATCCAGGTGATTCTCTTATAAGTGACTGACAATATGAGGCATGCAGGTGATATAGCGTGGGTTAGCAGGAGACCTCCACCAATAGTAACAATGGCCGCTCACCTCATTGATAATAAAAAATCGCTTTCCCATAAGGGTCAATCCCAGGCATGTAACAGCATAATCCAAGCAGGAAAGGAATACATCTCAGGTAATATCAGCATGGATGGCAGATCTCAAGTAATATCAGCATGGATAGCAGCCATGGAATCCGATGTAAGAAAAACAAAACATAGTGTTTCTCCGCAATAACCAATATAACATTTAATAGTGAAAATACACTTACATAAAAAGCACTATATCCAGTGCTAGGAATCAAATGCAAACAAAAACGCACAGCGTGGTCCGATAGATGGCAGCGGGTGACGTCACGTACTTCCCTACCGAACGTTGCGTCCCAAGGGCGGGACTTCTTCAGCGGATGTAGGGGAGAGGAAACGTGCACCCAGTTATATACATGTATGTTGCTATGGAAAGTAAGTAGCTACAATGCAGCATATGGACCAAAAAGGTCTCTAGCTACAGGGCAATGTGTGGGACAAAAAGCTCACTGGCTACGGATCAGCATGCAGGACAAAAAGCACCGCAAAAAAACAGAAAGCAAATCACTTACTGCGGCGATCATACCTATTCAAATCTGTCAGCAGAAATATGCAAGGGGAGAGTGAATATTACTTAAAAGCCCCGGAATACATATGTTTAGCAACGACAAAAGAAAAAATATAAAAATATATAAATATACAAAAGTCCCATTTAGACAAAATGGAAGATAGAAAAAACAGGGCTGCATAATCATGCAGACCAGTACAACACATGAGGTCAACCGCTGCAACCATCGGACAAGCAAAAACATAACATTAAAACAATGTAAATACAAATATTAATTATGAACAATGTTAAAAATATTTTGTTTAAAAAAATATATGTATCTGAAAACGCATGTCAACGATCGGATAAAAACAATTGACATCAAAGTCCACATTAAAACAATGTAAATACAAATATTAATTATGGACAATGTTAAAAATATTTTCTTGAAAAAATATATGTATCTGAAAACGCATGTCAACGATCGGATATAAAACAATTAACATCAAAGTCCACATTTAACCCGTCAGGACAAAGAACATGGGTCTCATGAATCCAATAAGATTCTTTCTTGCTCAATTGTCGGATAAAATTACCCCCCCTCCAATGACGATTAACCTTTTCAATTCCCCAAAAACGCAATCCTTTTGGATTTTTATGATGGAAATCCCTAAAATGGCGGGATACATTGTGTGTGGTTTTCCCTTGTTTGATGTTATTAACATGTTCGGCTAAACGTACATGTAGGGGTCTGGAGGTTCTACCTATGTATTGCAGGCCGCAATCACATTCCAACATATAGACAACACCTACGGTGTCACAAGTGATGAGCTGTTTAATATCATATTCTTTATCAGTGGCAGATGCCACAAATTTTTTCCTCTTTTTAATGTTCACTTTGGAATGTTTGCATGGAACACAACGTCCACACGCATAGAAACCTCCCAGGAATTTGAACATTCTATTATCTGAAATGACCGGGGGATCGAGCACACTAGGTGCTAATCGATCCCTAAGAGTGGGAGCTTTCTTGTATACAAATTGGGGTTTTGCTGGTAATGCAGGTCCCAATATTTTGTCCTGTTTCAAGATAGACCAATTTTTTGAGATGATCCGTTCAAATTTTTTATGTTGGACATTATAGTCCAAGATAATTCCAAAATTGTGTTTATCATTGGGGGGAAGGCTGACATTAGCCACACGATCGGACACTAAAACAGTTCTATCTAATTGCTGAACCTGTCCAATTTCCCTCTCAAGGTGGTCTTGGTTGTACCCTTTTTGCACAAATCTATCAGCCAAAACACGAGATTGGTCAACAAAGTCAGACTCAGTGGTGCAATTACGGCGTAATCTAATAAATTGCCCTTTGGGGATATTACATAACCAAGATTTGTGATGGCAACTTCCCAATGGTATGTATGCATTCCGGTCTGTAGGTTTGAAATAATTGGTGAGTTTAAAATGGTCCGTATTTTTGACTATGGTCAAATCTAAAAAGACAATTTTTTCATAGTCAATGGTCCATGTGAGTGTAATATTTTTGTTGTTATTATTGAGACCACTGATGAAGGTATCCAATGAGGACCTCTCACCATTCCAAATGATGATGAGGTCATCGATATAACGACGGTAACAGACTAACTCAGGGGGGCGATGTTGGAAAATCGCCTCTTCCTCCCAGTGGGCCATGAAAATATTGGCCACACTGGGAGCAAAACGAGCGCCCATGGCAACTCCCCTTGTCTGCAGCAAATAGTCTCCATTATACCAGAAATAATTTCTGGATAAGCAGAAATCCAAACAGCCCAAAAGGAATTCTTGGTGTCTCCCTGATAGTGTTGATGTGGAAAGGGCCCATTCAACAGACGCCATAGCGTCACTGTGTCCTATAATAGTATAAAGCGAACTGACGTCCGCAGTGACTAATATACTATTAGTGGAACAACCAAGAGATTCCAATATTTGGATAATATGCTTAGTGTCTTTCAGAAAAGCAGGGGTTTTAACCACTAAAGGTTGCAAAAACGAATCTATATATTGGCCCAATCTGGCCGATACCGAGTCGATCCCATTGACAATGGGCCTCCCAGGCGGATGGGTACTATTTTTGTGGATCTTTGGCAAGAAATAAATAATGGGGGTTCTACAAAACAAGGGATCGAGATACAACGCCTCTTTTTTAGTAAGAATCTTTTGATCCCTCCCATCTTCAATGATATGATGAAGTTCATCCTTGAAATCAAACATAGGATCTTTAGACAATACCCTATAGGTATCACTATCAGAAAGAAGATTACTCATTTCAAGTTGATAATAGTTTTTACTGAGGACAACGAGACCCCCCCCTTTGTCCGCAGGGCGGATAACGATGTCTTTCCTTTTTGCCAAGGATTCAATACCCCTTTTAATGTATTGAGGATCCAATACCTTTTTTACCTTCAATGCTTCCAAGTCATTTACAACCATGTTCTTAAAAACATCCAAAAACTTGTTCTCTTTATTAAGAGGGTTAAAAGTGGACTTATTACGCAAACCTGAGTGATAGGAATTAGCAATAGGTGCCGCTGTACTAGTGGGCTTAGACAGGAAATACTTTTTCATGTTAAGTGTCCTGATGTACTTTTGCAGGCTAATGTACGTTTGAAACTTATTCAAATTCTTAGTGGGGGCAGTATTTTACTACATTGCCCTGTATTTTACTACATCCATCTTCCCATCAACTCTGAACAAGCGTCCCTGTCTCTGCTGAAGAAAAGCATCCCACAACATGATGCTGCCACCACCATGTTTCACAGTGGGGATCGTGTGTTCAGGGTGATGTGCAGTGTTAGTTTTCTGCCACACAAAGCATTTTGCTTTTTAGGCCAAAAAGTTTAATTTTGGTCTCATCTGATCAGAACATCTTCTTCCACATGTTTGCTGTGTCCCCCGCATGACTTCTCACAAACTGTAAACATGACTTCTTATGGCTTTCTTTCAACAATGGCTTTCTTCTTGTCCCTCTTCCATAAAGGCAGTAGGTTTGCAGTTGTGCCATACTCTTTCCATTTTCAGATGATGAATTGAACAGTGCTCCGTGAGATGTTCAAAGCTTGGAATATTTTTTTATAACCTAACCTTGCTTTAAACTTCTCCACAACTTTATCCCTGACCTGTCTGGTGTGTTTCTTGGCCTTAATGATGCTGTTTGTTTACTAAGGTTCTCTAACAAACCTTTGATGGCTTCAAAGAACAGCTGTATTTATGCTGAGATTAAATTACACACAGGTGGACTCTATTTACTAATTGGGTGACTTCTGAAGGCAATTGGTTCCACTAGATTTTAGTAAGGGGTATGAATACAAATGCATGCCACACTTTTCAGATATTTGTAAAAAAAATCCTTCCACTTCACAATTATGTGCCACTTTCTGTTGGTTTATCACATACAATCCCAATAAATAACATTTATGTCTTTGGTTAGAACATGACAAAATGTGGAAAATGTCATGGGGTATGAATACTTTTTGAAAGCACTGTGTATATTTGTGTATGTGTGTGTGTATATATGTATATATATATATATATATATATATATATATATATATATATATATATATATATATATATATATATATATATATATATATATATATATATATATATATATATATATATATATATATATATATATATATATATATATATATATATATATATATATATATATATACACACAAAGGCAGCACAATTGTGTAGTGGTTAGCACTTTCATCTAGCAGCAAAAGGGTCGCTGGTTCGAATCCCGACCACGACACCATCTGCTTGGAGTTTCCATGTTCTCCCTGTGTCTGCGTGGGTTTCCTCCGGGTACTCCGGTTTCCTCCTACACTCCAAAGACATGCTGGTAGGTTAATTGGATCCTGGCCAAATTGGCCCAGTATATATATGTATATATGTGTGTACGACTGTGTGTCCCAAGCGTGTCAAGATCCTACGGGGTTAATGACCACACCAGCCGGGAAGAAACTGGCTGCAAAAAGCACCTAGAGGCGATTCAGTTTGCATGTGTAGCGCTATACAAGTCATTAATTCATATATATGTATATGTGTGTGTGTATATATATTTTACACACACAAAATCATTATATCCTGCTGAATGTTGCAGCACTGGTGCACATTAAATGAGGTTAGGTTAAACCATGTTGATTTTTTTTATTGATTTTTTTTTTCGTGAAAATCTGTTTTCTGTTTTTCTGTTCCAGGTTATGTTCAGGCATCAAAGCGAGACAAGAAGTTTTTCACTTGTGCTCCCAATAGCTCATATGCTGCCTTGTGCGAGTGCGTGCGCAGGATCTTTATCTACCGCCAGCCTACTCCAGTGGCCACCGACTTGTACAACAGAAAAGAAGGGCGCCGCGTAGGACAGGTTGCTAAGCAGCAGGTAGCGAGTCTGGAGACCAATCATACTATCTTAGGCTTTCAAGCTTCCAACGATCGCCTGTTTGTTCTAACCACAAAGAAATTGTTTGTAATACGAGTAAACAATGAAAGTTAATTGGTCCTCTCTGCTTACCTTTCATCTCCATTCACTGCCAACCAAAATACTCCTACAGAGGCTTTTCAAGTCTGTCGTCTATGCTGGAGCATGATTCAATTTTTTTTAATGATTTGTACTTATGGGTCAATAAAATATTTAAATCCATCTTTATGTGTGCTTTATAGGTTTTCGTCATAAATTACTGTACATTCTCTGTATTTCCCATTCCCAAAATAATGGCCTCTTGCTAGGTTTCTTCATGAAAACAATTGTCTATGTGATCCATACTATAGAGCGCTATGTTGTTATACAGAACATAAAGCAATTGTCAATGTGAATCAATGCTTATTGTGGAAGATACTTCTGAATCACAGTTTGTCTGTAGTACTTCCAGACTGGAGGATTTTTTAGAAAGCAATACTGTAGAACTGAATCTTGATACAAGTCTTATATTGTGTGACTGATGCCCATGGTAAGTATATATAGAAGTGATATAACATTTCTGTTTATTTTGTGTGCATACACACTTGTAGGGGAACCACTGTTACAGTTACTAGTTTTGCTAATTTTCTTGACAAAAGTCAATTGCCAGCATGCGGAGTAGGTCAGTTTCTCATTCAGACTAGATTGATACCTATGCATGTGTTAAAGCAGCCAAACCAGCCAAAAATAATACTATATGAATAAAGCAGTATTCGTCTTTTAAATCCTTAAATTTCCCCCACTGTACTTTTTTTTTTCTGCCACTAGATGTCCTCTGGACAGTGAAAGGAGAAGCAGCACAGCGATGAGGTCATCTCTCTGTCACTCTGCTTTCTTTGTATCAGTGCGCTTCTTGTCAGCGCATAAAATGATAGACTACTTTTGCTGGTTTCTTTCTCACACCCTAGCCCTGCTGTACAGAGGGATGCAAGAGGTGGATTTCGTTAAAAAGGTTAATTTATTGATGTAATAATAAATACAGAGCTTTATTAAGTTGTGTCTCTTAAAACTGGAGTCCAATTCAACACCGTGCATGGTAAAGCATAAACAGCAATGGGTTGTGGTGTTATTATTTTTTGATCATGCATCACGGGACACAGAGCCTTAATTACTTAATGGGTTATGTAGTCACCACAGGTTTGTCTGTAATGTCTCTCTGCAGAGGTCTGGGCTCTGGGATCCAGACTTTGGTGTACTAATACATCTGTGGCACGAAAAGTTTCTGGCAGAGTCTTCTACAGGTCCAGGTATGAGGTTTTCTCTAATAAAACCCTTGGTAAACCTGAAGGTTGGCACAACTTGCCCGCCGTGATAGGTGAAAGCTGGAACTACTTTGCGTAGTACTGCTATTTATGTATTATCTTATTTTGAGTAGGATGTCTTTCCTGGTTCTCACCACTGGAGGGAGTAAGTGCAAACCTGCTGTTTTCTTACATAAGCCTTCCAGGATACATGCTCAGTGAAGTCTGTCAAATATAACACCACTCACCTCCTTCCACTGCAGGCTCTGCCAAAATACGCATATAGGGGTCCATAATGATGCCCCCAGTACTCTCTCCCCCCTCTTCCTCGTCTCCTGGGCGCCGCCATGACAGTGGCGCATGCTCATGCGCTTTTGCTTCCTCAATGAGACATGGATAGGGGGAGGGCCAAGTGGTTGCTAGTGATCCTTGCGCAACGCAGTACACCTACTGTAAGCAGCATGGACACAGAGCTGTGGGCTGTAAGCATCCCTGTGGATTGAACCAGGCAAACCTAAGACTCCTACTTGACATCAGGTTGTGCAGCGAGACGATATTTTGTGCATTGTAAGACTATAGCACAACAGTGATTGCATTTGTATTTGTGGATAGTACCTTTGCTTTGCAGTAAGGACTATGTCCATGAGAAGAGGGTCTAGGGCTAGTAAAAGGGGCACCAGAAAATCCCTGTGCATGGCTAAGGATTCTGAGCTTGCCTGCAGTTTACCACCCCCCTCTGTCAGCCTATAGCAGCCTCACAGGACGAGACCCTGTCTGGTTTTGCAGCGTCTCCTATGGCAGCTCCTGTATACATCACTGAGGACGCTTTAAAAGTTGCTTTGGATGGCTTAGAAGGAAGGATTGCTAATATTGTCGCAACCTCCTTGAGAGATAGCAGAAAACGGGGTAGATCCTCTTCATCTGCTCTGGCTCTCTTTTCAGATGAGCCCTCTGAAGGTGAAAAATCCCTCTCTGGAGATGAGGGTCATGTGCAGTCTGAGGATGAGAGGATTCCTGCGACTTCTCGGTCGATAAAGATGCAGGTGCAATATTATGCAGAAATTGTGCTTGCCACTTACAAATTGCCTCCTGTTGAAGCATGGCCGTCTGTTTCCTCTTTGGGATCCCGGAAATCCCTGCAGGCTGCATGCGCCTTTCCAGTTCATCCCTTGCTGGATAAACTGTATGATGACTTGGTTCACCCAGATAAACTTTTTTCTCCTCCTGGGCAGTTTTACCTCCTTTATCCTATGGAGGAAAGTTTTAACAAGAAATGGGGGCTACCTGCTATTGGTTCAGCTATTTCTTGTGCAAACAAAAACCTGATCTGTCCTTTAGACAATGCGCAGGGTTTTAAGGATCCAACTGATAAAAAGCTGGAGTCCCTATTAAAAGCCTCCTCTTCCATGGCTGGGGCTGTAGTACAACATGCAGTTGCAGCCATTGGTGTATGTCCGTTCCTCAAGAAACAAATGAAGCAGATGATTAACCTCCTCCCTACAGAGGAGATTGAGGTTTATGAGGACCTTCCTAAGGCCTTGTGCTTTGCGATTGATGCGATTATGTTCTCTGTTCAACAAGCATCTTGCTTGAATCTCCTGCAGGTACACATGCGCAGGTCCCTTTTGTTAAAACATTGGGAGGCCGAGGCTTCTTGCAAGAAATACTTGGCAGTGTTCGCCTTTGGGGGTGAACGCCTGTTTGGGGGATGAGATGGATAAATACATCCAAAAGATTACCGGAGGCAAATCTACTCTATTTCTGGTTAAGAAGAGTAAGCGTCCCTCATTTAAACGTACTCTTTCTCCAGCCCCTGGAAACTCAGTCTCCAGGCAGTGGTGACGGTCTCCCCAGTCTAACACTAGGGGAAAAGCCCAAGGGCAGAAAAGAACTTGGGGTTCAAAGTCTAAACAGACCCCCAAAACTTCCCTATGAAGGTATGCCCCTGCTCGGTCGAGTGGGGGGAAGGCTGCTGCATTTTGCAATCGCCTGGCGGAACGAAGTTCAGGACAAGTGGGGTCATCGCCACAGTGTCCTCAGGCTACAAGCTAGAATTCAGAGAACTTCCACCACTCCATTTTCTGAGATCAGGAGTTGCCAAAGATCCAGAAAAACTAAGGCCTCTACTGCTGGCCTTGGAACATCTGTTGTCCCAAGGAGTAATATTGGAGTTGGCTTCGGAGGATCAGGGGTCAGGATTCTATTCAAACCTGTTTACGGTTCCAAAACCAAACGGGATGTCAGACCTATCCTAGATCTGAAAAGTCTGAATCTGAACTTTCGCTCCTTCCACATGGCAGTCACTTTGGCATGCAGTGCATCATGTTGAGTTAGCTACAGGATGCTATACAGGTCCAGAGTCATGGTTCATCAGTGGTGCAGTCCAGTCCCTTTTAGATCCCTTCAAGGGTATTCCCATGATGCCAGTAACCAGGATGGGGTGATCCATATAATTCTGCTCCAGTGTGAAGACATCTGCAATCTGGGTTTGTGCCCTTTCTGGTCCCAGCAGTGAAGATCACGAGAATCTAGCACTTCACATGGCAGATAAAGGTTCAGAGGGCCTTACCCACTCAGAGTTGACATCTCAAGGAAGAGGGGCAATGGTCTCTCACCAAATGCTTGCCTCTGTCATAGTTCTGCTTAATTTTGTGGGATATCTCAACGAGCTCTTGTTAATGGAACAGTCTTCCTAAGCCATGTCAGCCAATGTCCAACGGACAGTGCAGACTCTGCAAAGATTTAGATGGATCCCTAACTTTGGAAAGTTGTCTCTGAAACCAACTTGCCAATTGGAGTCCTTGGACCTGATGTTGGATATGGCACTGTCCAGGATCTTCCTGCCATGCGACAAATTTCTGTCCCTCCGCTCAGACGCCCAGACCCTTTGATCTCTTTGGTCTTGGGCCTGATGGCAGCCTCCTTCAAGGCAGCTCTGTACGCACAGTTTCAGTCCAGCCTTTTGCAACTCAACATTCTGGCAGCATGTCAGACTCGGTTTCTAAGCATGGTTTACTTCAAACACTGTGCTGGAGTTGAGGAAAACTTTTCCCCCAAAAGATGTAGAAAGTTATCACAATGAATGCTAGCCTATCGGGATTAGGCGTCCTGTATGCCTTGGTCATCAGAGGAAGCCCTGTTCCCATTAACACTCTGGAACTCAGTGAATTAAATGTCCCTTCAATGCTGGACCTCTAAGCTGAGAGGTCATCTGACCAGAATCAAGTCTCACAATGTCAGGGCAGTGACCTACATCAACAAACAATGGGGGCACCAGAAGTTGCAACGAGAAGTGGACTTGATTTTTGGGCACGTTCCAGCCTTGTCCACCATCTACATCCCAGGCATGAATTATTGGCAGGCAGACTTTCTTAGCTGTCAGCATCTGGATCATGGGCAATTGGCTCTCCAAGTCCTTTGCCATATGTAGGGGGTGCTGAGCGTGGATCTTTGAGTATTCTGATTTTACTACAAACTAGACATACACACTTTCTTGAAATCTGTTCAACCTCATGTATGCCTTTCCACCTCTACAGCTCATCCCTCGTCTGTTCAGTATTGAGATGGAGGGCATTTTAATTATCCGCAATGCACCGAACTGGTCCAAGAAGATTTTGGCAAACTCGTCTAGATCCCTCAAATCTTCTGTCCCAGGGACCAATTCATCATCCAACTTCTCGCTCGCTGGCTTTAAAGGCATGGCTGTTAAAGCACAGGAACAAGCGCTTATGAGAATCAGATTTATGCTACATTGGTGGCCATTAGATACCCTTATATTGGTGGTTAGTGTTGTGTTTGCTTACACTAGTTGGAAGAATGATCTGTTATCATAGTGGTTCGAGAAATTTCCCCGTACAGACAGCCAAAAAAACATGGTGTCAGTAGTTATCCTAGTGAAAATAGTAGAGGATGTTCTAGATCTGTGTTACTAACACTGCTGGGTGACTGCAGAAAATGGACAGGCAATGTCATGTACTAGATCAATCCATCACTACTCCACCCCTACCAACCTCTGGAGAAACCCTGACTAGAAAAGTTTTAATTTCTTTCATCACATGCTGTTCCTTCTATTTACTACTTTGTCTCCTGATGAGGTGATCTGAGCGATATCAATTTAGCATTTCTTTTTGCATGTAAATGAGGATTAAAAATGATCAAGTATGGTATTTGTGATTACCTATTGCTTCGTTACAATATTTGTAGAATATTCATTTCATTTGACTAATTTAGAGAAAGCTAGTGCATGGCAATATATCTGTTCTGTTTGCAGTGCGTTGTGGCCCCCTGGACCCTGTGTTACTACTGACCCCCCATCTCTTCAAATCTTCCTTACATTTTAGGATAGCCATAGACCATTCGAATCGAACCATGTATGGGCAGGCTAAATGTACCAAGTTGCTCAATCTACCTATAGTTGCAGTAAAGAAATTTGCACCGTCTATGTCCTGTCTTAATAGGGCATTACTAGGCTATCTCCTAACACATAAAAAAAAAAGTACACTACACGTTGGTGATCTTTTGATCTCATCCATGTTGTTCAGACAGATTTTCACTTCTCAACTCCGATATACACTATAAAACTTATAATCTAAACTTGTCCCCAGGCAACGTTTAAATCATAGTAAGGGTTCATTTAAAATGTACAGCTCCTGTTAGGAATCCTACACAAACAAGATGCACACTGACATGTTGAATTGAATGTGTTAAGCCAACTGTCACAAAACATTGTAACAAGCTATTTAGCTCACCTTGTAAATTCCGGCGCCATTAATCTGAGGATTCCTGCATCTGGAATGATGTGTGAAGAGCTGCAGTCGCTCATGTGATTTGACCCTCGGGACACAAGCACACTGGGCATTAGTGCACCCAGGAGGAATCGGTGCAGGGCCCCATCTTCGGCAGGCTGGAAGCCATTGTGGTTGGATGAATAGACTGAATACTTGGGTTCCAGAGATTCATCCCTGAACGCATAGGGCCTTAAATGTGAGTTCCATTCAGCACAATTTTCAGCCTTGTCCAGTCGCAGTGACTTCCGTCACTGTGACTTGACAGGCTGCATGCAGTGGGACTGGGAGCTACAGCTGAGTCTTCTGGGTGCACCAGGATTGGCCACACACAGGCTAAATGCCCTGTGGGTATATGGCTTTTATCAAGGAAAGATGAAGCACATATAAAAGTGGTGAATAGTAATAAAGGAGATTGGCTTGATAAAGCACATCCAGATTTCTTTTCACTTGATTGCTACAGCTGCGACTAGGCGGGCACCCTACCTCGAGTAGATTATGCCGGAGACAGTCAGGCAGGAGATGGAGGCAGTGTGAGTCTTTCTGTGCAAGTTTCCCAACATTGGTGTTAGCAAGACGAATAGTGTCCCATCGATGGTGTTAGTAGGAGGTACAGTGTCCCATTGTTGGTGTTGGCGGGAGGAATAGTGTCCCGTCGTTGGTGTTGGCGGGTGGAACAGTGTCCCATCGTTGGTGTTGGTGGGAGGAATAGTGTCCCATCGTTGGTTTTTGTGGTAGGAATAGTGTCCCTTTATTTATATCAGGGGGAGGAAATATGTTCCATCATTTATATCAGTAAGTGGAATAACACCCCGTTGCTTGTGTCAGTGGAAGGAATAGTGTCTTAGCACTGGGTTCTGTGGTAGGTATAGTGTTCCATTGTTTGTCAGCGGGAAGAATTATGCCCCATCATTGTGAGTGGAAAAAAAAATGCCTCATCGTTACTGTCAGTGGGAGGAATAGAGCCCCATCATTAGTGTCAGTGGAAGGAATTATGCCCCATTGTTTATATCAGTGGAAAGAAACTCTCTCCTTCAGACTTTAGGGGGGCTGGACTGTGGCCAGTGTCAGTGGGAGGAATAATGCCCCATTGTTGAGGTCAGCCTGAGGCATAGTGCCCCAATATTGGTGTCAGTGGGAGGCATACTGGCCCTATGTTGGTGCTGGTGGGAAAAATAATGCCCTATAATCGGCGTCCGTGGCAGGAATAGTGACCCATCGTTGGTGTCAGTGGTAGAAATGGTGCCTCGTCATTGGCATCAGTGAGAGAACTAGTACCATATAATTGGTGTCACTGGGAGATATAATGCCCCAAGGGCCGAATAATGGCAAAGGGTCGCAAATGCCGTGCGGGCTGCAGTTTGGAGACCAATGATTTCAACTTTTTCAGCACAGAGCAACCCTAGAAATAACTTTCTGGTCTCGGGGAACCCCTGCTAAAATTCCTATATGTACATCTCATGATACATTAGTGTGATAATTAGTGGGAAGAATTTTTCTTACACTTGTGGTCGCTGGGAAGAATTACCCCCTTCTGGATAGCACAATAGATTATCTGTGTCAGTAGGAACTTATTTGGAAGGCACAACTTGCTCATTGCTCAAAGAACCCCTAACAACCTCTAGAGGAACCCTAGGGTACCATGGAACCCTGGTTGAGAAACCCTGATCTAGAGAGATTTGTTTAAAAGTTATTGCTGTTTGGTAGGGTTTATAAATAAGCCGAAAGAGTATGCTCACATACTGTATATCTACAATTTAATCAACTATGAGCAACTCATCCCTAACTATGTAATCCAGCCTGAATGGCCTGATGGTAATAAACCTCTAGAAGAGCACTTCAAGCAAAGTGAGTATGTGTAAGTTTGTACATTACAACCTTTCAGAGTCATCCAGCAACTTCAAGCAAAAATGCAGCCTAAAATAAACAGTCAAATGTCCTTCTGAATCCATTAAAAAGTTTTCACAATTAAACAGAAAGGGATTAAAAAGGCTGTTTACCTTAATGTTGTCCTGAATGTGTTTGCAATAGCTAAGAGACCATGCTGGGGGGTGTGCCTCCCTTATACTGCATGTCCCCAGTGTGTTCCGGACCAGTGACACCCCAAGGTGGTCCATCTACATCATCATTGTTCACAGCACACAACATAAACTTGCATGTGATGTCAGCCATCAATCACTGCAATCAAACACGAAATAAAAGCAGCGCTTACCCAAGCATGGTGTAAATCAAAACCAATAAACCATAATCCATATGATATGACATAAATAGTCCAAAAAATCTACATAAATTATATAAACAAATGTTAAACACCTTCAAGCACTGGCACTTTGATGTGGAGTAATTTATGCACATTTGTTATATGTACAGTATCTCACAAAAGTGAGTACACCCCTCAAATTTTTGTAAATATTATGGGGCAGATCCTCAAAGAAATTACGCCGGCGTATCTCTTGATACGCAGCGTAATTTCAAATTTTGCGCGTCGTATCTTTGTTTTGGTATCCACAAAACAAGATGCGACGGCATCTGGGTTAGATCCGACAGGCGTACGACTTAGTACGCCGTCGGATCTTGGATGCAATTTTTCGCCGGCCGCTAGATGGCGTTTCCGTCGTATTCCGCGTCGAGGATGCAAATTAGCTATTTCCGACGATCCACGAACGTACGCGCTGTCGCATTTTTTTACGTCGTTTTCGTTCGGCTTTTTCCGGCGTATAGTTAAAGCTGCTATATGGTGGCGTACTCAATGTTAAGTATGGCCATCGTTCCCACGTATAATTTTTAAAATTTTACATCGTTTGCGTAAGTCGTCAGTGAATGGGGCTGGACGCTATTTACGTTCACGTAGAAAACAATGACGTCCTTGCGACGTCATTTGGAGCAATGCACCCTGGGAGTTTTTACGGACGGCGCATGCGCCATTCGTTCGGCACGGGGACGCGCTTCATTTAAATGAAACACGCCCCCTACCTGCCGCATTTGAATTCCGCGCCCTTACGCCGCGAGAGATGCACTACGCCGCCATAACTTATGGCGCAAATTCGTTGAGGATTCAAACAAAAGCAAAGTAAGTTACAGCGGCGTAGCGTATCTTACATACGCTGCGCCCGGCGCAGATGTATGTTGTTCTGCCCCTATATCTTTTCATGTGACACTGAAGAAATTACACTTTGCTACCATGGAAAGTAGTGCGTGTACAGCTTGTATAACTTTGTAAATTTGCCATCACCTTAAAATAACTCAACACACAGCCATTAATGTCTAAACTGCTGGCAACAAAGGTAAGTAGAAGAAGTAATATTTTACGAAACGGACGTAGGGCGGAGCGGCGCGCTGTCGTCACCCGAGAGCTCCAAACGTTCCCACAGAGGACGGGTGTCTGGAAATTTGTGTACCGGCTGGCACATTAGATTTGAGGCATTATTTTACTGTATGCTTGTGAGTGCAATACAACTTTTTAATACATTTTTCTACTCATTTAATGCGCTATGTGGAGCTGTTATTGTTTTTTACATGGTGGGCATTTATGCTGGTGATTTTATCACTTGTGGATGAGACCCAATGTTAAGGATCGAATCTGTCTGAACCGCATGGTTGGAAGTGACTACCCATTATATGCTGTTCATGATACCCTGTCATAAGGGATCATGGCGATCTGGTAAGGAGCCAATCCATTGTTTGGTGGAGGATACATCACTTTTCTTTGGACACGTTTTCAACATATTCTGGAATTTGGCACAGAGCACGGGTGTTTGGCATTTCATGTGTTAAACATTTATGGACTTTATTTGCTATATTATGCTATAACTTCTAATTTTAATTTCTTTCATTTTAAGAAGATTAATTTGAATGCATAATTTTTATTTTATTCTTATTTAATTTATTTTGATGTTTATTATTGTTATCACTGACTCACTGTTATTGAGGGGTATGAGAGTGCTCTATAGTGTTCTATAGTGGCAATCAACCTCCCCTGTTTTTGGTATATTAGTGATTTATATATACCATCATACATTACCTAGCTGGCCGTACTAATACAACCATTTCCCAAAGACAACCTCTGGATATGACGCTGAGCACATGCACTCAACTTCTTTGGTTGACTATGGTGAGGCCTGTTCTGAGTGGAACCTGTCCTGTTAAACTGCTGTATGGTCTTGGCCACCGTGATGCAGGTTCAATTTCAGGGTCTTGGCAATATTCTTATAGCCTAGGTCATTCTTTTTTTTTTCAGATCCCCAGAGTTGTTTGCCATGAGGTGCCATGTTGAACTTTCAGTGACCAGTATGAGAGAGTGAGCGCGATAACACCAAATTTAACATACCTGCTCCCCATTCACACCTGAGACCTTGTAACACAAACTAGTCACATGACACTGGGGAGGGAAAATGGCTAATTGGGCCCAATTTGGATTTTTATTTTATTTAGGGGTGTACTTACCTTTATAGAATATGAGAAAATTATAAATCGCACTACCTCTAAAACATGTGAAAAAAATGTTTAAATCCCAAAGCAAAAAATATAGGCTGCAGAGGTCTGTCGCCTCACACTGACAGAGTGTGTGTCAGTGCTCAGACCATACGCTGCACACTGCATCAAGTTGGTCTGCATGGCTGTCGTCCCAGGAGGAAGCATCTTCTAAAGATGATGCACAAGAAAGCCCGCAAAATTTCAAGCATGGTGGTGGGAGTGTCATGGTCTGGGGCTGCTTGAGTGCTGGCAACACTGGGGAGCTACAGTTCATTGAAGGAACCATGAATGGCAACGTGTACTGTGACATACTGAAGCAGAGCATGATCCTCTCCCTTTTGGAGACTGGGCTGCAGGGCAGTATTCCAACACAACGACCCCAAACACACTTCCAAGATGACCCCTGCCTTGCTAAAGATGTTGAGGGTAAAGGTGATGGACTGACCAAGCGTGTCTCCAGACCTAAACCCTATTGCGTTGTGTGGCATCCCAAAACGGAAGGTGGAGGAGCGCAAGGTCTCTAACATCCCCCAGCTCAGTGATGTTGTCATGGAGGAGTGGAAGAGGACTCCAGTGGCAGCCTGTGAAGCTCTGGTGAACTCCGTGCCCAAGAGGGTTCAGGCAGTGCTGGAAAATAATGGTGTCCACCGTCAAATGACGGGGGGAAGAGTGCAGCTTTCATTCTGGGTGGACGTCGTATGGCGGCGCACCCGAATGGTTGCTCACGTGGTTGTGCCGTGTTGCTAGGAGATGGCTCGACCCAGATCTCTGTAAAGAGCCACTGAGGGGTGTACCCACTTTTGTGAAATGCTGTGTGTGTGTGTGTGTGTGCGTGTGTGTGGGTGTATATATATATATATATATATATAATATATATATATATATACACACACACACAGTTGCCACAAAAAGTATGGGAACCCTTTTGGAACGATATGGATTTCTGCACAAATTGGTCATAAAATGTGATCTGATCTTCATCTAAGTCACAACAATAGACAATCACAGTCTGCTTAAACTAATAACACACAAAGAATACATGCTACCATGTTTTTATTGAACACACCATGTAAACATTCACAGTGCAGGTGGAAAAAGTATGTGAACCCCTAGACTAATGACATCTCCAAGAGCTAATTGGAGTGATGTGTCAGCCAACTCGAGTCCAATCATGAGATGAGATTGGAGGTGTTGGTTACAGCTGCCATGCCCTATAAAAAGCACACACCAGTTCTGGGTTTGCTTTTCACAAGAAGCATTGCCTGATGTGAATGATGCCTCACACAAAAGAGCTCTCAGAAGACATACGATTAAGAATTGTTGACTTGCATAAAGCTGGAAAGGGTTATAAAAGTATCTCCAAAAGCCTTGCTGTTCATCAGTCCAAGGTAAGATAAATTGTCTATAAATGGAGAAAGTTCAGCACTGCTGCTTCTCTCCCTAGGAGTGGCCATTCTGTAAAGATGACTGCAAGAGCACAGCGCAGACTGCACAATGAGGTGAAGAAGAATCCTAGAGTGTCAGCTAAAGACTTACAAAACAATAAAAAAGTCCATTAGTGACTTCAGTGAAAGAAAACACCCATGTGATAATCCAAACAGCTGGACTCTCTTGACAGAGTCTAGAAACAAAGTGAAATCCGCCACCATGTGATAGGTAAACTGCTTACCAGAACCAGTGGTCCTGTGGACCTGAACCAGCGTGTATGTAGTACCCAGCGGGCAAATGACAGCAACTGTATCCACAGTATGGTAGACCATCAGGTAGACTCTACGGCTTTCATGCTCGTTGGTATGGTATATCATGCAAGGAAACGAATGCCTCACATAGTGTAAAACCAATGATGCTTATTTGATAAGATTAGTAAATAGTAAAAAACTCACATTTTTTTTTTTTTTTTTTCATAATAAATTTTATTGGTAAACAGAATAAGGTTTACATTACATTTGGACAAGGAGTCTGGAATAAAACAGTAGGTTTTACAGCATTGATAATCAGAACTAGCATGTAATACATTTTCATCGAAAAAGACCAGCCTTAAGCCTGTTGCGCCGGCCGGCGGCGGCAAACAGGCAAACCTGTCCGTATGGAGATCGAGCAGATGAGGGCGATGACGTCAGCACGCCGCTCGTTCTGCCCTACGCGTATTTTTTCCTTCAGCCTTGGTGTGTCAGAGGGTGTGGCTTTGCCGGGACGGTCACTGGCATCCAGAGTCAGGGGACCAAAACCTCAGCAGCTCACAGCCTGTGTTCACTTAGCAGGAATTCATCTGAACTTTTGTACTTTTCTCATTTGCAGGTTTCCTTTAATATTTTGCTGTAGCAAGTACAGAGTTACCTGGGTGGAACCGTTTTGGTGTTTTTATTGAGATTTGCTAAACCGACTTGCCGTAGTATTTTCTTTTTTACAAACTCAAAGTTTTCCTAATAGTGTATTTTCCCTCAATATGTGCAGTGTGGGCTGCGTGTCACTGGGCGACATGATAAACAGTACCTTTCTCACTGGAAACTAACATGTCAAGTTGCTCCAGGCCTTTTCTCACTAAGTAGCCGAAATGTACGCTTCTTTATTTTCACTTCTCATGAGAGTGTCAAAACAAATGATCGCACAAATGTGGTTATCGAAGCGGGTTAGGGGCTACTTCTTTTTCCGTTGGATCCCTACAAAGGACATAATATTCATAACAGTAGAATGAAATAGAGACGTGATGATGTAGATGTAAAGGCAGGTTGGCATAGTAATAGCATTAGCTGTATATTCAAGGGAGATTACAATGTCTTGGGGTCAGTTTTATTTGAGTAGTGAATGCCTGTGGGTTCTTCTAGGCTTGCACCATAATGTGCAACTACACACAGCATATTTACACACAAGGCCCTCTGACTTTCCCACCTCCAGCAATGCAAAGCCACTGTTGTCTTCTCCCATGTCTGGAGTCTTCACCAGTCCCTATTGCCCTACCCAAGATGACATTACTCTTGTGTGTGCACATAGGAGCTACTTTGTCCTGGTACCTTTTGGTCTGGTGAAAATTTACACTAAGCTGCCCAAGTACAGCAATAGAAAATTACTGACATCAGTCACTCGGCCCCAAAGCAGATCCCATTCTATAATTCAGATATTCACATAATTCTCTGAATTTCTGAACTTATTTTTTATTTTTTTTGTATGTATGGGTTGTTACAGACATGTAATGAAAATGTCAATAGCACCTTTAGAAATATATTTGCCTAGAAAATTGGTGACGTGTTCATTACTTATTTTACCCGCTGTACAAACCTGTATATATAAAATTCTAAACCCCTTTCATCTCGGCATTAAGAGATTAGGAAGCAATGAATTGCCTAGTTGTTAGTTAAATTGAGTTAGTCACCCTGGAAGAATACATTATTTAAAGTACAGTACATTTTTATTAGTTCAATTAAACTTTCAATGTCGTTTTTCAGAACCTGAAAAATGATGTGAAGCCCACACACGATCATTTTAAATGACATTTTTGAAAAACAAAGTTTTTTTCATGCCGAAAAATTAACGTGTGTACGCGGCATAAGGTTCAAAGGTACAGGAATTGGGGCTGATCTGAGGTGTGAAGGTGCAGGAATTGAAGCTGATCTGAGGTGTGAAGGTGCAGGAATTGGAGCTGATCTAAGATTTAAGGGGTACAGGAAATTGGACTGATTTAAAGACTAAAGGTGCATAAATTGAAGATGATTTGCAGCCTGTTAGTACATAAATTGGGGCCAATCTAAGGTTTGAAGGTGCAGGAATTGGGGCTAATCTAAGGTTTGAATGTGCAAGAATTGGGGCTGATCTGAGGTGTGAATGTGCAAGAATTCGGGCTGATCTGAGGTCTCAGAGTTCCCCATCAGGTTCTGCCCACCCGACAACTCAAATTCATGGCTACCTCACCTGTTGGGTGGGTGGAGGTTGATGGGGAACTAGTTCCCAATCAGGTCCACCTTGCCTGTGATTGACAGTGCACAGCAGTAAGCAAATTCCAAAGCTGCCACTGGACCTCATGGCAGCTATGGATCGGCCGATTACCATTCTACCTTAATCAAAAGCAAAGCAGACCTGATTAGTTTCTCAGTTCTGCATCGGGCCCTGCCCACCTCTAGTTTAAAACTCCTCAGCGCAGAAGTCAGGGAGCGAGGAAGAATACTGAGGAAGGAGTGGACAGTGGGGCCCCTTCTTCCCCAGTGCCAACATCAAGAGATGTATGAACCTGTCTCTGACAGGTACATGAAATTAAGCCTAATCACCATCACATTTGAGTGTCTGGCACCCTTTATGAATTCCCCACATAGTCTTAAGGAAATTTTCAAATAGCCTGCTTTGAGCAGAATACCAGTACAGTAGATATGATTTGTGGACCGTGATTAGGGAAGGTTGCTCATAACAAGTTAAGATCAGGATGTGGTATAACTGTTTGGAGGATCTCTTCATTTCTTTCACGGTCTATTGTTTTTTTTTTTATTATTATGGAGGGTCATAAACTGTTTTCATATATTTTTTGTAATAATACAATTCTCTTTTTAGTTCTGGAATACAGTTTTGCTCAGTGTTGGTTCAGTGTTTGGGGTATGCACAACACCATTTGATTGGTGTACAACTAGATTAATTATAGAGAAATGGGATGTGGCAGTGGTGACTTTTTATTAGGTAATTACTGAGAGCAGGTAAAAGTCCTTTGCAGCATTAGGGTGTTGGCTACACTAGGCAGGAGGTAACCCAGTAGAAGTGCATGGGAACACACAGAGACACAGAGGAGAAAAGTCCTGATGAGAGTCTCGCTGGAAATCTCAGGACAACAGACTGGTGCAGAGAACCAGGAATTGACTGGAGTGTACAGGGAGATACGGTGGTGAAAGAAGACTCGATGGCAGACGTGCACATGGTCACTGGAGCAGGATACAGACTGGGGAACACAAGGATCACAGGAGCAGGCTCTGGGTAACAGGCTGAAGTATGTAAATAAGGTTAACAAGGCTGGAATGACTGGGAAATGCTGGGACCACTGAGAGGACCAAAAACTGCAACAGAGGCTAGATGGACTCTTGGGAACACTATGGTCAGGGAGACCATACTGGGAGGCATTTGGTAATACTAGACAACGTGCTTGGAAACACTGAGGCTCTGGCTGCTAGCACATGCATGGTTTATTGGAACATGGAGCAACACACAAATTGGCCCTTTAAGACAGAGCTTGGTTACAGATTGACTGACATGCGAGTGACTGCTTATTGGCTGCACCAGGGGTGGATCCAGAGGGCCAACGGGGCAATTACCACCCCTGAATAATATGTTGCGGGATGGGCGGGCGATCTGTGAGCGGGTCGGTGGGCCAATCTGCCAGTTGGCTCAGTGTGTGGGCAGGTGAGAAAGCAGACTTGGTGTGAGCGGGCAGCTGGCCAATCAGTGAACGCCTGGGCAGGGAAGCAGAGAGATGAGATCATCTCTCACCGCCCCACGCTATCCTTGCAGTAACTTCCGCCCCTCACTGTGCAGGCAGCGTGGACAGCAGAGAGATTACATTATCTCTCTGCTGCCTGACTCTGGGACACAGCAAGAGACAAGCAAAACCCTACCTTAGCAGGCACGTAACAATCTGCAAGGTGTGACATGGCAAGTGACAATCCGCAAGGTGTGGCAGGTGACGTAGCAAGTGACAATCCGCAAGGTGTGGCAAGTGACAGTCCGCACGGTGTGGCAGGTGACATGGCAAGTGAAAACCCTCAATGTGTGGCAGGTGACATGGCAAGTGACAGTCCGCACAGTGTGGCAGATGACATGGCAAGTGAAAACCCTCAATGTGTGGCAGGTGAGGTGGCAAGTGACAATCTGCATCTGGTGGCAGGCAAGTGACAATCCGCATGGTATGGCAGGTGACATGGCAAGTGACGATCCGCAAGGTGTGGCAGGTGACATGGATAATGACAATCCGCAAGGTGTGGAGGGTGACGTAGCAAATGACAATCCGCAAGGTGTGGCAGGTGACATGGCAAGTGACAATCCACAAGGTGTGGCAGGTGACGCGGCAAGTGATGATCCGCAAGGTGTGGTGGGTGACATGGATAGTGACAATCCGCAAGGTGTGGTGGGTGACGTAGCAAGTGGCAATCCGCAAGGTGTGGCAAGTGACATCCTGCATCTGGTGGCAGGCAAGTAACAATCCTCAACGCGTGGCAGGTGATGTGGCAAGTGACAGTTTGCAACGTGGCAGGCGACGGTGGCAAGTGACACACTCAGGGCTCCCGCTGATTCTGCATTATGGTGATTGAACCATTTCATTTTATATTACAATGTAATATTCAAAAAAATGCGCTTCAATCATCCTGTCACCATAACAACCATGGTGCCAGGATGATTGTAGCACCAACGCTAGCCATTTACCCGATTGCCCACAAATAAACATATTTTCTGGCAGTGCCCCTCCCGAGACAAGACTCTGGATCCGCCCCTGGGCTACACACTGAGACAACAATTTCTCATCCAAACTCTTGCACATACAAAAATGGTAAGATTCTACTTGCCTCTTTCTGAATTTCAAGTTGATCATGGAGTTCTCCTGTAGGCTCATGCGCACACATCTGTTTTGTAGCCTCGTGTTTGCGTAAGAAGAGCAACACTGGACACTTTACATAATCACATCTGACACCGAAACGTGGGAGCCGCAAGGAAGGATTTCAGCAAATCATTAGAATGTTGAACGTGTGGAGAATGTCATTCGAATCTCAGAAGGTGAACTAGATTGTGGAACACAAGAGAACAGAGGTGTCATGTCCATTTCAAATGCTTGTTTTTTTTCCCAGGAAACACTGTCAGTGCATTATCTGTCCAGAAGTGATCTAATACAAAGCAGCACGAATGAACAGAATAAGCACTTTTAGTTTGTTGCTTTATTCGAATTCTTTTGAAATGTGGAACATCTTTCTGAGCATTTCCGAGCAAGCATCTAATTGCTGATCAGAATATCTTTCTCAGATGTTGAAACGTTAGAAGCATTTGAAGCCTTTGTACAAACTTCTATTTAGTGTAGCTGATACCAGTGGTGAAAGGGCAATATGAGGGATTGTTCTTAGCCTGGGACCCAGGAATGGTGCTTGTCTTATAGTAAATTGGGTTTTACTGGGACTGTCTAAGAATGTTGTGTCTTTTGGTATTGATAGACGGAGGGCTTGTTGGCACCGTGTGGCAGTCTGACTATAGTCAGATCTTGGAGTCTGGGTGGATCATAAACAGAATTTAAAGTGACACTAAATGATATCCTCCAAAAATAAGCCATACACATCCACTACTTATCTGCCCTGTAATCCATTTTTATTTTGTTGCACACTACACATCTCATAGTCCCTAGTCCATCTTGGGAGTAAACAAGGAGGGAGGCTATGTTCTTCCATACATTGGGACTACGGGCAATGAATGTAGCCACGCTTTAACAGGAAGTCAGATTAAAGCTGCCTCCTAATGATTTGGAGGAGACTAAGAGCTATAGAGGGTACATTTTTGAGTTAAGTATACTTGAGTTTAGTGTTACCTTCATGACCAGAGGTCATTCATATCTAGATGCCAAAAACAAAGCTAGCAGCATCAGTATGTGTTAGTTATAAGTATATAAAACATTTTTTTTTACCTAAAAAAAAAAAAAAATGAAATGTATGTTTGCTTGTTTTTTTAAAAGAGAAACTTTGGCCAGACTTTGGACTGGTAAACAATTTACACGTTCTTAACAAATGAAGAAATAGCTTTAAAATGAGTACTCGCTGCAGCCATAGGAAAGTCTCAGCAACTCCCTGACTCCCCAGAGCTCCTGCTCAATGCGTACTTAAGATATTAGAAGGTTTGAAGGCTGTTAAAGGATCACTAAAGGATTTTTTTTTTTTTAGCTAAATAGCTTCCTTTACCTTACTGCAGTACTGGTTTCATGTCCTTATTGTTCGTTTTTGCTTTGAAGTTGCTGTAATTCACTCATCAATGAGGGGTGTGGCCGGATGTAGGAGCGTGGAGAGTGAGTGAGGCAGAGATGTGAGAAGGGGAGAGGTGTGTGCCGAATCTCCCATGGACCCCCCCCCCACTTCAGGCATATGAATCCGGTTATGCTGGGAGTGTTGCCTAAACTGCTGGAGTTTGTCCCCCGATCCTGCTGACGCTATTGACGCTTTATCTCCATTGACGGAGGCGGTTACCTGCTTTATTGATCGGGAGCTTTTGTGTCCTGTGTCCTGTGGGGGCTTGTGGTTGCCTGTCCTCCCCGTCCGGGGAGCTTCTGGAGACGGGGGAGAGAGCGGAGGAGACCCGGAGGTGGAGGCTTGACTGCAGCAGGTGAGCTGAGCGCACGATTGGAGGACGGCGGTCAGCTGACCAGACCACGTGATCGGCCCTGTCAGTCCCGGCGTGGCTCGGCGTTCCTCGGCTGTAGGAGGCACGGGAGATAACCAGGGGGTTCCCCCCACTCCCCCACGTTGAACCTGCTTAACAAGGAGGATACATTCCCCCCCAATCTCGGTGTACTACAGGTGAAGGAGAAGGAGAGGGGAGAGGATATGAGATTTGGCTAAATGGGAAGGAACGGTGTTTTCTTTTTTTTTATTAAACCCACAGTCTTGCAGTTTGATCTGTCTAAAGGGGGAGAAGCCGTGGAGAAAACTTATAAAGCATCACAAAAGTGAGTAAATCTCGCACGATTGTGGCGATTGGTTGCATTGTGCCTTGAACTGAGCTGATCTGTGGTATGCTGTACTATGCATTGATGTATGGACTGGTTATATGCCTAATGAATTAACTGTGCTGTGCTGTGCATTGATGTATGGACTGGCTACATGCCCAAAGAATTAATTGCTCAATGAAGTGAAGTGAGAGTATGCACATTGCACATTGCACCGAGGATAACTGGGACTTCTCTACTCTACACTTGTGATGCAGGGTTATTGATTTATTATTTACTACTATTTACTACCCATGGTCACTGGTGCACTGCTGGTGTGATACCTCGCTTTTGGACTTGTTGTCTAGCATTAAGGCACGGCGCTATTAATTTGCTCCCCTTTACCTATGGTGGCTCTATATGAGATGGTTGACTCTCGATCCTGAGATAGAGCTTTAACAGAGGATAGAGAAAAACTTCTTTTTTTTGGGGGGATTTTTTTTTTTTCTTTCCCTTTTTGTTTTTTTTTTGTTTTTTTGCTTTTTCCCATCTTCCCTAACTTTTTCTCCTGGTAACGCTCGTTCCAAGCATTCCTGGCCTGCCCCGGAAATAAAGGATATAGAGGATATACTGGTTTCTATATGACTATAAATCGCTTATCAGGATCAATTAGAGATTGAGCATTAGTGGTCAATTCACTCTTAATTTACCTTTAAACAGAAGTTTTTGTACTTATAATGTCTGGGCCGCAAACATTAAGATCAGCAAAGGACAAGGTGGGGGTAGCTGCTGCAGCAGCAGCCAAATTAGAAAAATTTGTCCTTTCAACAGAGCAAACCCCAAGTAAAAATGGCTCAATACCCCAGGCCTCTGCCAAAATAAACACAGATAGACGAAGTCAAGGTCAAACAGCGGCAGCGGCAGCAAGTAAAACTTCTGTTAACAAGAATACAGTTGCTACAGTGATGGATCCAAAAGTAATCCCTATGTCAGAAGATGCTCCCACAATAAAAGATGTATTCTTAGTGGTGAATGAATGTAAAAAGGCATTAGGAGAACTGTGTGATCAAATGAAAGGCGTTAAGGAGGAACTGGTCTCAGTGAGACAGGAGCTACGGAAAACCAACGAAAGGATATCAGAGACGGAGGGGAGGATTTCACAAATAGAGGATGAAATGCACCCTGTCAAACAAGATGTTAAGAACATGAAGTCCCAAGTGGATATATTGGAAGAAAAAATGGACGAAATAGAAAATAGACTCCGGAGGGATAATGTTAGGCTGGTGGGGCTACCGGAGAGATGCGAGGGGGCTAGACCAATAGAATTCTTGGAAAATTGGTTTGTAAAATTATTTGGTAAAGAAAGCTTCTCACAAGCATTTACAATAGAAAGAGCGCATAGAGTCCCCTTCAAGCCTCCCCCCACCGGGGGGCGCCCAAGATCAATGTTACTGAAATTTTTAAACTATCGTGACAAAGAGGCCTTATTGAGAAAGAGTAGAGAAATGGGAGAGGTTTTTTTTGAAGGCTCTAAAGTCTCATTTTATCCTGATTTTTCCCCCCAGTTACAGAAGAGGAGGGCGGGTTTTTTGGAGATTAAACGGAAAATGCAGAAGGCTAAACTTTCATATGCTTTATTATACCCAGCGCGGCTACGGGTGGTTGCGCTGGGTACGACATTATTTTTTGATAAACCTGAAGATGCAGCATTATGGATGGAGAGGAAAAGGGACCAATTATCAACAGGGGGTGGAGGAGACACTTAAATCGTAACTAAGGGAAGGGGGGGGAGCTAGGAGTAAGGGGATTAATTGGTAATTTGTAAAAACAATGGGGGGGGGTGGGAGGAAGGGTGTACACCTAAATGAATGAGAGGAATTGGTCAAGAGTGGAACAGAGATGGGGGGGATGTGAATGGTGAGGGGTGGGAGGGGCGGGGGTCGATGAGGGGGGGGGGGGTGAATGAGGGTGTGTCAAAAGAGGTTAGGATGGTGTGGGAAACGGCCATAGGAAACCCCTTAGGGGAACACCTGGGTAGGTGCAGAGGGGGGGCGGAGGGAGGGAGGGGAGGGGGGGGAAGAAGGGTGGGAGGGGAAGGGAAGATAAGCACACGACACACAGGAAAGAAATGTTCACTGCAATAAGTAAAATATATGTAAAACACGAACCAAAGAAGAGTATAGAAAGTAATGATAATGCACAAAGGAATGGGAAAATGGCAAAGTAATGCACAAGGGGTACAAATTTTGTATGGGAAAATAAAATTTGAAAACCTATATGGAAATAACACTGAATAGCACACACTTTTTTCGGGGATGCTGGATTACAAGTTCTAATAGACACGGTAATGGGGAAATTGGCGAGGATCACTCACAAACAAAGAAAATTAGGGTAAAGAATAGTTATATAATTATGTTTCGGGATTGGTACCCCCGACTCTTTATGGTATATCTTTGGTTGTTAAATGCAAAGTAAAATGTTAAAATTAAGCTCATGGAATGTTAGGGGCCTGGGAACCGCAGCTAAAAGGGCTGCAGTCTTTGCCACGATGGAAAAACATGGGACAGAGCTGATGTGTCTGCAGGAAACACATTTAATGAAGAATACAAGTTATTTATTACAGAGTAAAAAATACCCCACCCAGTACCACTCAGTACATTCCACATATTCTAGAGGAGTGAGTATTTTGGTGAGAGTTGGAGTGAGATTTTCCTGCAGACAGATCAGCATAGACGAGTGTGGCCGATTTATTTTCTTGCATTGTATAATAGACAATAAAATGTATATAATAGCAAATATTTATGTCCCTCCACCCTTTAAAATAGAGATTATGCTCAGATTAAATGAATTTATACTGGGAAAGGAAGAGATACCGGTGTTGGTAATAGGAGATTTTAATGAGGTCTTGGACCAAGGGGTTGATAGGTTTCCCACACCGTTGGGCCCAGACCTCATGAAAAATAGCCGTCTGGGTCAATTTATGGAAGAAGTTGGTTTAATAGATTTGTGGAGAGTGAGGAACCCGGGGATTCAACAATATTCTTGTTATTCAAGTACGCACTCTACACTCTCTAGGATTGATATGGCCCTGGGAAATCAGAAAGCATTACAGATTGTGGGAAAAGTAATATATTTGCCAAGAGGAGTGTCTGATCACTCTCCTATGGTTTTAACCCTAAATCAAGGCGGACAAAAAACTCAGAGAGATTGGAAAATCAATGCATACTGGTGTGAGTTAATAAAGAAGTCGGAAGAGGTTCTGCCTAAACTAAAGGAATTTGTAGATATTAATGAAGGCACCACGGGTACCGGGATATTATGGGACACCCTGAAGGCGTACCTTCGAGGTGTCCTGATCCAGCAGGTGGCAAAATGTAATAAAAAAGCCAGAGAGGCGGAGGAAAAATCCTGTAGATAGGTACTAGAGGCAGAAAATAACTATGTGGGGGACCCAACGCCGAAGGGGAGGAAAATATGGCTTGAAAAACAACAAGCATATAAGTCGGTAATTACAAGGGAAGTAGAGACTAGACGACTTTTCCTGCGACAATCTTCGTTTGCAGATGGTGAAAGCGTTGGAAGGATGTTGGCGCAGGTGGTAAAGTCTAATTCTTCCCCCTCCGGCGTTCGGTCCATCAGATTAATAAGCGGCGAGATAACATCAGACACCTCAGAGATAGTGCAGACCTTCTGGGCATACTATCAAAAACTGTATACTACACAGAAGGGGGGAATGGAGAAAGAAATGGAGGATTTCCTGGAGAAACTAGAAATCCCGTTTATAACACAATCAGAAAGGGAAGAATTAGAAACCCCAATAACACTTGGGGAGATACAGCTGGCAGTAGCAGGTATGGCGAATCAAAAGTCGACAGGACCAGATGGGCTCCCGGTGGAAATATACAAATATTATGGAGATATATTGTTACCAGAGCTCATAAAAACATTAAATGGAGCGGCTATAGAAGGTAAACTCCCTGCTTCAATGCTGGAAGCAACTGTTATAATCATACCAAAAGATGGGAAAGATCCTCTGGATCCCGCGGCATATAGACCTATATCCCTTTTGTGCTCTGACGCTAAAATAATAGCCAAGGTCTTGGCAACAAGGCTTAATAGGGTTATTTCAAAATTAATTCACCCAGACCAGACGGGTTTTATAGCTAATAGATCTACCAGTATGAACATCAGGAGGACATTTCTAAACCTACAAACCCCAACACAGAATGAGGGAGCAAGGGCCGTATTGTCACTGGATGTGACCAAAGCCTTCAACAGCGTAGAATGGGGGTATATATGGAGGGTGCTGGATAAATTTGGGTTTGGCCCGATATATTCGGGGTGGATAAAAATGCTCTATGACAACCCTAGTGCCAAGTTAAAAATAAATAATGAATTCTCAAAAAAAATTGTCCTCGAGAGGGGGACGAGACAGGGGTGCCCTTTGTCACCCCTGCTCTTCGCCCTAGCGATGGAACCATTGGCAATCGCTATAAGGTCAAACATCGAGATATCCGGATTCCAGAGAACGACGGGAGATGAAAAAATCGCGCTTTATGCCGACGACATCCTGCTCTACCTGGGAGACACGGAACAATCTCTGACAAAAGCAATGAGCTTGGTGGAGGAGTTCGGGAGTTTTTCGGGATTAGAAATAAACTGGGGGAAATCCGAGCTACTGCCGATAGATCCACTCGGAGAAACGGCGATACGGGGACTGCCACAGTTAACGGTGGTGGATACAATGAGATATCTGGGGATATTGGTGACGAAAAATCCCAATCAATACATTAATAAAAATCTCATCCACCTACTTGCTAAGTTCAAACAAAAAATCTATATTTGTTAACGTCTCCATCTGTCAGTTGCGGGTAGATGTAGTTTAATCAAGATGATTTGGCAACCACAACTCCTATATATAATGCACAACTCCCCAGTATGGATCTGTAAAAAATGGTTCAATAAAATCGAATCCCTCTTCAGAGAGCTAATATGGAAAGGGGGGCAGGCCAGAATACGTCTTCGCACATTGCAACTCCCGGTGGGGGAGGGAGGATTTGCAGTACCCCAACCCGAGATTTATTATTTAGCTGCACAACTGCAACAAATAGGGGGAGGTAATATTCCAGAAGGAGGTACCCCCAACGGGACGATAATGATGAATGGGGTCTCCCATGATACTATTTTTGAAGCACTAGAGGCTGATTCCTTTAGTCATAGGAACCCAACAATAAAAATGATAACTAAAATATGGAAAATGGTAAAAAAATTGATGGGATACACCGGGTTTTCTGAATTCTCCCCACTGTGGAATAACACTAAATTGAAGGAAATCCTCCAGATAGGAAAGGTCAGAGCATGGGAAATAAATGGCATTAAAAGGTTGAAACAGCTGTATAAAGAGGATAAATATAGGAAATTTCAGGATTTAAGAGAGGAATTTAAGATACCACAATACTCATTTTTTACTTATATACAGGTGGGGCATGCCCTTGAAGCCCAATTTAGGACACAAACCCTAGTGTGGTGTGAAATGCCCCTTTTCCAAAATTTAGGCAAGGTAGGACCAACTAAGGGACTTATCTCTGAACTATATAAACAGATAGGTAAAAAGGCTAATATGGGCTTGCATCTCCTAAAAATAAAAGAGAAATGGGAGGAGGATGTGGGGGAAGTGACACAGGATCAGTGGCGGAGGGTCTTGGAGATGGGGCCGAAGGTTTCGGTCTCACCCCCACAAAGGGTCTCCCACCTGATGCTGGTAAATCGAGCTTATTATACACCCAAACGTCTGTTCAACTTCGGAAGAAGAACAGATGACAAATGTCCTAGATGCCAGGGGACTGGAGACCTAGTACACATGGTGTGGCGATGCCCAAAGTTGTTCCGTTATTGGGAGGGAGTGTTAAGTGTCTTAGGGGAGACATTTGGTATACCTTTGGAGGCGGAAGCCACACTATGTGTACTGGGATATAGGAGGGAACGGAAGGAGAAGAAAATCACTACAGTCGCATTATTGAGATGCTTGTTCCAAGCCAGAAAATTAATAATGTCAAGATGGCAGGCGATAACACCCCCGGCAATAAGAGAATGGATTGGAGCAGTAAACGAGACGATCTGTAAAGAAAGAGCAGTGTATACCAAAAGAGGTAACCTTAAGGAGTTTGAGGAGATGTGGAGGCCTTGGCTGGAAGAGAAGGGCCCGCCCCTCTAGTGGGTAAGAACTATAGCTGGGGTGAAGTAGAAATAAAAATAACACCCTAAAATAAAGACATATGTGTGCCAACTCAGGAAAAACTTGGGCTGGCCTTGAAACCTCACCGGGGGAGAGAGGAAAACGGATGGAGGGACCAGTTATATAAAACTAAGGGTGAAGAGATTAAGTACTAACCACACCGTGAACAGGTATAGGAATAGTTCCCCTGATCAGTAGATGTGATCTGAGCATTTTTTCTTTTTTTTTTTCTCCTTTTCTCCTTTCTCTTGGATGTCGTTTTTCCTTCCTTTTATAAACAAGATAATCAATGTGTACTTACCTTTTATATTATCTGTATTTTATATTAAGATTAAGATACCTATAAGGAATGATGTCGGTTCCTGAAATTTTTTATGAATGATTTGTTTAAATAATCAAATGTGAATAAGAAAAAAGACAAATAAAGAATGAAAATTTAAAAAAAAGAAGTTGCTGTAATTCTGCTCTGATATCCACACTTCCTGGTTGTCTGTTTCCTTATAACCACAGTACTGGGAGCTTTTCACGGTGGTCTAAGCTGTCATTACTGTGTGTCTAAAACTTAACAGAACCAATCAGATTCATTTTAAAAACAAAACACTGCCCTGGATTTGTTTGTTTTTGTTCTGTGTCTCTTTCTAGTTCACAGGAACATGAAACCAGTTTAAAAGTAAAACTAACCTGCAGGCACATTATATGATTGATTTTTATCTATTTGTAATAATTTTTAAAAGGAATCAGTTAACTTTTATGTCTCTATACCCTGTAAACAGACATTTCAGCAAAACATTTTTTTCCTTTAGTGACCCTTTAAGTCACTGATGGGAAGGAGAATGGAGCTAGCTGAGTTGCTGAATGATTGCTACAATGTCAGAACATCCTTTTGGAAATGTACTCCACAGTACATTTAGTTACAAAGATTAGTGAGAGTTTGTTTTAAAATTAAAAAATAAAAATTAAAGAGTGTCTGGCTCTAATCACGCATTGACAAATTGAAATAAAATAAAGAAACCAGAGCAAACAAACCCCTGAGTTGCTTTGTACAAAAAAAAAATAAAAAAAAATACAATTGATAGCTATACAAATGACAGCTTGTAAAAGGATTCATCTGCAGGCTGTGAGCAACCTGTAATTGGTGGTAAGCTGACTATTGGCGGAGCTAGGTTCTGTAAACTACCCTATATTATTTAAAATCCTGGGAATGGTTATTTTGAAATTATGCCTATACCCTAATGGTAAGGGGAGGTGCTTCCAAAAATCTACCATACACAAACACCACAAAGAAATATACACCTACAAAGGCTACCAATTCATATAAAAATATAATTGTATTGGACATTGATAAATCACACCCCTCCCTAATGTACATTGAGAGAGGGGGTGGCCTAGGGTTTTGGAGTGGGGTGGGCTTTTCTGGGTGTGTGGTGGGGAGAAGGGGGGTACAGGGTAGCTTGGGTGGAGTTAGGAACACCCTAAGTGATTTATTTTGGGGGCATATACCCTTGCATATACCCTTGCCACATATATATTTGATATATTGATGTCCAATAAAATTATATTTTTATTTTAATTGGAAGTCTTTTTAGGTGTATATTTCTTGGTGGTGGCGTTTGTGTAAGGCTGAGATAGGCTGCTGGGAAATCTAAAATACAATAGAGGCTTCAGGATCTAGGAGCAGAGCCCAACAGTAGTCGGGTTGGTCTCTTCAGACTCAGATTCAGAGAAGGAGGAAGAGCAGGCTGAGTCTCGCAAATCTGCAAAGTATAAATTGTCCCTGGCCCTCTTCTGGAACTATGCTGCCGAGCGGCACCGCCCACCTGCAGCATTCTATTTATGGTTGATCTGCTATTTGGTCCTGATTTGGACGCTGCCCTAGAGAGAACAGCTGACAAAAAGAAGACTTTTCCTACTAAGGAGAAATCTTTTCCGAAAGTTTTTTCATCCCAAAAAATAAACCTCAAAGGCAGGAAATTAGGTTAAAGCGGAGGTTCACCCGTACATGACACTATTTCCCCCTAGATGGATGCTCGTTTTGTCTAGGGGAATCGGCTAGTTGTTTTAAAATATGATCCGTACTTACCGTTTACGAGATGCATCTTCTCTGCCGCTTCCGGGTATGGGCTGCGGGACTGGGCGTTCCTATTTTGATTGACAGTCTTCCGAGAGGCTTCCGACGGTTGCATCCATTGCGTCACGATTTTCCGAAAGAAGCCGAACGTCGGTGCGCAGGCGCAGTATAGAGCCGCACCGACGTTCGGCTTCTTTCAGCTACTAGTGACGCGATGGATGCGACCGTCGGAAGACTGTCAATCAAGAAGGAACGCCCGCTCCCGAAGACCCATACCCGGAAGCGACGGAGAAGATGCATCTCGAAAACGGTAAGTACGGATCATATTTTAAAACAACTAGCCGATTCCCCTAGACAAAACGAGCATCCATCTAAGGGGAAAAGACAAAAAAATATATAATTGGGTGAACTCCCGCTTTAAGAAAGGAAAGTGCAGCGCCAAATGAAACCGGTTTGCCCTGCTGAGTAATACCATATAGTGTATCCGTGAGTGAATCTGGATAACACACCTATTCACAGTGTATACAAAATGTAATGAGAATATAAAGTGAATCAAACCAAAGGTGAATCACATAGAAGGTACCTAAATAGACCCTCACAGACCTCTACGGTCAGTATTGTATAAACTATTCACAGTGCATACAAAATATATAGTGGGTATATAGTGAGTCAAACCAGCAGTGAATCACATGAAATGGACCTGAATAGACCTTCACGGTCCAACAGAATGTACAAATATAATGCCAGTGTCAAAAAAACAATATAATAATCCAGTGAAAAATAGAAATGTGTAATTCTATATTGGAACAAAGTACATAGTCCCATTGAATACACAAGGGTATTCTCAGGGCTCAAAATTTCAAGTCCTGAGCCACTAGCCAGGCCTTAAGAGTTACTCGCCACCAGTTGCCCCAACCAACACCTCCCCTACCCACCCCTAAGTCCGCCCCTAAACACGACCTTGTAAATTATCTCATGAAATTACACTGTTAAATATTTTAAACGGAATTACGTTCCAAAAATAAATATTAACAAAAGTAACATCAAGCATATCAGTACCCATCTGTGCAGCCTCACTGTGCCCGTGAACGCAGCCTCAGTGTGCCCGTGAACGCAGCCTCAGTGTGCCCCATCAATGCAGCCTTACTGTGCCCCATCAATGCAGCCTTACTGTGCCCCATCAATGCAGCCTTACTGTGCCCCATCAATGCAGCCTTACTGTGCCCCATCACTGCCGCATTACAGTGCCCCATCACTGCAGCATTACAGTGCCCCATCACTGCAGCATTACAGTGCCCCATCACTGCAGCATTACAGTGCTCCATCACAATCACTTGCAACATTACAGTGCCCCATCACTTGCAGCCTTACTGTGCCCCATCACTTGCAGCCTTACAGTTCCCCATCGCTTGCAGCCTGAGGCCGAGTACTCACGACAGGACATGTCCGATGAAAACGGTCTGCAGACCGTTTCCATCGGACATGTCTGGCCGGGGACTGCCCGGGGACTTCTGTTCGATGGCTATACACACCATCGAACAGAAGCCCGCGCGTAAACATTACGCGGGGCGTGTCCGCGGTGTCGCCGCGTCGATGACGCGGTGTCGCCGCGACAATGACGCGGCGACGTGGGCGGGCCGCCTTAAAAATGCTTCCACGCATGCGTCGAAGTCATTCGACGCATGCGAGGGATGCGGGCGGCAGGACATGTACGGTAGGTCTGTACAGACGACCGTACATGTCCGGGCGGACAGGTTTCCAGCGGACTGTTTTAAAACAAGTCCGGGAAACAGTTGTCCGCTGGAAACCTGTCCGATCCGTCCCAAAATGGTCCGCTCGGGCCAACACACGGCCAAACATGTCTGCTGAAACTGGTCTGCGGACCAGTTTCAGCAGACATGTTTGGTCGTGAGTACGGGGCCTTACAGTGCCCCATTGCTTGCAGCATTACTGTGCCCCATTGCTTGCAGCATTACTGTGCCCCATTGCTTGCAGCATTACTGTGCCCCATCGCTTGCAGCCTTACTGTGCCCCATTGCTTGCAGCATTAATTTTCCCCAATTGCTTGCAGCATTACTGTGCCCCATTGCTTGCAGCATTAATGTGCCCCAATGCTTGCAGCATTACTGTGCCCCATCACTTGCTCATTACTGTGCCCCTTCATCACTTCAGACTCACCACAAACACTGCCCTGGCGCTAGGGGCGGATCCAGAGTCTAGTATCGGGAGGGGCACTTTAAGAAAATAAGGTGTTGCTTACGGAACTGAACTTCATGTGTAATACAGTGGTCAGTAGTATTTAGGGCAGTTTGCAGGAACAGTAGAGCACACGCTGGGGGGCCAGGAGGGCATAAACTGGGGGGGGGGTCAGGAGAGTATAAACTGGGGGGGGGGGGGGTCAGGAGAGTATACACTGGAAGGGAGGGAACAGGAGAGCATACACTGGGGGGTCAGTCATAATCCTTTAAATTAGTTAGATTTCTCACTTGTCATGAAAGAAGATCTGTTTTGTCAGCTAACAGCACCTCTATGCTAGGTTGCAGTAACTTAGTAGACCCAGCATAGAGGTAAACAAATCCACACTGTAGTACAAGCAGAAGAGCTCAACTGTAAGAACTTTCACATGGCTTCCCTCTGCTCAGCTGCAAAGTGCATGCATCTTCCTCCTCCAGACGAGCGTCTTCTCTGGGAAAAGGCACATCCCCATCCCGCCCACTCAAACAGCAGCCTGCAGGAGAGAGGCTGAAATACTGCTGGGGGAGGTACAGGGGGGCGGAGAGTGCAGTCCCGAGGTTTCTGAGCAGTCATTCATGCTTAGAATGGCTGCGAGTTGTCCTGACCGCAGCTCTGGTTACCCGGGTGCCTCAGAGTCTTTAATGTTTTCTCGGGGGAGCAATTGTGATAAGGTCCCGCCCCCCTAGGTCGGCTAATGTGATAGTAGATTGAATCAGTGTTCTGCCTATCACATTAGCCGACTGTGTGATACAAGAGGGGAAGAAGCCCTGCCGCTCTCTGTGTCCTTCAGCTGACAGGTTCACCCCTGCTCCTCACTCGCCCTGGAATAAATTCCACTCGCAAAATGCGAGCAAAAGAGTGAATTTTTGAGGGCTGGTATTCTTATATTCTCCTAGATGGAAAAAAACGCTCTCCTCTCTGACATATGGTGTCCCATCCTCAGATAGGTGATCCTTACAGTAAGAGTAAATACGCTTACCAGCTGTTGTAGACCCACAGCTCACCATAAGGTGGGGGGTCCTCAAGGCTTGTGTGGGCCGATTGCCCTACCTGGTTACCCTCCCGGACAATCCAGATGGTGTTCCAAACAAAATCCTTTGCAGCAGCCGAACAAAGAATCTCGTACGTCACTGGGAAAGACCCTGAAAGACCGGGCTTTCCCAGTGACGTACGAGGGTGCGTCAGAGGGGGCGGGGTCACGTGATGGGTGGCCGCTTCCCCTATGTAAGAACTGTCACAGCTCCAGCGCGTCATTCCGCTGGGCTGTGTCCAGCGGAGAGTGGAGCTCCCCTGCTGCGCTCTGGACGGATGGATCTTCTGCATCGCTGGACCGGACCGATGATCATCCGACGCTGGAGAGATCATCCATCGCAGGATAGAAGACCACGTTGGAGCGGGCCGGGCCGGGCCGAGAGTGGATTCACATCGCTGGAGTTTTTTTTTTATTGAAGGATTTTTTCTACGGTGTCAGTGTGTGTTTTTTTTTTAACTCTTTACACTTCCTTTGTGAAATGGTAGAGGTACAGTGTACCCCATTACCATTTCACATAGGGGGGGGGCAGAATCTGGGGGTCCACTTTGTTAAAGGGGTCTTCCAGATTCTGATAAGCCCCCCGCCCGCAGACCCCCACAACCACCGGGCAAGGGTTGTGGGGATGAGGCCCTTGTCCCCATGTTGAGGGCATGTGGCCTGGTGCGGTTCAGGAGAGGGGGGGGCGCACTCTGTCCCCCCCCTCTTTTCTGCGGCCGGCCAGGTTAACGTGCTCGGATAAGGGTCTGGTGTGGATTTTTAGGCGGACTCCACGCCATTTTTTTTTTACATTTGGGGTGGAGTTCCCCTTAAAATCCACACCAGACCTGAAGGGCCTGGTATGGATATTTGCGGGGAACCCTACGTCATTTTTTTTTTATGGCGGGGTTCCCCTTAATATCCATTCCAGACCTGAAGGGCCTGGTAATTTAATTTGGGGGAACCCCACACATTTTTTTTTCTTTATGAATGAATCATCTCTGTAATTGCCAGAGCCGACAATTCATTAGAGCCGCAAAGCCGGTTTTAAATGCCTTTTTTTTCTTTCAGAAATGACACTTTGTGCAGGGACAGTTCTATGTACGGGAAACATGCGCTATTTCACATGCTGACTTTACACCCCCCTTAGGTACGAAATTTAAAGTAATATTACACTTTTATTGTTTCACTTTTAGCATTATTAAATTCACTGCTCCTGAAATAACAGCTGTTTTTAAAACTTTTTTTTGCATTGATACATGTTTCCTGGGACAGGACCCAGGTCCCCAAAAACTTTTTAGGACAATAAATTGCATATTAGCCTTTAAAATTAACACTTTAGATTTCTCCCATAGACTTTAACAGGGTGTTCCGCGGCTTTTCGAATTTGCCGCGAACACCCCTAATTGTTCGTTGTTCGCCGAACAGGCAATGTTAGAGTCGAACATGAGTTTGACTCGAACTCGAAGCTCATCCCTAGTATTGAAAGGATCGCTGAGATGCCCAATTTGAGCCCCACGATGTTAGACAAGCTGAGTGGCCGTGTAGCTTCACCTCTGTGCTCCCGATGTCTATTGCATGAAATGACGTACAGGTACGTCATTTCTCGCAATAGATCCGACTGGCCGCAGTATACGTAGAGTGGTGACCAATCCATTACAGTGTCTGCTATTTGGTGATCTGTCAATTGTTAAAGTTTTAGCCTCTGCTCTCGGAGTTACTCGCCTTGAGGAGTCCCCTGAAAGCAGCCATACAATACCATTGAGTTCTATTGTTCCTGATTTCTTTATTACATGGGATATATTTGCCTAAAATATACTGCTGTTGTTTGTAAAGACTATTTATGTGTTTTATTATAACGTGTGTCTTTTATTGGTGGTGTTTGCACTAACATTACTGCTGGGTATGCCAGAGGGACTGAAACTGTTTTTGGGGTTGAGAGGCAGAGCACAGAACCAAACATACTCAAGCGGCTCCTTCTGGGGTAGCGCTACACAGATATTATGGGGAAAAAAAGCAGAAATACTAGCTTTTGAAAAGCAGCAGGTGTCACTAATAACTGGCAAAACACACACGGGCACGTCTTAGTGTGATCACAGCTCTCTGGGCGATCAGATATTTACCTGAATATAGACATCACTGCACTTTCTGCTGACGTTCTAGATCCCTCATTATGAATCATGCAGGTGTTTTCAGGCTTATCTATCATTGAAGGTAGCCCTTATTCAAAGCTGTTTCTGTTTTAATGACATGCATGCTCTCCCGTAGCTGCCTCCTAAAATATTAGCAAGTACAATATGAATGCGGTCCTGAAGGAACTGCTTCATTCATGCACAAATGATTCACAAACATTTATTTAAGGTTTCAAACAATTTCACTAGCTGCATAGTAAAATTCTGTAATGGAAGCAATAGGGGTTCTTTATTTATTTTTTACGTTCATACATAATAGATTGCATTTCAGATGTTTTTTTAGCAGGGTGGTTACAGCTCTTTGTGCCGAAGAAAATGTTCTCTCTTTTGTTCCCTGTAGCAGTGGCGCTACGTGAGTCTGTCTAATTCTGATTTTAACCACAGACGATTATCAGCTTTTTAGATTTTGGTGTTTGTTTCAAAAGATAATCGTAAGCACTCTGTGCTTGGGATCATTTTAGTAAGTTCGCACACAGAGAGAATCAAAGTGCTTTAAATCCGAAAGACGAGACCACTCCAGGGACGATTTCGCTGAAAAGAACATTTTCACCTTATTTATTTATTGACATGCGCATGTGTTAATTCACTCGTTTAAGCATGATAATTGCAGAAAGCATGTCTTTTTTTGCCACCTAGAGACGTGTTGTTTAGCCGCGAATTTAGGATATGAATTATTGGTTGAGGAAATGGATGGTGTCAAAATAAACAAGCTGGTGATATTGTATAGAGATTCACAGTGGTCCATTGGTCTAGCACTGTGACTTACAGGACTGGACTCCTGGATATAGATACAATCAGAGACATTGTCAACATTGAGTGCATGCACGGATGTACTTTACTGAACACAAAAATGTACTAGCAAGAAGAACTGTCATGAGCTAGGTGGTCATAGCTAGTCACATTTTTAAAATGCCAGTTGCCTGTCTATCTCTGACTTTTTGTGTGTCTAACCCAGAACATGTTTGCAGAAAATTAAGTTAAAGACTCTGGTAAGACAACTGGGCAATCTTCATTTTCAGAAGAAAATTCCCCAGAAAAAACTGTAGAACTACACAGCACCTAATCAGTGCTTAAAAGGAATTTTCCACAACTTGCAGTAATAGCTGCAGGAGTCTATTTACTTGCAGTCATAGCTGCAGGAGCCTATTTACTTGCAGGCATAGCTGTAGGAGCTCATTTACTTACAGACATAGTTGTAAGATCTCATTTACTTTTAGACATAGCCGTAGGAGCTCATTTATTGCAGGCATGGCTGTAGGAGCCCATTTACTTGCAGGTATAGCTGTAGGAGCCCATTTGCTTGCAAGCATCTGGATTTCCCCATGCCATTTGGGATCGAGTTGACTCCTAGGGAGGACAGAGAGAATGAGATGGATACTTACACCTCTTCAGCTGAGCAACAGGTGCCATCCCTCAATCCGGAGGATAGCCCCTCACTGACGGGTACTGAGAAAGAGACACTGTTTAGGAAATATGTACTTTAGCAGCGCAGATGATGTCACTGGCACACTGCCCTCTCAATGCACTGTGTGCCGTTCATAGAGAGAGCCACATCGCAGCCGTGACTGCCATGCCAATGCATGTTAGTGACGTCATCGCGGTTCAGCCAATCAAACGGCAGCTGTCCGCGATCCTGGAAGGAAGACCGAGTGAAGATGGAAGCCCTGTCAGCAATGAGAGCGTGCTACTGGAGAGCTTTGTTCTAAGGCAGTGGTCTCCAAACTGCGGCCCGGGGGCCAGATGTGGCCCTTTGCTTTCCTTTATCAGGCCCTTGGACTACTATTCATCCCACTGATACAAGACACTTTTCTTCCCACTGACACCAATAATAGGGCATGATTCCTGTACCTGACACCAACAATGGGGTACTATTCCCCCCCCGATATCAAAGATGTGATTCATGGGTGGGGGGAGCGGGATCTGGGGGCCCCCTTGTTAAAGGGAGGATTCCAAATTCCGATAAGCTCCCCTCACTCGCAGACCCCCACAATCACATCCCAGGGTTTTTGGGAAGAGGCCCTTGACCCCATCAACATGGAGACAAGGTGCTTTGGGGTGGGAAGCGCAGAGCCCCCCCCTGCCCCAAAGCACCCACCCCCCCATGTTGAGGGCATGTGGCCTGGTATGGTTCAGGAGGGGGGGCACTCACTCATCACCTTCCCTTTCTTGGCCTGCCAGATTGCATGCTTGGATAAGGGTCTTGTATGGATTTTGGAGGGGACCCCACGCTGTTTTCTTCTATTTTTTTTTGTCAATGCTAGAAAAAAAATCTATTCCCACTGGCCACAGTCCGGCCCCCCTAATATCTGAAGGACAGTAAACTGGCCCTTTGTTTAAAAAGTTTGGAGACCCCTGTTCTAAGGTATGTATTTCAATAATGTGCAATGTATACTAGCACATTATGCCATTATCTTTTCAGGGAATTTTTTTTTGTGGTTTACTTCCGCTTTAAGGTATACAAAAATCTATAAAACAAAGTATGAAGTGTACAAAGAACCATAGTTCACCCTAAAAGGGTGTGGCTGCAACAGCGCAACACAGAAGCCTTCCTGCATTCCACAGCTGATCACTGACATACCAGCGTTAGAAGCACTCGTGCGGCCCCTGGTGCTCAGAGGACGGCGGTGACCGCGGAGACTACAGGCTTGCTTTATTTTGTTCATTCCTTGTGATTTATCTGTACGGGCATACACATATGGGGATTACCTTTCTATACATTGTGTGGGTCACTTTTTTAGCGGTATTTCACTATTGAGTGTCTCCCCTTTGCTTCTATGTACCCCTTATGAGAATTGACCGCTGCGGATTCTAAGAACAGTGGATGTTGTGCCTGAGAGGATAGGCAGTAAGACGCAAATCCTCTGACAGGTTGTGGTAAGCCTTTATTTCAGAAAAGGGCACCATCACTTTATTTTGGTGAATCTTGAATAAGATATAGGGTGCACTTACGTCTTGTTTTATGATCACCTAGCACACCACCCCTGTTTTTTTGATTTTAAGCTCCCACCTGGGGCTATCTAACAATATTTATTCAGCGCTGTTTATCATTTGAACTACGGTTCTTTGTACACTTGATACTTTGTTTTATATCTTTAGTGGGTTTCACCCATTTTTAAAATAGCTGCTCTTTGGATGTTTTATCAATTTTAATCACTATTGATATCTCTGACACATGTTATACATCTTTTTCTTCACTTGGGAGCAGTTGACTCATTGATCTTTGGCGCCGGAAGTGCATTTTAGGGTCCCCTCGTTTTTTCAGTATATGCACCTCAAATTTATTATACAAAAATCTAGTATCTTCGATCACGTGAGTTTTATGGTAGTAATAGTAGTTACATTTTTATACAACACATAAAGTTGCCACTATAGTTTCCAATAGAAGAAATTGGTGGCATTTCATAAATAGCATCAAGGTGTTTGGGGTCCAGCACATGTTGATACTCTTGTTGTTCAACCATTTTTTTAATTCATTCTAAAATAACAAATAGGGAGGACCCTCTTCATCAGAGCCACAGCAGTAATGAGTCTATTACTGCTGTGGCTCTGTGGAAGAGGGTCCTTCCTCGTACCGCGTAAGCTGTTTTCGATGCCATCTGGTCCCCCTGACACCCGATCCAGGTTACAGGTGTCTAGAGACATGGTGCAATTTGCTGGAGTACTGACAAGCCTTTTTATCATGTTTGTGAGTATTATTGCTGTTTTATTAAAAAATATATGTTATCTTTGGTAATGCACAAGGTCGGTGTGCCCTCCTTTTCTTTCTATATGTTTCAGTTCTAAGGATACCCATTGTTCTGAGGAGGGCAGCAAGACCATTGACATTCCACACTCTATCCAAAGGGTTGGCTGCACCACCCACCTATAGACTAAGCCCCCGAATGCAGGAGATTGTGTTGTGGTGATCTTGGTATGCACATGGTACGTGTCAGGTAACCCTATAGGTGATGGTTCTCTTGCCTCTATTTCCACCAGGTTGACAGCATCACGTTCAAACACTCCTACTGGTATCTCTGGTATTTCACGTAAACTAACACTACCTTCCAATCCCACACAGGGTACTTTTTTAGTGCCAGGTCAGGAGCAATCCCCCATCATCGAGCGCCCACATACAAACCTAAATACATCAAGGTTGCCATCCGAACAGGAAGGTTCACTCAATGTTGTCAATTTATCCCAGTATCCACTTAATGATATTGAAAAAAAATATACTCACCAAGGGCCTTTGTTTCTGTCCAAATGAGGATATTGACAGGTTTGAGGATATAAAGGACATTCGGCTCTTTGCAAGAAAAAATATTCTTAAACAACTTTATTTTTAAGACTATCATAAAGGGGGAACACAACTTAAACCACAGAAAATGCAAGCAATAGATAATCTAATTGCACTTTTGGAAGTAATTGACCCTAATCCTGATCTTATTAAATCAAACTTGTATCAAACCAACCAAATAAACTGTATCCACCGTTTTACCCAATGTTAAAAAAAAGTCAGATACATTTCAGGCACCGTGACTAAACCCGAATGTCCTAGCATTTGTTAAGCTTACTACCAATGAGATCAAGAACATCAAAATTAAGCAAGATTTGTCCTGTAATCTTTCTGTGGAAGAACAGACTGTACATAATCAATCTACTAACCCCACAATCACTATAAAGCCCTCCGATAAGGGGGGCAACATAATGGTTCTTGATAATGATTAGTACACTCATATATGTACTAAAATCCCAAATAACAAATCTTGGTACTCCCATATCACTACAACTAAAATCGATAAGTTCCAACAGGAATTTTATAAACTTGTAAATTCAGCTTTTTATCACACCTTAATTTCCTAAGATGAATGGGAATTCATCTGCAATTCCTTTCCATGCACACTTTCCAGGGACTTGCTGTGCCCCATCCTACGGCAATCTGTACCCGGTGGAGTGGGAACAAATGATTGATACTTGGAGGACTTGGCCCCATTCTTTGACCATGTGGTACTTTGGTTTCGTTATATCAATGATATTTTCATGGTTTGGAGTGGCTCTGATGAGTTGCTACATACTTTTGTGCAGCGGCTCAACACCAACACTTTCAACCTCAGTTTCACCATGTCTTGTGATCCAGTCAATCCCGGTTCTCTCAGGGGAGAGGAGACAGATTGCGTGTTCATACTAAGTATGAACTCCGATCTCTCTCTCTCCTCCTAGACAGTCCCATCCCCCCACAGTTAGAACACCCCTAGGGAACACAGTTAACCCCTTGAACACTCACTAGTGTTAAAACCATTCCCTGCCAGTGACATTTATACAGTAATCAGTGCATTTTTATAGCACTGATCGCTGTATAATTGTCACTGGTCCCAAAAATGTGTCAAAAGTGTACGATATGTCCGCCGCAATATCGCAGTCCTGATAAAAATCGCTGATCACCTCCATTACTAGTAGAAAAACTAATAATAAAAATGCCATAAATCTATCCCCTATTTTGTAGACGCTATAACTTTTGCTTAAACCAATCAATATACGCTTATTGCGATATATTTTTTTACCAAACATATGTAGAAGAATACATATAGGCCTAAAACTGAGGAAAATTGTTTTTTTTTTTAATTGGGATACTGTATTTGCTGGTGTATAAGGCTACCTTTTACACTTAAAAAAAATGGCCAAAAAAGCAGGGGTCGCCTTATACGCCGGGTCAGCTGCTCACATGCCTATTAGATGTATGGTAGTAGCTTCAGCTACATACAGTATATACCGCTTAGCCAATCCCAGTGAGCGATGTATTCAAATGAATACAGAGCCTGCTCGGATTGGAGTAACAACCTCTGCCAATCTGAGCAGGTTACATACAGTAGCCTGCTCGGATTTGCTTTGAGAGTCAGATAGGCGCGGGCTGATGATGTTACAGCCTCTGCCAATCCAAGCAGGCTTTGTATTCATTAATAGAATACATCGCTTGTCGTGATTGGCTCCAGCTCCAGCAAGAAAGAAGAAGAATATGGCTCCAGCTCCAGCAAGAAAGAAGAAGAATATGGCTCCAGCTCCAGCAAGAAAGAAGAAGAATATGGCTCCAGAAGGAAGAAATATGAAGTGTCGGAAGCCTCAGAAGGGGGGTCGTCTTATACGGTGAGTACAGGCAAAAAATCTTGAACTGTAAAATTAGGGGGTCATCTTATACACCCGGTCGCCTTATACACCAGCAAATACGTTATTTATTATAGCAAAAAGTAAGATATTGTGTTTTCTTCAAAATTGTTACTTTTCTTTTGTTTATTGGCGCAAAAAATAAAAACCACAGAGGTGATCAAATACCACTAAAAGAAAGCTCTATTTGTGGGAAAAAAGGACATCAATTTTGTTAGAGTACAGCGTAGCACGACCGCACAATTGTCAGTTAAAGCGACGCATTGCCGTATCGCAAAAAATGGCCTGGTCATTGAGCAGCCAAATCTTCCAGGGATGAAGTGGTTAAAGTGGATGTAAACCCACTCTTATCCTTTCTAAACTAGTGCCATAGTGCTGATCTATAAGGATATAGATGCCTCCTGCATGTATCCTTACCTGTCAAATGTCTTCCCTCTGTCTGTTATAAGAACTAAAAAAAAGCAGATTCTGTGGGTGGGTCTGTTGTCTGGAGCTCTGTGGGTGGAGTCGTGATGTCAGTAGACTCCCGACCTCCTCTACACTCCTCTTGTCAGCATGCATTTTCTCCTATGTATTCCTTACACTAATTTCTGCTATGATCACTAACATCCAGTCAAAACCCAGAAAAATAACCACATGACTTCAGAAAAGGAGTGGGGGTGGGAATTAAAAAATAATGCCTTTATCAGGTTAGTGCATGAGATATGTAAATAACCTGTCATTCACAGCAAAGGGGAAGAACAGACAAAAGTTTTCTCCTCTTTGTCTGTTTATCTCACTGAAAAAAGATGATTGCTCAGAGCTGGATTAACTCTTTGTGGCAAGACTGGGCACAGATGATGGGAAATCTTATACTCTACATTGTGACTAGGGATGAGCTTCACGTTCGAGTCGAACATCGTATGTTCGACTGTTTGTCGAATTACAAACGTTTTGGGACGTTCGTGCCAAATTCGAGTGGCGTGTCACAGCCCATAATTCACTGCGGTGCGCAGGGAATTGCTGGCTGATGATTGGCCAAGCATGCACTATGACCCGCATGCTTGGCTAATCACAGCGCGCAAAAAACGGAGAGCCATAATTGGCTTTCTTCAACTGGAGCAAGCACGTGAAAGAGACTGTATAGAGATGCCCCTGAAGTTTTGCTGAAGTCAAGTGGGCATCTCATAATTTCCCATCCCAATCTAAGTTATTAACCCTGAAATAAAAAAACAAAAAGCTACGGACTGTTCTCTGACTCTGGGTGCTTTTGAAAATTTGGTATGCCTGGCTGTGCAGAAGTGGGGGATCCAAGTTCATCTGCAGCTCCTACAGGGGTGTGCTACATTAAATTGCTGGTTTTGGGTTTAATACTGTATTTCCCCCACTTTATTTAAGATTATTTATTTTAAGGGCTTTGATGAATGGTTTGGTGTAGTATAACCTTTGTGGTAGTTAAAGGATCACTAAAGGAATTTTTTTTTTTTTTTTAGCTAAATAGCTTCCTTTACCTTACTGCAGTACTGGTTTCATGTCCTTATTGTTCGTTTTTGCTTTGTTGCTGTAATTCTGCTGTGATCTCCCCACTTCCTGGTTGTCTGGCTCCTTATAACCACAGTACTGGGAGCTTTTCACAGTGGTCTAAGCTGTCATTACTGTGCGTCTAAGGCCCCATACACACGGGAGGATTTATCCGCGGATACGGTCCAGCGGACCGTTTCCACGGATAAATCCTCTCAAAGATTTCCGCAGATTTCTATGCGATGGAGTGTACACACCATCGCATTGAAATCCGCGCGGAAATCCTCTGGCGATGACGTGTCGCGCCGTCGCCGCGATTATGACGCGGCGACGGCGGGACGCTGTCATATAAGGAATTCCACGCATGCGTCAAATCATTACGACGCGTGCGGGGAATCCCTTTGGACGGATGGATCCGGTGAGTCTGTACAGACGAGCGGATCCATCCGTTGGGATGGATTCCAGCAGATGGATTTGTTGTGCATGTCAGCAAATATCCGATCTGCTGGAATCCATCCCAGAGGAGATTTCTCCGCGGAAACAGATCCGCTGGCGTGTACACACCATAGAATCTATCCGCAGAAACCCATTTGCTGGGATTTATCTGCGGATGGATTCTATCGTGTGTATGGGGCCTTAAACTTAACAGAACCAATCAGATTAATTTTAAAAACAAAACACTGCCCTGGATTTGGTTTTGTTTTTGTTCTGTGTGTCTCTCTAGTTCACAGGAACATGAAACCAGTTTAAAAGTGAAACTAACCTGCAGGCACATTATATGATTGATTTTTATCTATTTGTAATCATTTTTAAAAGGAATCAGTTAACTTTTATGTCTCTATACCCTGTAAACAGTCATTTCAGCAAAAAAATTGTTTTCCGTTAGTGTCCCTTTAAGTATTACATTTGTTTACAGTAGTCTAAAAATTACGCCCAAAAAAGAGGGTCCACAGAGGAGGAAAAGGGGACATAGGAATTTGGTCCCAATAGATGAAAAGTCACTCCATATCAGGAATAAAGAACAAAAATACCAACTGGAAAAAAAAACTGTTCCCTGCTCTAAGAAAAAAAAAAAAGAAAAAGATGGCCACCATGGTAAATTGTGCTAAGCACCTAACAATCTTTTATTCTGTTCTCGTAGAACATTTGATTATAATTTTTATCAAATCAATTTTTAGATTCTGCTATTTTCAACTATGTTTTTTTTTTTCTTACCCTCCATCCACATTCAGCATGAGTCTAATACACACAAAGCTATGCCAAGCATTTTCAGCTCTTCTAAAGCTGTTCGGCTTCAGGGGTTTCTTCGAAGCAGAAACACGCTGTGCAACTGTGATAGAAAAATCATGTGTGTGTACGGAATTTCAGGTCTTTTTTGACTTTCACAATGCACCTTTGTATGTCACGCTCAGTCCTACTTGAGCTCATTTCAGTAGCTTTCAATGGAAGCTACTAAACAAATTTGCAGATCTTACACAGGAACATTGGAATAGCAGGATTTCTTCTTGATTGGTTGTAATGTAATGGCACTACGCCAGACTTTTCATTATATTAACCACTTTAGTCCCAGTCTCTTCTATTGCAAGAAACTGCCGTTAGGATTTTGTCATATGATGGACCTGTTGCTTTGTGTTGCATAGGCAAATCTAATGCCCCATACGCACAAGCAGAATTTACGCCAGCAAAAGTCTGATGTGAGCTTTTCATCGTAAATTCCGACCGTGTGTATGCGCCATCAGACTTTTGCTGTCGGAATTTCTGCCAGCAAAGTTTGAGAGCAGGTTCTCAATTTTTCAGAAGGAAAAAATTCCTATCGGAAAATCCGTTCGTCTGTATGGAATTCCAACAGGAAAAAAATCACGTATGCTCGAAAACAATTCGACGCATGCTCAGAAGCAGTGAACTTATTTTTCTCGCCTCGTTGTAATGTCGCCGCGTTCTTTTTTTTCATTTTTTTTTTTAAGTGTATTTTGTGCGTATACTCGATAGAGGATCCGGAATGCAGGAGTTGGGAGTAGGCAGGCCTCCCCCAGAGGCAATCTGCCACCTTTCTCCATGCCCCGGGTGGCAATGGCGGGTGTGTGAGGGGGTCCTCCCACACAGCCCGCCCTACTTGCTCCGCTTTGAAGCCCAACGGGGCAGAGGGACTCCCTACAAGGGAGTGAGAGGATCTACCCCGCTCAACCAGCCCCGTTAGTCCTTCGCCTCTCTTTTTAGAGACCGCATGGTCAAAGTACGTGCATGTTACTCAATTCGTGCGTGTAAGTGTGGTGTTTTTTTGTGGGAGGGGGGTGGGCGTACTAAGCGCAGGCTTACCTCGCATAGCACACCCACTGGGAGCCGGGCTGAGACCACCAAACTCAATTCACATGTAGCCGAGACCGGGATCCGAACCCCTGGCTGCAGAGGTGAATGGCTTGTCAGCGCAGTGCCAATCGCGTTGAGCCACCGCAGCTCCTTGTCACTGCGTTCTTAACGCTTGAAAGTTCAGAACATTTTTGTGTGACTGTGTGTATGCAAGCCAAGCTCGAGCGGAATTCTGTCGGAAAAAACATCCAACTTTTTTCCGACGGAAATTCCGCTCGTGTGTACAGGGCATTAGTTATCGACCGCCCTATTGTAGCTGTACTGCTACAGGGAGGCCGCTCGCTGCAGAATCACGTGTGTATATATACAGGATTCTGCACTTCCGGGTAGGGGGGCGCACCACATCTGCTGTGATTAGCCACAGCCAGGCGCCCATAGTTAGAATGCCGGTGCCTCGGAGAGGAGGAGAGGAGTGGGGCTTCCTGCATCCGCATCGCTGGACCGTGGGACAGGTGAGTGTCTGATTATTAAAAGTCAGTAGTTACACTTTTTGTAATGAAAAAAGTGAATATTACCGCGCTTATCAGGGGAGAGGGGAGGAGGGGGGGGGGAGGTGGGGAGGGGTAAGGGTACAGCTGCGGCACTGAAAGGTGTATCAAACCATAAATACTTGATAATAGGGAGGGTAGTGCTGCGCTAATGGGTGGTGGATGGGTGGGTGTATGGACAAGTGGGGGAAGGGAATGGAAGATGGTATAACTGAAAGTAGGAACAGTGTAACCAAAATAGCATAAACAAAAAACTGATCAGTGAACAATACTGGTGCAAATCATATAACTCCACACATTTCTCTTAATGTGATAAATGAAATAAGGTAATGGATAGTGCAAAAAACAGTATTTTGTGTATAACACAACACCCGAATAACTGTGATGGGTAACAGTATTAAACTGGTGATAAAAAGTCCATAGACAAGGCTTGAACTGTGTCAGCCAAAATATATATGAATAATAATTAAGCAGTCCAAAAAGTAAGAAAAAAGTGCTGGTGTAGGTCCGCAGTGTGAGGTGGAAGAAGGATGGGTATCCAGTGATCCTTTTAAGGTGAATAAGGGTGTCCCCTTACCTTACTGCTGTAAGGTAACAGCATATAGATTGTGATGGACTTTTTACCTATATGCTTCAGTTTAATCCTCCCTGCTTGTTTAAGGCTGTAATGGTATTTACTCTTCTGCAGCTAGCCCTGTTTCAAATGTTAATTGTTCTAGCCCTGTGTTTACTGGTTACTGTGATTAGATAAGTGGCTCATGTTAATTATGCTGATTGCTTCATTGTGGTAATTATCTCTCTATATGAGGGGTCGAGTTGTCTAGTTAATGTATTCAGTACTCAGCGTCATTGATGTCATTGTCTAAAGAAAATGTGTTTTCAGACTCAGCTCCGTCGTGTCTGCCTGTAATCTGTATGGAAGCCCCAGTGTGAGGGGGGCGGAGATTTGTCATTGTAACAGTTTTGGAAATGACATATAAGCTGTGTGTTATAACATTAAACTCTGTCTTGTTCTAGCAGTAAGCCTGGACTCATGTGTGGCTTTCTGGGCGATCTCAGGAATATCCCTCCTAGTGGAATATTGGGGTGATGTTCTTATGGAAGAAGGGAATCTTTGACGGGGATATCATACCGATACCGTCACAATTGGTGGCAGCAGTGGGATTTTCCCTTCTACTCTCCTTTACACCCGGATTCCAAGCAGACACTGGAAGAACTACTGGAAGTTCGTGGAAGGATTGCTAGCAACAAAACCAAGCGGGTCATCATAGCAGAATCAATGGAGCTAGACCAGGAGGACGGGATTGCAGCAACGCCAGCAGTACAAGAGATGGAGACACCAGTGATTCAGGAGGAGGAATCGCCAGCCAACAAGCTAATGAGAGAGAATCTAGCGTGGTTCGGCCCGAACCCAACGCCGGATGTGGTGCTGAAAGTGATGGACCTGTTAGTAAACGCAGAGCTACAGAAGGATAAACAAATAAGAGACGCAGAACTACAGAAGGATAAACAAATAAGAGACGCAGAACTAACGAAGGCTAAAGAAATAAGGGACGCAGAACTACAGTTAAAACTGGCAGCAGTCCAACCAGCAGCCGCACCTTCTCCAAACAGTGAGTACAGCACAGCAGACGCAAGGAAGATTCCGTTTAGCGCTTTTAAAGCTTTTGATGAAAAGGACTGTGAGATTCATAACTTCCTGGCGGATTTTGAGCGACAATGTAACCTACACCGAATAGCTAGAAGAGAGTGGGTCGCAATATTGTCAGGCAAACTGTCAGGCAAAGCTTCTGATGCTTTCCGGACCGTGCCAGATCAGGATATCCATAGCTACGCCCGGGTTAAAGAAGTGCTCCTGGCTCGTTATGCAGTAACCCCAGAGTCCCACCGACAGAAGTTCAGGGACTCACGCAAAACCACAAAAGACTCTTATGCGGAATGGGCATGCCAGTTGTCCCGGTCGGCCTCTAACTGGGCTAACAGCAGCCAGGCCACCACCGCAGAGGACATTTTGCAACTAATGCTCCTGGAGCAATTTTACAATCACATCCAGACGGATGTCAAAGATTGGGTGAGAGATCGCAGGCCCATGACTCTACCAGAGGCCGCTAAGTTGGCGGATGAATATGCGGATACTCGCAAGACGAACCAGATCACACCACAGGAACAACCTCCACGACCAACGGCGCCCTCACACCCACCAGCCGCTAGATACCAACCTCCTAACAGACCGGTGACATCTAGCCCTCGCTATCCACGCCAGGAGGGCAATGAACAACGCTGCTTCCGGTGCAAACAGCTGGGTCACTTCAAGCAGAATTGCCCCATGAATGACAACACCAGGTCAAATTGGTCTCAACCTGGGTACCGCCCACCAGCAGCAGCCCATTGTGTAGACTTGGCTTGGGATCCCCAGGAGCGGGGTCGGGAAGAACCATTGGGCACCCCTTACGAAGCCCTCATGGTACAATCTGCTATTACGGACAACAGGGAACACCATTGTCAGCTGGTCATGGGCTCCAGCCCTGAGCCGGAGGGGCCCTGGAGGGAGCTGGGCAGAAAGAGGCACCGCCGGCCACCCTTCAAGAAGAAGAGGTCCTGGAAGCCGTATAACAAGCTGACCTGGGAGGAGAAGAAGCGACTGGAGGAGAGGGAGTCGCAGCGGGCGTCCCAGTTGCGGGCCGAGATGTTCGCCAAGGGCCCACCGGTGGCCCCTTACACCACCACCCAGTTCCTGATGATGAAGGACCACGTGGAGAGCCTGCAGGACATGAGCAAGCAGGAGCTGATCCGTGAGTACATAGAGCTGGAGGAGTGCATAAGCCGCATGGAGGAGGAGAACAACCACCTGAGGTCACAGCAGGCTGACCCCCCCAGGCTCCATGAACTGGAGATGGAGCTGGAGAAGCTCCAAGAGGAGAACCGGTGGCTGCGGAGGGAGCAGGGGGTGGCTGACCTTATGGGGCTCTGAGTCCCCTCTCCCCCCCCCCCCCCAGACTCTGAGCACCAGTGCTACAGCATTTCAACAAATATAACTTTTTCTTTTTATGAATCTCCTGTGATTGTCACTTCAGAGCCATAACCTGCCCCTCCCATAGCGGGACACCTAGATGGCGGCGCACAGACCCATTCGCCGTCTTCACACTGACTTCTGGTGACTTTGCAGATCGCACAAAGACTTGGGGACTGACCGGCGTGTGATCTGACGACCCGGTGGCATACCTGAGTCTGAAGCAGTTGCCAAGGGAGGTCAGTCACGCCAAACGGAGTTAACCTCGGACTAAAAGCTCTGAACCCGTCAACCCTACTGGACCAGGGAAGGTCCAACCGGGTTTTTCGGAGCAGGGAGAAAAAGGGGGGCCATTGTGATGGACTTTTTACCTATATGCTTCAGTTTAATCCTCCCTGCTTGTTTAAGGCTGTAATGGTATTTACTCTTCTGCAGCTAGCCCTGTTTCAAATGTTAATTGTTCTAGCCCTGTGTTTACTGGTTACTGTGATTAGATAAGTGGCTCATGTTAATTATGCTGATTGCTTCATTGTGGTAATTATCTCTCTATATGAGGGGTCGAGTTGTCTAGTTAATGTATTCAGTACTCAGCGTCATTGATGTCATTGTCTAAAGAAAATGTGTTTTCAGACTCGGCTCCGTCGTGTCTGCCTGTAATCTGTATGGAAGCCCCAGTGTGAGGGGGGCGGAGATTTGTCATTGTAACAGTTTTGGAAATGACATATAAGCTGTGTGTTATAACATTAAACTCTGTCTTGTTCTAGCAGTAAGCCTGGACTCATGTGTGGCTTTCTGGGCGATCTCAGGAATATCCCTCCTAGTGGAATATTGGGGTGATGTTCTTATGGAAGAAGGGAATCTTTGACGGGGATATCATACCGATACCGTCACAAGATCCAACCACATTAGGTGGTTAACCAGATGGGCTTTTATCCAGAAACGATAGATCCTCCTTGGAAATCTCGTCCCGGATTGATGAGTATCACACCCCAAAGAAAATAAAGCATCGATAGTGTGATATCGTTTAAAATTTTAATTCTCGTAAAAAATAAACAAGGGTACTCACATTGTTACAAATACAATAAGGCATGTAAAAAAGGAGAGCAGTCTGTCGCCAACGTCACCTCCGATACCTCTCAGTGGGCTCATGCGCATTCGTCACTATCATGTGACTTCCTCAGGAGTAGTGAGAGGCATAGGGGAGATACCTTATATAGGGTGACTTGTTTGGTGGGCTGTCTATAAAATCAGCTGTTTGTCATACAGGAAATGTAGCCGCAGCCATTTACAATATACAAATGAGATGGCATGCCCATCACTCATCCTTTTTTGCCATTTAGCCAAATATATGCTGGGTGGGATATTAGTATCTCTATTTTTATTGGATACCAGCAGGCTACGGGAAAATGGCTGCGGCTACATTTCCTGTAAGACAAACAGCTGATTTTATAGACAGCCCACCAAACAAGTCACCCTATATAAGGTATCTCCCCTATGCCTCTCACTACTCCTGAGGAAGTCACATGATAGTGACGAATGCGCATGAGCCCACTGAGAGGTATCGGAGGTGACGTTGGCGACAGACTGCTCTCCTTTTTTACATGCCTTATTGTATTTGTAACAATGTGAGTACCCTTGTTTATTTTTTACGAGAATTAAAATTTTAAACGATATCACACTATCGATGCTTTATTTTCTTTGGGGTGTGATACTCATCAATCCGGGACGAGATTTCCAAGGAGGATCTATCGTTTCTGGATAAAAGCCCATCTGGTTAACCACCTAATGTGGTTGGATCTATATGCTGTTACCTTACAGCAGTAAGGTAAGGGGACACCCTTATTCACCTTAAAAGGATCACTGGATACCCATCCTTCTTCCACCTCACACTGCGGACCTACACCAGCACTTTTTTCTTACTTTTTGGACTGCTTAATTATTATTCATATATATTTTGGCTGACACAGTTCAAGCCTTGTCTATGGACTTTTTATCACCAGTTTAATACTGTTACCCATCACAGTTATTCGGGTGTTGTGTTATACACAAAATACTGTTTTTTGCACTATCCATTACCTTATTTCATTTATCACATTAAGAGAAATGTGTGGAGTTATATGATTTGCACTAGTATTGTTCACTGATCAGTTTTTTGTTTATGCTATTTTGGTTACACTGTTCCTACTTTCAGTTATACCATCTTCCATTCCCTTCCCCCACTTGTCCATACACTTTTTGTAGCTGCTGATTTTTAAAGGGCTGGAACTCGGCTTTAACAAAAGCTCTTTAAATAGCTTTGCAAATTAAAATTTAGTCCCTTATAATTATTTCAGAATAATATTCAATCAGTCTAATTAATGGGATTACAGTGGGTTTTGGAAAATTAAAAACACGTTTAAATGAGTAATTGCATTGTGTAGACACATTGTTATATGATTTCACTTTTTAAATGAGATATTAATTGTTTCCTAATTTATTTTTACAAGGGCATTACAAGCTATAGCTGTGTTTTATTCTAGAATGTATGATTTGTATTCTGCTTCTCTCTGAGAGGGGCAGAACAAAAATCATACATTCTAGAATAAGCTCATGTGGAATAAATAGGACATGTTTTTTTTTTTCTAAATGCAAAATCATTTGGTGTATTTTTGATGAATGTGTATATAGTGTCACGAAAAAAATGCTGATCGCCGCCATTAGTAGTAAAAAAAAATAATAAAAAATAATAATAATTCTGCCCCCTATTTTGTAAGCGCAATAACTTTTGCGCAAACCAGAAGCTTCTTGCGATTTTTTTTTTTCCTCAAAAATATGTAGAAGAATACGTATCACCTAGACTGAGAAAAAAAATGTTTTTTAAAAAAAATTGGGCTATTTATTATAGTAACAAGTAAAAAATATTGTTTTTTTTTCAAAATTGTCGCTCTATTTTTGTTTATAGCGCAAAAAATAAAAACCGCAGAGGCAATCAAATACCACCAAAAGAAAGCTCTATTTGTGGGGAAAAAAGGACGTCAATTTTGTTTGGGAGCCACGTCGCACAACCGCGCAATTGTCAGTTAAAGTGACGCAGTGCCACAAGCTGAAATTTCACCTGCTCAGGAAGGGGTATATGTGCCCAGTAAGGAAGTGGTTAAAGGAACCTATTAAGAAAATAAAAAACAAACCTTTACAACTCCTTTAAGCAGAAAGATACAAGGGGGTTGATTTACTAAAAGGAAAGTAGACTGTTCACTTTCAAACGGAAGTTGCGCTTTGCAGGGGAGTTTTCCCAGAGCTTAATGGATGAGGTGAAGCTTTGCTGACTTCCTTCATCCAATCATGTGCAAGTGAACATTACTCTTTGGGGGTTATTTACGAAAGGCAACTCCACTTTGTAGGTGTGTGTGAATCTGCGCTAAGGATTTGAAATACTGGCAGAGGTTGTGAAAATATATAAAAGTGTGAAATGAATTTTAAATTAAATAGAACTGCAGCCTCTACTTGTTACTATCGCCATAGGTGAAGTAAAATGAAGACGAAGAGATAGTAGATGTGGCGCTGTTCTATGTGATGTCACAAATAAAAAATATGTAAAAACATCATGCTAAATAAATATAAAATATAAATAGTCCAAAAGTGCATGCGAGCTAGGTGCAACTGATACAAGTGTGCAATATAACAAGGTGTACAATGAATATAAAATTAGTGCACCTGTGCTGATTAAACTGTGCAATAAATAAGTTCAATAAACCTGTGCAAATCAGGAATAATAATAATCTGCTGCAATCAATAAAAAACAGTTGGTGCAGGCATATTAACCACTTAAGACCCGGACCAATATGCAGGAAAAAGACCTGGCCAGTTTTTGTGATTCGGGACTGCGTCGCTTTAACTGACAATTGCGCGGTCATGCGATGTGGCTCCCAAACAAAATTATTTTGGTGGTATTTGATCACCTCTGCGGTTTTTATTTTTTTGCGCTATAAACTAAAATATAGCGACAATTTTGTAAAAAAATCTATATTTTTAACTTTTTGCTATAATAAATACCCCCAAAAAAGATATAACATTTTTTTTTTCCCAGTTTAGGCCGATACGTATTCTTCTACATATTTTTGGTAAAGCGTTTAACGATTGGTTTACGCAAAATGTATAGTGTTTACAAAATAGGGGATAGTTTTATGGCATTTTTATTAATATATATTTTTTTACTACTAATAGCGGCGGTCAGCAATTTTTTTCGTGACTGCGACATTATGGCGGACACATCGGACAATTTTGACACATTTTTGAGACCATTGTCATTTTCACAGCAAAAAATGCTATTAAAATGTATTGTTTACTGTGAAAATGACAGTGCAGTTTAGGAGTTAACCACTAGGGGGCGCTGTAGGGGGTTATGTGTGACCTCATATGTGTTTCTAACTGTAGTGGGGCGGGGCTGGACATGTGACGTCACTGATCGCCTTTCCCTATATCAGGGAACAGACGATCAGTGACATTGCCACTGTGAAGAACGGGGAAGGTGTGTTTACACACACCTCTCCCCGTTCTTCAGCTCCTGTGACCGATCGCGGGACACCGACGACGATCGGGTCCGCGGTTCCCGCGGACACGGAGCTTCGGACCGGGTCGCGACCCACGGCTGGGCACTTAAAAAGGACGTACAGGTACGTGCCTGTGCCCAGCTGTGCCATTCTGCCGACTTAAATGTGCAGGAGGCGGTCCTTAACCACTTGGTAACCGCCCTATAGACAATATACGTCTACAGGGCGGGTGGTTAACTCTAGGAGGGCGTCAATGTACGTCCTCCCAGAGTCCGTCTCCCGCGCGCCCCCTGGGACGCGCACACGGGAACATCCGTGACCGCCGGGTCCAGAGGACCCGGCCGATCACGAATCGCGGTAAACGGCCGCTGATAGCGGCCGTTTACCATGTGATCGCTCCGTCCAATGACGGAGCGATCACATGTAAACAAACCGGCGTCTTTTGATGACGCCGGTTCCTCCCTCCTCTCTCTGTACCGAGCGGTACAGTGTGAGAGGGGGGAGCGCGGGTGTCAGCAGCGCTGTGGATGGATCTGTGACTATTGCAGTCACAGATCCATCCATCCCTGCTCAGCCATCCCTGAAACCCCCTGCAATACTGTGCAATACACTCTGCAATACTGTGCAATACACTCTGCAATACCCCCCCTACAATACTCTGCATACCCCCGGCAATACTCTGCATACCCCCCTGCGCAATACTCTGCATACCCCCCTGCGCAATACTCTGCATACCCCCCTGCGCAATACTCTGCATACCCCCCCTGCGCAATACTCTGCATTCCCCCCTGCGCAATACTCTGCATACCCCCCCTGCGCAATACTCTGCATATCCCCCTGCGCAATACTCTGCATACCCCCCCTACGAAATACTCTGCATACCTCCCACCTGCGAAATACTCTGCATACCCCCCCCCCCCTGCGAAATACTCTGCATACCCCCCCTGTGCAATACTCTGCATACCCCCCTGCGCAATACTCTGCATACCTCCCCTGCGCAATACTCTGCATACCCCCCTTCGCAATACTCTGCATACCCCCCTGCGCAATACTCTGCATACCCCCCTGCGCAATACTCTGCATACCCCCCTGCGCAATACTCTGCATACCACCCCCTGCGCAATACTCTGCATACCCCCCTGCGCAATACTCTGCATTACTCCCCGGCAATACTCTGCATTACTCCCCGGCAATACTCTGCATTACTCCCCGGCAATACTCTGCATTACTCCCCGGCAATACTCTGCATTACTCCCCGGCAATACTCTGCATTACTCCCCGGCAATACTCTGCAATACCCCTGCACAATTACTCTGGGCAATTACTCTGCAATACCCCCGCACCAATACTCTGCAATACCCCCGCACCAATACTCTGCAATACCCCCGCACCAATACTCTGCAATACCCCCGCACCAATACTCTGCAATACCCCCGCACCAATACTCTGCAATACCCCCGCACCAATACTCTGCAATACCCCCGCACCAATACTCTGCAATACCCCAACACCAATACTCTGCAATACCCCCGCACCAATACTCTGCAATACCCCCGCACCAATACTCTGCAATACCCCCGCACCAATACTCGGCAATACCCCCGCACCAATACTCTGCAATTCCCCAACACCAATACTCTGCAATACCCCAACACCAATACTCTGCAATACCCCAACACCAATACTCTGCAATACCCCGGCTAATACTCTGCAGTACCCAGAAAATACTCTGGGAAAAAAATGCGTTTTAACCACTTCCCGCCCGCCGGCCGTCATGACGTCCTTGGCTTTGTGCAGGGATATCTGAATGATGCCTGCAGCTACAGGCATCATTCAGATATCATTTTTTTCAGCCGGCGATTCCCTACACCGTAAGAACAATCATGTCGGCTGTTCCGCCTCTTGATTGTTCTTACGGGAGGCGAAAGGGGACGTCTCCCCTCCCTTCTCCCTCTGGTGCCTCTTCTGACTCACCGCTACGATCGAAACCAGGATCGTTTTATTAATTTTTTATTTTTTTCAGGCTTCCCAGCCTAGAGGTGAGATGTGGGGTCTTATTGACCCCACATCTCACTGTAAAGAGGACCTGTCATGCTATATTCCTATTACAAGGGATGTTTACATTCCTTGTAATAGGAATAAAAGTGATCAAAACATTTATTTTTGGGGAAAAACGTATCAAACTAAAATAAATAAAGTGAAATGAACAATAAAAATATATATTTTTTTTAAAGCGCCCCTGTTCCTGCGTACTCGTATACAGAAGCGACCGCACACGTAAGTCCCGCCCACATATGAAAACGGTGTTCAAACCACACATGTGAGGTATCGCTGCGAACGTTGAAGCAAGAGCAATACTTTTGGCCCTAGAGCTCTTTTCCAACTAAAAAGATGTAACCAGTAAAAATATTTAAAGCGTCGCCTATGGGGATTTTTAAGTAGCGAAGTTTGGCGCCATTCCACAAGCGTGTGCAATATTGAAGGGTGACATGTTGGGTATCTATTGACTCGGCGTAACTTCATCTTTCATATTATGCAAAAACATTGGGCTAACTTTAATGTTTTTTTTTTTTTAAAAGCACAAAACCGTTTTATTTCCAAAAAAACGCATTCGAACAATTGCTGCGAAAATAACGTGCGCGATAAAAAGTTGCAACGACCACCATTGTATTCTCTAGGGTTTTTGCTAAAAAAGCATATATAATGTTTTGGGGTTCTATGCAATTTTCTAGCAAATAAATGATGATTTTTCCATGTAGGAGAGAAATGTCAGAATTGGTCTCGGTGCTCCAGAACGCCTGATGGTGCTCCCTGCATGTCGGGCCTCTGTATGTGGCCACGCTGTGTAAAAGTCTCACACATTTGGTATCGGCATACTCGGGAGGAATAGCAGAATGTGTTTTGGGGTGTAATTAGTGTTATGCATATGCTGTGTGTGAGAAATAACCGGCGAATATGAACATTTTGTGAAAAAAAAAAAAAAATCTTGATTTTGCAAAGAATTGTGGGAAAAAATTACAACTTCTAAAAACTCACCATGCCTCTTTCTAAATACCTTGGAATGTCTTCTTTCCAAAAAGGGGTCATTTGGGGGGTATTTGTACTTTTCTGGCATGTTAGGGTCTCAAGAAATGAGAGAGGCTGTCAGTACATCGGGTGTGATCAAATTGATCAATTTTCAGTAATTGGTACCATAGCTTGTAGACCCTATAACTTTCACCCAGACTAAATAATAACCCATTTTTATTTATTTTTTACCAAAGATATGTAGCAGTATACATTTTAGGCCAAATTTATGAAGAAAAATTCATTTTTTGCAAAATTTTATAATAGAAATGAAAAAAAATTCATTTTTTTACAAAATTTTCGTTCTTTTTTCATTATTAGCGGAAAAAATAAAAACCGCAGAGGTGATCAAATACCACCAAAAGAAAGCTCTATTTGTGGGAAAAAAAGGACAAAAATTTCATTTGGTTACAGTGTTGTATGACTGAGTTATTGTCATTCAAAATGTGAGAGCACCGAAAGCTGAAAATTGGTCTGGTTATTAAGGGTGTTTAAGTGCCCAGTTGTCAAGTGGTTAAGTGGTTAAAGTGCATATGATCAAATATCAAACTTCTATGAGAAAGTCCATTGTTGGCAGGTGAAAAACAGGAAAATAATTATGAAAAGAATTTCCCTTGTGCTGGATATTTATAGATGCGTGCTTGATGAAAAAAAAAAAAAACAGTGTTCACTAGGCTGATTTTAAAGGCTGAACGTTTTTTACTGGAGCTCCCTCAGATTCATGGAATGTTCACGATAACTTTGGCTGTCCCGCACTCTCCCTTTTCATTGGCTGAAACAGCAGCGGGAGCCCATTGGCTCTGAACCACAGCCAGTGAGCCAATAAGGAGAGAGGGTGGGGGTGGGGTTGAGCCGTGGCTCTGTGTGTTTTATGGACGCATAGAGCAGTCGCTTGGAAGTGAGCATGCAGTGGTGCCCCCGGGGCAGGCGGCTTTCTCTTGGGGCACTTCTCGAGGGGGAGGGACCAGGAGCGTCAGTGGAGGATTTGAAAAGAAGAGGATCAGAGCTGCTCTGTGCAAAACCATTACACAGAGCAGGTAAGTATAACATGTTTGTTATTTTAAAAAATACAAACAATGCTTTAATGCCACGTTAATCAGCACTGACATTTCAGAATATAAATGCAGTAATCGATTTTAAAGTATTCACGGATACCATATTTATGCCAGAGTGTGGGTGAGAGAGGAAAGAGCCACAGATGAAGGCATTACAGATTGTATGATGACTCCCATGCAAAGTACTGGGACAAGGTCATCTAGCGCCCAAGGCGAACATGCCAATCTGTGCCCTCCTACTCAATATGTATGAGCATGATGTGTTAGCAAAAATCCCTGCACAAAAACACTGAGCACTAATCTGCATGTGTTGCGCTTTACAAGTCTCTCTCTCTCTCTCTCTCTCTCTCTCTCTCTCTCTCCCCAGCATAAATTCCCCTAAATGACCACTCTTAGCACTCCCCCCTCCCAACTTTCCCCTTCTAGAACAATAATTACCCCCTTTCACCCCCTAAATCCCCCCTTTCAGCACAAATCCCCCCAATCTTCTTGTGGTTTTTCCCACCTCACATGACACCACAGTGCCCAGGGAAGCCCACCCTCCTGCCCACCCCTTGTCCGGTCCCTGCCCATGCACAAGCAAGGGAGTGACGTCATTGCAGCCCAGCTATTAAAACAGCCAGAGAATGTAAACCCAGAAGGAAGACCAGTTAAATATATCAGGGCCGGCAGGTGTAAAAGCGCAGTGCTGGAAGTCTCCATTTTAAAGGTAGGTCTACATAATGTGCTAGCATGAGCTGCATATTCGCACATTATAGCATGCTGCACTGCAGGGGTGCCATTTAGTAAAAAAAAAAAGACTGTTACCACTTTAAGACCAGTTACTGTTGTTCTCTCTCCTTGTGCAGGGTGACTGATCTTGTCCCCACCCCCTCCTGTAGTTTTCTGTAGTAGGTGGAGCCTGCTAGTTCCCTCCCACAGCTCTGCTCTGGCTATGTACAGCACAGTGATGATGTCACTGCAATATTTACAGGGTAATATCTGGGTTCGCCAAGGCATTTGGTGCACACAAAGTGGATTTATATCCTCTGTGACTGTTTGCAGTGACGGGACAAGATCATCAAGTGCCCAGGGCAAAGATGCCACATTGCACCCCCCCTTCTTTAGGTACGAGCTTATGAGGAGGAGGGGGAGAAAGAGCACAGCCTACACCTCCTCCTGGCTCTCCCCTCCTCTCTATGCCGCTTTCACTGCTGAGCTGACAGAAGTAGTGATGCTGTTGTCACTACTCCTGTCAGCCTAATAGTAGAAGGAACTTGTGGTGCCCCCCCATCCCTAAAATACAAACTGCTCCCAGGGCAGCCATACCTTCTGCCCACCCCTTGTCCCCACCCTGTTGTTAGGAACACATTTAAATTAAAGATTTTGTTTCCTGAGTTCAGCTTTAATATTTCCAAAATTTTTCTTCATAATACCTCTTTCAGATCACTCTTTCACTACTTCCCCCTCATATGTAATAAGGCAGCATTCTTCACCTGTATTATATTATGTAAAATAAAAGCGTTTTAATGAACCGTTGGAAGTAATTACTTTCTCACATAAATATACATTATTGATTACAAAGACGGAAAAGAAAAACAAAGTTGTGATTTATAAAAGTTAATTAGCAGGGGTGTTTGCATTCCAGGTAGGGATAATTGCTTTAAAAGAGACACCCTAAGACTAAGTGACAAATCCACTTCTGCGGATTTATGCTCAAAACTAATTTCTTTGCCGAGGAATTAAACCTGCTCCCTAATGACTTTGTTCCAAGCTAAGATTTTTTTTTCTCTCTCTTATACCTAAAAATAGAACGTTTAACTTTTTCTAGTTTACGCTCATTAAAACTCTTTGCAAGTTTAATAAAACAGGAAAAACTTAGAATAAAACAAAGGAAAGCTTTGTTAATAAGACTATGTAGCTATATATGAAACTGGCCTTAAAGTGACACTAAACTGTAAACTCTGGGGGGAAAAAACATATTTTCAAGTATGTAAACCCAACTTTTTCAATTTCTGATATGTGGCTGCTGTACCATGTACTTGTATGAAAAAGTATCCTGTTAAATCCCCAATGTTCCTGCCAGTCCCTCCGCTTTCCAATTAAAAATGGTCAGTTCTCTAGCTTCTTTTTTTTTTTATTCATTGTGGGTGGAATGGTCCAGGAGAGAGATAGCCCACCTGGCATCTCCTCCCCCATTCCTACCCCCCCCCCATTCCCCCTTTTTTTCCCTTTTCCCAAATCAATCTCCATTCTCTCCACTATTCCCTCTCCCGAGTTCTCATCTTTCCTTACTGCTACTATACATACTGTTTTCCTCAGTTTAGACCGATACGTATTCTTCTACATATTTCTTGTAAAAAAATTGCAATAAGCGTTTATTGTTTGGTTTGCGCAAAAGTTATAGCGTCTACAAAATAGGGGATAGTTTTATGGCATTTTTATTAATATTTTTTTTTACTAGTAATGGATCAGAGATTTTTATCGATACTGCGACCTTATGGCAGACACTTTGGACACTTTTGACACATTTTTGGGACCAATGGCATTTTTATAGCGATCAGTGCTATACAAATGCATTGATTACTGTAAAAATGTCACTGGCAGGGAAGGGGTTAACACTAGGGGGCGAGGAAGGGGTTGATTATGTTCCCTGGGTGTGTTCTAACTGAAGGGGGGGTGGGACTGACTAGGGGAAATGACAGGTCGCTGTTTCTCCCCCTGACAGGACCGGGGACTGTGTGTGTAAACACACAGCTCCCGGTTCTCGCTCTGTAACGAGCGATCGCTGGTGCCCAGCGGGGATTAAGCCCGACGGGCACGCGCGTTGGCACCAGGGGCGAGCCGGGCACGCGCCCCTAATAGCTGAAATGCGAAATGACGTAATATTACATCATATATGTACTGATCACTGCATTTAGTGTCAGTGTGACAGGCAGTTAGTGTTAGGTCCAGGGTAGCCCCCGTACCCCCCCTAATAAAGTTTTAACCCCTTGATCACCGCCCTAGTTAACCCTTTCACTCCCTATTGCCAGTGTCACTAAGCGATCATTTTTCTGATCGCTGTATTAGGTAGCTACTTTTTTTATTGCGATTTTTTACTAAAGACATATGGCTGAATACATTTTGGCCTAAATGTTTGACTAAAATTTAGTTTATTTGATTTTTCCTATAACAAAAAGTAAAAAATATTATTATTTTTTTTTAAATGTCGCTTTATTTTTGTATATAGCGCAAAAAATAGGAGATCAAATAGGCGATCAAATACCACCAAAAGAAAGCTCTATTTGTGGGAAGAAAAGGACACAAATTTTGTTTGGGAGCCACGTCGCACGAGCGCGCAATTGTCTGTTAAAGGGACGCAGTGCCGAATTGTAAAAACCCCTTGGGTCATTTAGCAGCATATTGGTCCGGTCCTTAAGTGGTTAATGACTGACTGTAAATCTTTGATATAAAGTTTACTCTAATTTACCTAATGAAACACATGTCCTCTTTCTACATGGCTGAATTGTTTTTGACTGTTTTACCATGCATTTCTTTGATGTTTGGTTTAATATCCTTATGCCTTATATTTTGTAATGCATTGCCGATTTCCATAAAATAAAAAATGTAATGTATTTCCTTTTAAGACTTCTGAGTTTCATTGCCCCAATCGCCTGTGCCATAGGTGAATGCTTTTATTGTGGGGATTCTGAGTGGCAGTCTTGACTTGTTTGTCTGCAGTGATGAGTCTGTGGAAGTGTTCATCCAATCTTCCCTTTCTGAGGATTTGCTTGTTATTTCGAATCGTACATTCATCACCTTCAAATTGAACTGTGAGGCCATTGTTAGCAAGGGTTTTCACTAACAGAAAGCGTCCTCCTAGGTCTAGGACATACAGTACATTTTTCATGAGAATACTTTCTTGTCCCCTGATGGTGTGATGCATTTCAAGAACTCTTGACGATTATATTCTGCAGAAATACTTTTCCCATTTGCTAGAAAGACGTTGTCTTTTGCACTGAAATCAATTTCTGTAAAGCAATTCTCATTGCTGTTCATGTGGCTTGTGGCACCTGAGTCTATACAGCAATCATGTGGTAAACTACTCCTACAACTTTATGTGCCTGAAGTTTCCTTTGTGACTGCTGTAGCACCCTCTACTTAGGTAGGAGCTAAAGGTACATTTAGGCAGGCCTAGCTAGAAGCTAGGCTTGTTTGTTTTGATCTGTGTGGGTTAGGAGTGGCTCAGAGAAGACTTGTGACTCACAGATAGCATCACTTTTCGGTTACCTCCCTCTGGCTTCTAGAGGATTCTAGAAGAGAGGAGGAGAAGAGAGGTGGAGCTGTCTGAGGTGTCTCAGGGAGCTCTGTCCAATCCCCATTTAGGATTGGCAAGGAGTAGGCCTCCTTGATATACCCAGGGTCAGCCCAGCTGGCGGGGAGTTGTCGGGTGGAAGAACTGAGAATGGAGTTCTAGGCTGTTGGGGCCTTTGAGGGCGCCCCCAGTCTGGGGGGGTGACCTTGGGCCTGGGACAGGAGGCACAGAGAGGAGTCAGAGAGGACAGCAGGAGCTAGTACTGCCAGGCAAGTTTTAAGTAGAGAACCACCAGGAGGGCAGGTGAGTGACAGGCACAGTCGGGAGGACTGGGGAGGCACGCCTGAGAAGACAGGTAGTGTGCAATCTGGGATGGGTGCAGAGCCAGCATTAAGGACTGTGATGTCACGGGCAGTGGAGTCGGACAGTTGCAGCCAAGAGGGCTGGCAGGGCCTGAAGTGGGCTTACTGGGAGCAGTAGTCCACTACCACTAAAGACTTCCTATTACTATTTTTTTTTTTGCTACATTAAAGAGGCCCATGGCCCCTGCTTGCAAATGGAATTTCTAGGGCCTGACTGAGTCAGAGTTGGGCCTAGCTGTGGGCCTAGCTGTGCCCGGAGTTAAGTGTTGTGCAAGAGAGAGTAACAGTCTGCAAGCAAGAGATGTGCTGGAGGAGACTGGAGTAATCAAGTGTATATACATTATCTCACAAAAGTGAGTATACTCCTCACAATTTTGTAAATATGTTATATCTTTTCATGTGACAACACTGAAGAAATTACACTTTGCTGAAATGTAAAGTAGTGAGTGTACAGCTTGTATAACAGTGTAAATTTGCTGTCCCCTCAAAATAACTCAACACAGCCATTCATATCTAAACCGCTGGCAACAAAAGTAAGTACACACCTAAGTGAAAATGTCCAATTTGGACCCAATTAACCATTTTTCCTCCCCGGTGTCATGTAACTCGTTAGTGTTACAAAGTCTCAGGTGTGAATGTGGAGCAGGTGTGTTACATTTGATGTTATCGCTCTCACTCTCTCATCCTGGTCACTGGGAGTTCAACATGGCACCTCATGGCAAAGAACTCTCTGACGATCTGAAAAAAGAGTTGTTGCGCTACATAAAAATGGCCTGGGCAACTTGCACTTTTTCAGCAGCTTGACTGCTTGTAGTATTCTGTTTAGTGCCTGAGTTTAGTGCCCCATCATACCTTGTTGATGAGGCACTGAAATCTTGAGGAATGAAGAATTCAGCTTTACTTGCATAAGAACAATTGAGTACTGTCTGTAATCCTTTTTTTTATTTTCACTAACATCCAAATTTTAATGTTAAGCCAAATAAAAAAAAAAATTATCATGGACAGTCCACAACTGTTCTCTCTACGTGCAAATAATGTGGAAAGAAGTCCCTGACTCTTTTCTAAAAACACGCCATTAATGGCACAGTTGCACTCCTGCTAAATAGCAGCGTGTTTCTCTGCGTGTCAGGAAAGCGCGCATTTTGTTGCGTGCTGCCTACATGCAAAGGTCTGAAACTAGCCTTAAAAAACGTTATTTTCAAGAGCCATGGTGTGCTGTGCTGGTGATATATGCTTTGACTCATGTTGACAACAGTTTTCATCTGATAGTTGCTACAACAGTCATTTATTTCAGTTCCGCTCCAAGAACATGTGCAGTAATAAAAATATTCTGCATGTTTTCTGAGCCAATATCTTAGGCTGGTAAGTAGATGATACCTGAATAAATGGCTCCATTCTTTTGAGGAGAAAAGCAGATTAAGGTTTTGTCAGGGGGGCTGTACTTCGATCTCTGTAAAAGTTAATAAATACTTGGAAGTGATAAAACTACATTTTAAATATATAGGTAACCTTTTGAGATAAATTGTCAGCCATACACTGTATGTACACTGCTTTTGGTGAGTTGACCAACTAATAGATTTGCATTTTAGCAGGGGGGATAAAGCATAACCATTGAGTAGCATTGCAAAGCCTGAGTATGTAATGAGCAACTTGTTTTGTGCACATTTATAATTTCAACCTATACAGGACAATAAGGCTGTTAAAGCTATACCTTCAAATGAAGAGAATGAATGTTTTGCCTGCTATCTGCAGCACCAGATTGCTGTTTTTGACAGTGTCAGGCAGGGCCGGGACAAGGGGTGGGTAGGAGAAGCTGGTGCCCTGGGCACTGTGGTATCATGTGAGCTGGAGGGCACCACAAGGAGATTGAGGAGGGAGGGGATTTGTGTTGGGAGGACAAATCTGGGGAGCAGTAGGGGAAAATAATTTTTCTACAAGGAGAAATTAGGGGGGGGGGGGGTGCTAAAAAAATGGTGATTCAGGGGAATTTGTGTTAGGAGGGGGATGGGAGAAGAGGATTTGTGCTAGGAGGAGATTTGTATTTGCATTAGGGGGAATTTATGCTTAGGAGGTAACCATGCAGATTAGTGCCTATTTTTTTTTGGGGGGGGGGGGATTTTTCCGGACACATAATTTCATACCGTACCACTTTGTGTAGTTTGGCATGTTCGTCCTGCGCTCTAGGTGACTTTGTTCCAGCACTGGTGTCAGGATCCTGATCTGAACCTGAGAGCTCTGCAGAGTCTGGCTGTGACTGTTCTCGCTTTGTCCCCTGAGATGCTGGACAGCTCCCTGCCTAATCTTTCGAACAACCTTAAAGTGGTTGTAAAGGTATGTGTTTTTTCACCTTAATGCATGCTACGCATGACACGGGAGTGCGCCCGCAAGGTAACCCCCTTGGGAGAGAGCTTCCCAGAGGGGGTTAGCTATTGCGGGGAGCCGCCGTGGGACTCCATAAAAGGACGATCGTTGCCACTCTGTGCAAAACTAAATGCACAGTGGAGGTAAGTATGAACTGTTTGTTATTTAAAAAAATTAACCTTTACAACCACTTTAATTTGTATCCTGTTTCTGAGGAACCTTGAGCTCCTTGCTCCTCCTATGCATGTCCTATTTAATCCATGCCTCTACACTTCCTATTTGCCAGATTATTGTGCTTGTTGTCATCCAACATCTTGCTCTTTTTGACCCTGCTGCCATCTGTACCTTCATTACCGACCTTTGGCTTGTTCCTTTTCTACGCTTCCATTTGATTCAAACCTGCAACCACTTATTACCACCATTTGCCTTGTTTACTGACTGCGCTTCTGCTTCATCCCTAACTTTTACATCTGTTACTGGACCCTGGCTTGCTCACCTCCTGGTAGGGTGATCCTAAAGACTGTGATCTGGCTCTAGCACACACTGAAATGCATCTCCACCATCAGGAGCTCTGGTGAAGACTGGTTCATGCTTAGACCCCTTTCCTCAGGTATGCCTGTGTCATCCACCTGGGGCAGCTTTTGCATTTATGCTTCTGGTTTTTGTGTGAACCTTTCCATTGCTATACTGGTACTGACCTCTGAGACTGACCCCTGACCATAACAGATGGACCAGATTGATTCTGATTCATCAGTGCTGTCACTGTGACCAATCGGAAGCAATCTAGTCTGTGCTGGAAGTGCTGGTGGAGAGGAAGGAAAAGATCAGAAATTCTGGATTGGATGCAGGATGCTGACAACTTGGCAACCCCAAAGGTACAGCGGGTATCGGGGTCCAGTGGTTATTCACCTTTATATTTTTTCTGTAAATATGAATTAACACTTTAAAGGAAGTGATAGTGAGATGGAGATTGGCGAGAGGAGCCAGTGAGTACAGAGGGGGACATAGACAGGCAAAGCTTCCAGAAAGCTGTGAAGGGTTCCCAGTGGACTTCAGCAGAAGACTTTTCTTAAAATGAGTAACATTATGGGGGCATGACCAGTGGGAGAGGTAAGTATTCATGCTCATCTTTTGCAGGTATGCCCAAATACCATTATTATTATTTATTTTCTCTATTTAATTTCAAGGACATTAACACACAGAGATGATCTCTTTTTACATGTATGTAAAAAAAAATCACTGAAAAGACTATTTCTTTGAAAGGCTTTGCTGATTCCACATCTTTCTACATCATCAGCAAGATGCCACAACAGATCTTAGGAATTCTGTCCAAGTTATGATATGATTTTTTTGAACAATGTCTTTCCATCTCAGGGCATAAAGTAATGTAAGCCGTAAGGGACTTCATCTAGCTTATAACACAGACCTTGGGCGGTCAATGTTTTGTCTTTTTTTGTCTGTATCATTATTCTGATGCAGTAAATGTCTGGGGGACAGAATAGAGTAAATCTGCCTGTTATATAGTTTATAAAGATGGATTCAGCTGGTCAGTCTTCAGCCTTGTCGGAGATGGCCCATAGCCCCCCCCCCCCCCCCGAAAACCACTGAAACATTGAGTTATAAAAAAAGAATCGGGATGAAGGAAAAAGGCAATCAATAAATAAACATAGATTTGAGCTAAAGAATCTCATTTGTGTCTTAAACATTATTTAGTAGCATGTTTACTCATATTTAGTTTTAAAAAAAGGAAGGAGCACATAGTGGTACTTTCAGTGAAGAACACAGCAGTAAAAAATATGTCACGTGACCGAGATATAATATTTATTTATGTTGTATAATTTAATATAACAAATATTTATGGGCATATAACCTCTAAAATATTGCGGGCACATAACCTCTAAAAAAGCTTAGAACATTTTCAACACACGTTACATAATAATCCACAGTTCATTAGATATGCAAAGTAAATAAAACAAATCATAATTACAATCATAATATAACCAAGAAGACATTGGCCTGGATGGCCTGGGTAATCTGTCTAAATTAATCTCAAGATACAAGAGAGGGGGAGAGAACAATAAAACAATTAGGATATTGAAAGTGTATGAAGACATGATTTAGACTATTTGAAGGTTAGTATTGTTGATCCATGGTGAGATAAAAGTTGACAGCTGAAAAAATGAAAGTAAATAGCTTAACGCGTTTCGCGGTTTCATAACTGCTCCTTTAGGAGCAATAAACCATGAAAGAATATAAGTTCCAGATAGTTTCAAAAGTAAAATTGAAAAAATTCAGTACAAGGGGAACAGAAAATGAAAAAAATAAAATAGAATAAAATAAATAATATGTAAAATAAAATTAAAAGTAATTGTATAAGGATAATTTGAACATAATGTTGTGTTCAACTTACCTCTACATCAGCGCAGCGTCAGCACAGCAGCGGGAGTCACTGGTAAACCACAAAATATCATTACCGGGAGCCATGGTGACATACAGGGGCAATGAAGGGAGATACAGGCAGATCCCGGACCGTGAGTGTGTATGAATGACCCTGATGGGAAGTGAGAATGGTGACCCCCCATGAGGGGACCTATGTGGAAAACAAATAGTGTTAAGGGGGTGTATGCTTTTCCGAGGGGAAAAATGCGCATGCTCATAGTCAAGTATGTAGCCCAAAAAAAATCACAAAGGGTGGCGCCATTTGAAAGGAATTTCCCCTTTATAGTCCCATCGTACGTGATGTACGTCACCGCGCTTTGATCAGATGTTTTTTTGCATGAACGTGTGTATGCAAGTCAGGCTGGAGAGGACTCGCGTCGGGTAAAACATTTTTCTTCCTGCTGAGAAAAATAGTCGTGTGTACGAGGCATAAGTTCTGTTTGTGAGTCTCAACTTTCTGACCCAGACTTCCAGTACACAGGACTTACCCAGACACAGAGTCAACCATGCCATACATTTTAATCATTTACAGTGCTTAGTTCTACATAATTGACTTGAAATATACATTCCTGGGTACACATGAAGAACATTTATCTTCAAATTCGCCTTAACCACTTAAGGACCGCCGCACGACTATATACGTCCTTACTTTGCAGAGGGATATCGATGGGACGTCAATGGGACTCGAACGTTCAAATTCAAAAGTGAGAACCCGGATCTTGCCCCAGGGAACATGTATCAATGGAAAAAATTTTTTTTAAAAACGGTCGTTTTTTCTGGAGCAGTGATTTTAATGATGCTTAAAGTGGAAAAAAAATGAAAAATTCCTTTAAATATCGTACCTGCTGGGTGTCTATATAGTATATATACGTCCTCTTTAAAAGCCCAGCCGTGGGTCGCGAGCGCACCGCCGGCGGCGCCCTCGTGACCCGGTCCGAAGCTTCGTGACCGCGCCCACGGGACCCACGGACCCGATCGCCTCCGGTGTCCTGCGATCAGTCACAGGAGCTGAAGAACGGGGAGAGGTGAGTGTAAACACACCTTTCCCGTTCTTCTCTGTGGCAGTGTCACTGATCGTCTGTTCCCTGTTATAGGGAACGACGATCAGTGACATCACACCTACAGCCACATCCCCCTACAGTAAGAATCACTCCCTTAGGGCACACTTAACCCCTTAGTGCCCCCTAGTGGTTAACCCCTTCACTGCCATTGTCATTTTCACAGTAATCAGTGCATTTTTATAGCACTTTTCGCTGTGAAAATTACAATAGTCCCAAAAATGTGTCCGCTATAATGTCGCAGTCACGAAAAAAAAATTGCTGATTGCCGCCATTACTAGTAAAAAAAAAAATATTAATAAAAATGCCATAAAACTATCCCCTATTTTGTAAACGCTATAAATTTTGCGCAAACCAATCGATAAACGCTTATTGCGATTTTTTTTTTTACCAAAAATAGGTAAAAGAATACGTATCGGCCTAAACTGTGGAAAAAAACGTTTTTTTATATCTTTTTTGGGGATATTTATTATAGCAAAAAGTTAAAAATATTGTTTTTTCTTTCAAAATTGTTGCTCTATTTTTGTTTATAGCGCAAAAAATAAAAACGGCAGAGGTGATCAAATACCACCAAAAGAAAGCTCTATTTGTTGGAAAAAAAACACAGCAATTTTTTTTGGGAGCCACGTCGCACGACCGCGCAATTGTCAGTTAAAGCGACGCAGTGCCGAATTGCAAAAAGAGGCAAGGTCCTTAACCTGCATATTGGTCCGGGTCTTAAGTGGTTAAAATTAGATTAGAGATAGAATGACATATTTACTATTGGCTTGCATACTGCCCTTGGGGGCCCCTCGACAGTGGTATCTGACCCTTTTCTACCTCCCTGTGAATTTAGGATATGCCTGGACTCTCCCATTTGAACTGAGCATCTCAGAGTGTTCCTCCACTTTGTAATTTCTTTATATGTGAGTATTAGATACTATATTTAGTGGCCTTCCTGTCCAACATCAGTGCCTGACCTCACAAATGCACTTCTGGAAGAATGGTCAAACATTCAATAGATCCACTCCTAAACCTTGTGAACAGCCTTACCAGAAGAGTTGAAGCTGTTATAGCTGCAAAGGGTGGGCCAACTCCATATTGAACCCGACGTGGATGCCAATAAATTCCATGTACCAATACTTTTGGTAATATAGTGTATGTTGTTTGTAGACAGCTAAAGTCCATTTTTACATCCGTCCAATATGCTGTCTGTTTTCTTCCAGTGACTTTTTGTATTCAGTAATGATTCTGTAGGCAGTTATGGGTTATTGACTTGGTAATTAGTCTATTTAGCTAATTGTGGTTAAGAAGAGCGCAATTTAAATGAATACCAAGGTTAGTAATAATTGGAGAGAAGCCATGCAGTTCTAGCGAAGGGCAGGAAGTGTGGTCACATGGACTAAACGCCACAGAGAGAGAAAAAAACAGCAGATAACTTGTGTTCAATTTATTAGAAAAAAAATACACACTTTCAGCTGTAACTGAACTAAAGGTTTTAATGAGCAAAATAACAAGCAAGGAAATTTATTAGAGTTAGTACAAAAACAATTAAAATAATCAAGGTAATCTCAATTGAAAAAGCTGTAGTGGCTCAGTTCACAGTTATCACTAACAATGCAAATCTGCAAGATTGTCAGGAACCATGAATCAAACGGAGACAGAAAATGCAGTAAAAATCACACCATTTAATATAATGGTAAAAATGGTACAAACAGTAAATGTAGTCAAAACATAGCCAGGGTTCGGTAACCACATTGGGTAGTCAGAACAAGCCAAAAAATCAGGGAGCCAGAGATCAGCGTAGTTTAGAACAAGCCAGGAAATCAGGCAGCCAGAGATCACTGTAGTCAGAGCAGCAGACAGTATCAGGAACCAGAAGGGACATCAGCCAGGCAACAGCAGAGAGTCTCTAGATATGAAGGTGAAAACGGTTTTCCACAGGCAGCATCAATGGTGAATTATCATCCCGAATGTCACAAGGATCCAAAGGTGTACATTGTGTTCATCAACAGGTTTATGACCAAAAATGCAGAGAGGAAACAACAATAGTGAAGCCCGTAGGTAAAAGCAACATCGGGTGCAAATAGTGTGTGCGTGTTATACGCCGATTACATAGAGCGAGAATCTTTGGTTTACTCAGCGGCAGCTGTAATACGTAGTCCTGTCTCCTGGACTGGTGTTCTGTCAAATAGGCAATTCATCGAGATCTCCAATTACATCACTTCCGGTTACTGTAAACTATCCGAGATTTCGATGAATTACTGTTTTGACACAATACCGATAACCGTGTACACTCCAGTACACGATATTATGAGCGCACATTGTTAGTCGACTCCGATTCAAACCAACAAAATGGCTGCCTCTGATGTGTCCACAACTTTTTTCTCCTTACCCACTGTTCTGTCAAAAATGCTAAATATTCATGTACCGGAGTGTACACGGTTACCAGTATTGTGTCAAAACAGAAATTCATTGAAATCTCCAATTACTGATTGTTTACAGTGACAGGAAGTGACGTGATTGAAGATCTCAATAAACTGTCTTTTTTTATAGAGCACAGACATTGAACCAGTGTTCTGTCTATTATAGGAACTGGGACTTCGTATTAAAGAGGCCGCTGAGTAAACAGGAGATTCTGTCCCCCCATCAGTAATCTGACATGAGGCTGCAGGTGGGCAATGATTAGGCTGCAGATAAGCACTGATCAGGCTACGGATGGGCACATATGAGACTGCAGATGGGCACTGAGAGAGGGAAAAAACTGTTCCTTAAGCCAAGGAACCTAGTAGGCTAAAATAGTGACAGAACAGTGTGAGTGAGTGAGAAACTTATATAGCGCAACACATGCGAACTGAATCGCCTCCGGGCGCTTTGGTATCCATTCCCTGGGCCCTCAGAAGAGATGGGTCTTGATCTTTCTCCTGAAGGCCAGGTGGTTTACCTCCAATCGGTTGGCGGTTGGTAGAGCGTTCCGTAGTCTTGGTCCTTGCAGTGTAGACAGCAAGTGCAAGAAATTTTAATTTGTCAAGAATATACCAACTAAAACCATCAAAGTACAAAACACCCAGGTTGGGTACACCTAAAATCACTATTGCATCTATTGCATGGCATGACAAGCATAGGGACAAAAACATAGACAGGTGCACAAAACACATAAAGACAGATCATCCAGTCGCAACGTGTACTGGCCCACGTAGCACCACCACGACTAATTGCCATATCACAGGGTTACCAAGTCAGTCAAGGTGGTGCTAATGTGTGTCGGCGCCTTGGAGGCTCGAGACAGGGGTCGGGGGGGGGGAGGGGGGAGCAGTCTGCCAGCTGGGAGAAGTAAACAGTGTGCTGGAACAATTTGAATGTTACAATTGCGCTAACATCCAGGCGGGACCCTAGTCCATCACAGGAGCAAAATTCCAATGCAACAAATGAAGAAGTTTGCTTCTATTCCAATGGAAAGTCGGTGGCATGCAGTTAATTAGGGAGGATGCAGTGGGTTGGATGGGTTGAATGGCAACTGTGAATGACAGTAAACTGATAACTGTCACACGGGCCGTGGATGACTAACTGAAGGGAATTGCAGTCAAATACCTGTCACCAGTGGAGATGGATGCAGTATGTGGATAAGGTGACGCTAAGGAGAAAGCAGAGGCTGAGACTGACTGATAATGGTGTGGTCATAGCATGGTATCAATGGGTGAAAGTCATGGCAGTCTCAAGTAACCTCAGCAGTACTTTACCACTCCTGCACGAGTCTCCAGCCAATTTCCGACAGCAGTTGTCTTCATGTGGAGCATTGCATCAATCCCAGTGTGAGGTGCTAGTCAGGTTGCTGCGATTTGGGATCCGACCCGCCAGTGTCCCAGAGGCCTGCCACTGCATACTCTGCCTGTGGAGTCTTGCCAGTATGAATGGAATCAGCCGCTGGATCTGTATGAAGAGTGAAGTAATCTCAGCATAAGCTCGCCAACATTGTAGGGGATGTTGAAAGGGCATCTCGGGCGTTTGATGAATTTAACGCGTTTCGCTATACGTATGCATAGATTTAAAAAACAATCTAAAAAACAAAATAGTACAGCGCTAAAAAAAATTATATTGACCACCAAAAACAGGTGAAAACTAAATTGGTGAAATAATCTGTGACATAAAATAAAAAAAATAAATAAAGCTAGGAATAGTCCAAAAAATATGATCCACATCCAAACAAATAGATGAAAAGAAAGTTCATAAGTGATATTCATATATAGCTAAATTGGAATAAAGATCCTCCAACGAAAGAGACACCCGATAGGTGAAAATGTAGTCTCCTTACCAGATGAAAAGACCGATTTTGCAGCGGTCTCATGGAGCTCAGGGATGTGTAAAAGTCTTTCCTATAACACTACTTCTAAGACTGGAAAGTGTAGAAACAATTCCAAACTATGTGTGTTCCACCAAGTATGTATCGGTTCAAACTCCCATGAAATGAGAAATGATGGGAAACCACATAGTATAATACCATTTTGAATGAGGATTTTAATTAAATAAAAGTTGCACTTACAATTAAGTGGATAATTCAGCGCAATATGGGTAAAATTAGGATAGGATGGCGTCTCCTCTAATCCTCCTCCGTCTGCTCAATTTTGTCTCTGTGTAGTGCGTGATGACCCAGCTAGGCCACACCTACGCGTTTCGTCACAAACAGGACGTCGTCGGGGATAGGCTGCTGGACAACTCTGCTCCCTCCTCAGGTATGCATAGATTTGTCTGGACATCAGGGGGGTTATCCGAGGGCTCCTTTTTACGATGTCTCAATCTCGAATAGTGCCGCCTCTACTCAGTTTTATTAAAGGAGCCTGTTTTTGTGTGCTGTGACCATGTTAACAGTGGTGCCAATAGCTATTACCATGGCCTTATTTCTTTAGCGTATTGTCCAATGTTTACGGCATCATTAGGATTCATTTATATAGTACTTAGCTTGTAGTCTTTTTAAGGAAGAGTAAAAATTGATGTGGTCCAAGGCACCATAGGTAAATGGCCTCCATCCCAAATTTGAACAGAAAAAAAGAGAGTTTGGTCAGCGGGACTTTAAATGAGGCCAATCACCATGCGGAGTAAGCATGTAAGGTATACAGTATTGCCTAATTAGGTTCCAACAAAAAAGGGGGGAGTTAGTTGAGGATATGCAATGAGAGGTGTATACCAAAGAGCAGTCTTAGCAAAGAGCATTTTATTATGCCTTGTGATATTACATAAAGCATACTGAATGACAAAAATTGCATCCACAAAATCGCATAAACATGCTACAAATTACATATGCATAACAACATCATGGTACTTGGCATATCGTGGAGTAAGGACAAGTCCTGCACAACATGAACCACTGCAGGGGCTTGATAGTATAATGAGAATCTAGGAGTAAAACAGTGTACAAAACATAAAATCATCTGTATTATCTGTATTAACATCATGCATCTATGTATGCCCGACGCGTTTCCTTGGGATATACCAACTCTTCAGGGGCGAATGCAATGGTGATCTATAAAGAGACATAACCATATGGTATAATTTTGTAGTAGAATATTATAAATATACAGAACAAGATAAATAACCCTATAAATACTCACGTCAACTGTATAGATGTGAGCACAGGACCAGAGCCGTCATCCTCACTTCCTGTTCTTCTGTCTGTAACTACACACAGTAATGCAAGGCTTTCTTCCTGGTGTGAAGTGTCGTGCTCAGCCCCTCCCTTTGGACAACAGGAGAGTCAGGACACTCTCTACGTTGCAGATAGAGAAAGGAGCTGTGTGTTGGTGGGCGTCCTGACTCTCCTGTAGTCCAAGGGAGGGGGCGACACTCCACAGCAGGGAGAAAGCCTTGCATTATGGTGTGGAGTTAGACAGAAGAACAGGAAGTGAGGATTTCTCAGAAGAAATAAGGAGATTTAAAAGCAAAATGGAAGGATGAGGTAAGTGAAGGAGGACTGCACTAAGGTAAAGGAAGCTATTTAGGGAAAAAAGTGGTACCTTTACAACCCCTTTAATGCTGTGTTTATGTTTCAAATTAATTCCTTATCTTTTCATTATGCAGATTTGGAAGGGAATTTTGTCAGGTCTTTATAGAGCCATAACTATACACCTTTCTGGCAAAAGTCTCAATGTTTTCAATATCAGTCTTCAGAATTTATTTGAACTAGCCACAGTTAGGATGGGTGCCAGTCTCATTTGTTGGACCATTTTTGATTAATTCTGTATTTATTATTATAAAGCTGGAGTCATGGCGACAAAGCCTGGGCTAAGCATGGCTAGAATAATTATTATTATTTCAGTTATATATGCTTTTTAAGTAAAGATTAGGAATTTATTATTAAACCAATAAAAAAGGTTGTGGACGTCTGAATTTTAAATTAGCTCTTGGTCTATTTAAAATGTTACATACATACATACATATGAAGCAGTGCTGACTTCATTCCCATCATAATCCTCCATTAGGATGGGGGGCTGACCATATCCTTCTGCTTCCTGTCCCCCATAGAAGCGGTGTGGGCTATGCCTGTTGTTATGGACTTGGTCACCACAACAGGAAGTGCGGGGAATTCTCTGCAACGGGGTCACATGCAGCCATATATACAGTTTTTTTGTTGTAAAGTAGGGGATGGTTAGGACCTCTGTTAAGTGTTAATTTCTGCCCATTTTATGAATTTCCCCCTTGTCTCTTGCCCCAAGGACAGTGATCTCTCAAATGAGAAGGAAAATCTCACAATACACACTGCAAATCTAAAAATGAAAACAATTGTAGGCTGGAGTTCCACTTTTATATCATATCGAGGCCAGAGTCATGTGAGGCCTTATTCAATGGGGTGTTCCTTTATTTAAAGTACTTTTTATCTAAACCCAAGAACTAAAAGATAAAATATTGCAGCTTATCAGTCCTTAGGTATGGAGGCTGATTGTTCCTTTCAGTGAGCTGATCAGAAATACACTTCTTGGCCCAGATCCACAAAGAAATTACGCCGGCGTATCTATTGATACGCCGCGTAATTTCTAAGATGCCCCGTTGTATCTTTGTTTTGTATCCACAAAACAAGATACGACTGAATGTGGGCTTGATCCGACTGGCGTACGTCAAATTTTCTGTCGTGTACGTCGTTTGTGTAAAACGTTCGCGAATAGGGCTTTGCGTAGAATTACGTTCACGTCGAAAGCATTGGCTTGTTGCGGGTTAATTTGGAGCATGCGCACTGGGATACCCCCACGGACGGCGAATTCGCCGTTAAAAAAAAACGTCAAATACGTGGGGTCAATAGGAATTACCATAAAACACGCCCCCATCTCATCCATTTGAATTGCACGCCCTTACGCCGACACAGTTACACTACGCCGCCGTAACTTACGGCGCAAATTCTTTGTGGATACGGAAAATACGCTGTAAGTTACGGCGGTGTAGTGTATCGGAGATACGCAAGGCCGGACGTATAGATGCGCCAAGGTACGTGGATCTGGCCCCTTATCTTTGTTCTGTAAACTACTAATCCCAACAGTCTTTGGCAGACATTTTTGAAGTTCAGCCTGGGTGGCAACCATGGCTCCCTCCATAGATAGTCATCACCCTAGGACAGGAAGTGTGTAATTCTCAGAATTTCCAGGTGAAAATAAAGAAAGCCTGAAAAAAGAAAACTAATATATATACTGTACTTTATATTAGTTTTAAATAGAATCTTCATCATCCAGCACAACCTGGATGAGTCAGATGAAAAACATCCTTCTGGATATGTAGCTATAAAAAAAGAACAAAGATTAGAGGCATTGATGGTGGGACTAGTAAGTATTATAATCATGCTTTTACAGCAAGTGTAATATCATGTTTAAACATTTTGCTACTTATCACAGTGCTCCCCCAATAATCCTTGCATTAGTTTTTTTCTTTCCAGAAGGATGGCGCCATATTTGTTCAGGCATCTTCCATAGTCAGCATCTGATGGCTCAGGGATGACACATGCAGTTTTACTTTCACTTTCTGCTGCTACTGTGTTTCCCCCGAAAATAAGCCCGGGTCTTATATTAATTTTGGCAACAAAAGACCCAGTAGGGCTTATTTTTGGGGTAGGTCTTAACATATTCAGGAATCCCCAGTTTGAACAAACTTAAAATGCCCAAATTCTTTCTTTTACAGTAGCACACAATACAGAAGGTGTGTGCCCCTGCAATTTAACAGTGCCAAACACCTCAGCCTTCCTCCACCTCTCCCAGCCACCAGCGAGGGACCCTGGCCCCCCTCCCTCTGCAATGCTCAAAGCAGGGAAGAGAGCACACCAGCATGTGAAGAAAAATAATCTGTAAATACCTTGTGGAGTAGCCATGCTGCACTGATTGATACTTATGAGTAGCACTGATAGGCAGCACTGATGGACACCGATACGTGGCACTGATATGCATCACTGATAGATGGCACTGATAGGCATCCCTTGTGGCACTGGCAGGCATTGTGGGTGGGCACTGATTGGCAGCTACCTGGGCACAGATTGACATTTCCCTGGTGGTTTAGTGGGGTGGCCATCCCTGGTGGTACATTCCAGCATCCTGGGCGGGTATCCGAGGGGGGACTGCGCTGATAAACAAGTGGAACGATGTCAATAGGGCAGAGAATGGCATCAGTAGGGCAGTGGACGTTGTCAGTAGTTGTTATTTTTATTATTGTATGTGTTTAGTATTTTTTACAATTAGATTTTTTTTTAGGAGCCCCTGTTAGGGGGCTTTAGTGAAAAATCAGGGGTCTAAACAGGGTATATATATGCCACACTGGGTGATTAAGGTGTGCCCATGCACACCTGGCACACCAAGTGCGCACGCCTATGCTAACTAGTTTGGTGCCTGCTTTTGATATAGCACTAATTTTGGGTAATAAGAATTATTTGCTTGCTTCGCTTGCTTTGATGCCGCATACACACCATCACTTTATGTGATGAAAAAAAAAAACATTTTTTGTGAAGTAAAAAACGACGTTTTTGAAACTTCAATTTTCAAAAATGACGTTGCCTACACACCATCGTTTTTTCACAATGCTCTAGCAAAGTGAGGTTACGTTCACCACTCTTTTCCATTGAAGCTCGCTTCATAACTAGCTTCTGGGCATGCGCGGGTTTAAAAACGTTGTTTTAAACCTCGTTTTTTGCTACACACAATGATTTTTTGTGAAACAAAAAACGACGTTTTGAAAAACGACACAAAAAATTGAAGCATGCTTCAATTTTTTTTTGTCGTTTTTCACAAGACATAAAACAACGTTTTCCCCCACACACGGTCATTTAAATTGACATTTTTAAAAACGTAGTTTTTTTTCATCACATAAAGTGATGGTGTGTACGCGGCATTACACTCAACCTGTTGTGTCAGAGGGGCTGAAGTCCTTTGGAATCTCATGGCAAAGAACAGGGGACCCAATTTATCCAACGGCTCCTGCCGGGGTAGAGCTACATTAAGCATAATTAACATGTAATTGTATTCATGTACTCCTGCAAATCCAAATGTTAATCAATAGTGGAAAAACACATATTGATATATAAATATTCATGATATATTGTTATTCTTTTATCTTTAGATTTACACCCTAAAAAGAATGTTTAATCTAGGAAACGTCAGTGTCGGTGAATTATGAAATCTCATCTACTGTAGCTGGCTTCAACATTTGTTTAATTAAGGGGAAAGATAATTAATGTGCTCAGAAAGAACAAAAGAGGGCAAACAATACATTTTTTCATGAAACATTTTTCTGCTCAACCAGGTAATCTGCATAATGAACCAAGGGGGATTCAAACGTATTGAATAGTGGGAGTAGAAATCAGTCATGATGAGTATAACACTTGACTGTAAGAAATGGCACCAGGAAAATATATTAATATATTTGCCACATATGTTAAAAATTCCACAGTACATTCTGCAGACTGCCTGTAGCCTCATAGCTACACATAATAGTTGTTTAATATTAGCCTGTAAATGCTACATGAAAGAGCATCTGATTCAGCAAGCATTAAAACTATATAAGGTTCAAACAACTTTTCTTTCTAAACCTTTAAAATGAACTTGTACTTGGCCCACACAGGGAAAAACAACAGGTTCTCTTGCTCTCCCTGGCTTCATTTTACTCCTATTCCTTGGACCCATATAAGCTCCAAGCTCAGAATTACACAGGGCTTCTTCATTTCACTCCTAGCTAGACATATGCATTTCGTTCTGAATTAATATTCGGACAAATTTTTATGTTATTTTTTGTTATTCGGAGATTCGGATATATACGAAAAGGGCCGCCATCAGGGGGGTACAGGCACTACACCTGTAAGGTGTAGCGGCTGGCCCCCCTCCTGTTTTTTTTTTTGCATTACACCTGTAATGGTCCACCCCCCCCCCCACGCTTATTATTTACTATCTCGAGGCAGGAGAGAAGAGATTACACTTGTTTTTTTTTTCGTCAGCCCCCCCTCCGGTTCTCTGCTCCAGGGGGCTCTGCCTAAAGCTGTGTATGGGGCCCTAAAATTTGTGATGGCTGCCCTGTATATGAATACCAGAATTACAATATAAACAAATGTTCCCGAATGCTCCGAATAATGTAACGACATTCTTCCGAATTTCAGAAATTCTGACTGAAATTCTAATCGTATTTTACATTGAAATCCAGTCGAATTCTAACTACACATAATGCTGAAATTAAAGAGTGTGTGTTTTATTGGAGTACCATTTCGAAATCAGCCTAGGTTCACATTGGAGCAATTTGTAAACGATTATGCGCTATTGACCGAAAAAAAAAAATGCTAGTTATTATCACAAAAAGATCTTAAAGCGGATGTCCGCTGAAAAAAAAAATATTAAAAGCCAGCAGCTACAAGTACTACAGCTGCTGAATTTTAATATTAGGACACTTACCTGTCCTGGAGTCCAGCACCGTCCGCAGCAGAGGACGAGCGATCGCTCGTCTCTCTGCTGCTCCCCCGCCATCCTTGGTGAGGGAACCAGGAAGTGAAGCACTCCAGCTTCACTGCCTGGTTCCCTACGGCACATGCGCGAGTTGCGCTACGTCTGCCGATTGGCTCCCGCTGTGTACTGGGAGCCGAGTGTTCCCGGAACACAACGGGGGGACGGGAGGTGAAGTCCTGGCCGCAGTCTGCCCCGAGACTGTGTGGCCAGAAGTGGGTGCAAATACCTGTCTTTAGACACATATCTGCACCCCCCTCCCCCTGAAAGGTGTCAAATGTGACACCGGAGGGGGGGGGGGGGGTTCCGATCAGCAGGAGTTCCACTTTAGGGTGGAGCTCTGCTTTAAGTCCAATTCACAAATGGACCAGAGAGTAAAAAAAGCATGCTGTATTTCTCAAAAACCAGAGCTGTTTTTTGACAAATAGTTGGTTGCTAAGCAGTGGACTGGGAAGCCGGCCACTGCGTCCTTAACAACCGATGACTCATCAGCTGTCAGCACAGCTTCCCCACTCACAGCTGACTGTAAAAAAAGAAAAAAGCAGACCGTTAAAAAGTATAATAAAAAACAGTGGGCCCCCCCCTCCCCCTGTCGATACCAGCAGGTTAGGAAAGAGGGGGATGAGCAAGAGCCCCCCCTCCTGAACCATACCAGGCGACATGCCCTCAACATGGGGGGTGGGGACAAGGGCTTCATCCCTATGTAGTACTACCCCCGAAGGAGCTGCTGGTTTGTTTTGGGCGGCATGTTACCTCATGTTTCTCTGATGTCTAGGGGTGTTTGGTGAAAGTTGTAGTAACCGAATGTCCACGACAGGTGTCTTTTTCTGTGCTCTTTATTACCCAGCCGGGTAAAAATAATAAAACTTGGTGAAGAGTAGAGGTTCAGAAGAAATGAAGATAGCAGATCCAGATGTCAGAAATAGGGAAACAGTCCCGCTCCCACGTGTAATGTCTCTTTGACCACTCCAGCCTGAGTGGGTATACTGCACCTGGACAGGCCTCTCTCACTAGCCTGGCAGCCAGAATGTCACTCGAACCTCAGGAGAAAGTCTCTGCCACAGACCCTCCTGGTAAATGAACAGCAGAGATAATCCTCCTTAGCTGACTTGGCACCTGGATCTCCTTCAGGTAGTTTTGAATTAGGGTACCGACTGACAGGCGGCCAACATTAAGCCTTTCAGTGTCCGGTTCCCCTGGTCCCCAATGGATAGTCAGGCCCCGATCAAAACACCAGCCTCTCTTGGTACTCCTCAGGCAGACTCTCCACTGTACAGCCTCCTCCAACTGGACGGACGACCCAGGACCTTCTTAGGTGGGACCCAGTCGATAACTGAGTCCCCAAGCGGCAGATCAATTGCTCCGGGCCAACGTGGTCCCGAAGCCAGGATTCTTGCATTGCACACACATCCCCGGCCCGGGAGGCCATTCGCCGGGGCGGCGTGAAGTGGCTACCCTAAAGGTGGGCGCTACACGAGGAGAGACCCAGGAAGATGGCGTCTGCCTCATAAAAACTCTCTCCCAGCAGGCACAGCGAGGCCAAACCCTCCCAATAGGCCGCTGGGCAAGAGCACCCAATCCTTGACTCCACTGCTGCCACTTGCTGACCCGGGGAGAGATCAGCACCCCAGAAACAACAGAATGGACCCACAGCACAGCCAAAGCTGAGACAGAGACCCAAATTTTAACAAATCAACATGGTCAGAGCCCACCAACTCTCTGACCCCCTCCAAATTCAACATAGCACCGTTTACTGGAAAGTAACCAGGCGCTACACCTACAACTGTGGCCGGTGGTTGTGTGGGTCTGCGGGTAGGGGGCTAATCAGAATTGCCCCCCCCTCCCTATGTGAATGAGTTTTGGGTAAATCGTACCCCTACCCATTCATCAAAAAACTGTCACAAAAAACACAGACACAGTTTTTGACTTTTATTAACCTCCCTGGTGGTATGATTATTTCAGAAAAAAGGTGCTGAAAGTGGTACCATTATTTGCAAGGAAATTTGGCGTTTTATACTTGAGGCCTGTAATTCTTAGGAATAACTCACTTAAATCTGACCAAACAAGAGACTAGTAGGCATCCTGGGTATGACATTTTTTTAAAAACAAAATTATAAATTATAATATAATAAATAATTATAAATAATTATAACAAGTAATAATATAATTATAATAAAAATTATTCAATAATGTAATCAACTCAAAATCACTGAAATTTGCTCAGTTGCAGAATTGTCGCTGTCATTACTTTTATTTTTTTATGACGAATTTCCCCACAAATCGCTATCGCACAATTCTGCAAGTGATTATAATTTATTATCGCTGTTTTCTAGCTGCTCTACAACCATTTTTGACATAAAGGGACACTTTTGGTTGCTATGGACAATCTACAGTTTGCAGGCAGAAAGAACACTTTTTATTATATAAAAGTACATGTAGGACACTGGGCAGACCACTAGGGACAAGGGGGGTGTGTATTTTTTTACATACAGTACTGTAATCTATAAGATTACAGTATACTGTATGTAATGTGTTTGTTTACGTTTTTGAATTTGGCGCCGTTCTCCGCTCCCGTGCGTCGTAACGTCGCAGGGAACGGAGATCAGCGGCACAGGAGGACACTGTGTGAATCGAGCGAGGTCCCGCTCGCTCACACAGCGCGGTGGCATCGCTGGATCCAGGGACAAGGTAAGTAACTTTGTCTGTGTCTGCAGCGAGGCAAGCCCGAGTCTGACTCGGGGTTACCGCTTTTGGTATAAAAATCTCACCCCGAGTCAGACTCGGGAATACCGTTAGGAGGGTTAAAAAATAAAAAAAAGTGTTCCTCCAATGTAAATCCACATGTCACCATGTCACCCACCACTCTTCATCCCAAAGATGTTGAGGTCAGGACAGTCAGGTTCCTTCACCCCAAACTACCTCATCCATGTCTGTATGGACCTTTCTTTGTGCACTGGTGCACAGTCATGTTGGAACAGGAAGGGGACATCCCCAAATTGTTAGCACAAGGTTGGGAGCATGAAATTGTCCATAATGTCTTGATATTCTTGATATTCTGACGCCTTAAGAGTTCCCTTCTCTGGAACTAAGGGGCCAAGCCCAACCCCTGAAAATAAACCCCACACCACAATCCCCTCTTCACCAAATGACTTGGACCAGTGCACAAATCAATGTCCATAAAGACATGAATGAGTGAGTTTAGGGTGGAGGAACTTGACTGGCCTGCATAGAGTCCTGACCTCAACCCGATAGATTGAAGTAGTTTGATTTCAAAGTAGCAAGGTCAGCGTGATTTCAGCTGCTACTTGATAGATATCTGTGTGGCTTCATGCACAGATGTCTATTGAAGTCGCACCTGAAATCCGCAAAAGTAGTGCAAGAACTTAATTTACCAACATGCGATAATTTATGTAAATGAGTAACATGATACCCTTATCACATGCGGTAAACGTTAGTGAATTGACCCCAAAGTCAGTTCCAGTTTGCACCTAAGCTAGTGTTGTCTAGATCTTGGGTGCAATATTTAGCTATAATACAGGCATACCCCGCTTTAAGTACACTCACTTTACATACACTCGCGAGTAAGGACATACCCCCGAGTGTATGTAAAGTGCCTTACAAGTACTGTACAGACATTTTGCAGCCGCAGTAGAAGGAGCTGAAGCTTCGAGAGCATAGCCCGCCCTCTTCCAGTGTGCCCCTGACACCCCCACTACAGCCCCTAAGACCTCAAGTACAGCTCCTGAAACCCCAAATACAGCCCCTGTCCCCCTACTACACCCTAGAAGTGAAAAAAGGCATTGTTTCACTTTAAGTACATTTTCGTTTTACATACATGCTCTGGTCCCATTGTGTACTTAAAAGTGGGGTATGCCTGTATCTGGTTCCAGAGTGGAGGAAGCTGTATACTGATGGAAGAACCCAAGCCAGGTGCTGGACGTTGCCTCACAACTTTTATCATTTTGAGTAACCGTACTACATTCAGTAGTAGAACGCACTATATTTGGTGAAAACTTTGATGTAAAAGTAACTGGTTATGATCCATAGTTTTGACATATGGATCTTATTGGATAGAAGAGTCAATCTGTTACACCAAAATGTCCCAAAAGGTAACTTGAGTATGATCATAAACAAAATGAAATTGATTGTATAATGTCAACCACCATATTGATCTTCTCATGGTATGATATAACTGAGTGGATGGTGAGACATCAGGAAAGTGTAGGGCGCCACATCTTTAAGGCGGCGTAGCGTACAGTATTTACGCTACGCCGCCTTAAGTTAGAGAGGCAAGTACTGTATTCACAAAGTACTTGCCTCCTAACTTACGGCGGCGTAGCGTAAATGCGGCCGGCGTAAGCGCACCTAATTCAAATGATGATGGGGGGGCGTGTTTTATGTTAATTACTCGTGACCCGACGTGATTGACCTTTTTTTTTACGAACGACGCATGCGCCGTCCGTGTACATATCCCAGTGTGCATTGCGCCAAAGAACGCCGCAAGGACGTATTGGTTTTGACGTGAACGGAAATTACGTCCAGCCCTATTCACGGACGACTTACGCAAACGACGTAAAATTTTCAAATTTCGACGCGGGAACGACGGCCATACTTAACATTACTAGTCCAGCTATTTGATGGAATAACTTTACGCCTGAAAACGCCTTATGTGAACGGCGTATCTTTACTGCGACGGGCAAGCGTACGTTCGTGAATAGACGTATCTAGTCATTTACATATTCTACGCTGAACTCAACGGAAGCGCCACCTAGCGGCCAGCCTAAATATTGCACCCTAAGATACGACGGCGCAGGCTGACGTATCTTAGCTAGGTTTAAGTGTATCTCAGTTTGAGAATACACTTAAACTTAGGACGGCGCAGATTCCGAGTTAGGTCGGCGTATCTACTGATACGCCGGCCTAACTCTCTCTCTCTGAATCTAGCTAAAAGCATCCATACATATACCTGTATGGACCAACAATGCTATTCCTAATTTCTGAAAATAATGCTTAGCCTTGGAAAAGAAAAGCAGGAAGTTTCTAAAATTGAATGTCTTCAAAGAAGCCAATTTTTCTGTTTGTACGCACTGCTGTTTTCTTTAAGCAACAATGCTGCTGATATACCCCACTCATGTAAAATGGAAGTAGATGGCTGATATTTTCCCGAAACAACATTCTTCCTCTTATTCATCAAGGACCGAGTCTTCTATTACAAAAATCACACATGTAGTAAACCATATCTCCTGTACCAAAGGTATAAAAACAAAATAGAAAAAAAAAATGGGTGTCAAAACCCAATCAAAAATCCATTTAAAAAAGGGCAGTTAAACAAATTTGGCATTAGATATATATATATATATATATATATATATATATATATATATATATATATATATATATATAGCCTTGAAAAAAAAATATTCATACCCTTTGAAATTGTCCACATTATGTCATGTTACAGCCAAAACATAAATGTATTTTATTGGGTTTTTATGTGATAGACAATGGCACATAATTGTGAAGTGGAAGGAAAATGATAAATGGTCAATACTTTGTAGAACCATCTTTTGTTGCAATTACAGCTGCAAGTCTTTTTGGGGAAGTCTCTACCAGCTTTGCACATCTGAAGAGGGACATTTTTGCCCATTCTTCTTTGCAAAATTGCTCAAGCTCTGTCATATTGGATGGAGAGCATCTGTGAACAGCAATTTTCAAGTCTTGCCACAGATTCTTAATTGGATTTAGGTCTGGACGGGGCCATTCTCACACATGAATATGCTTTGATCTAAACCATTCCATTGTAGCTCTGGCTGTATGTTTAGGGTTATTGTCCTGCTGGAAGGTGAACCTCCACCCCAGTCTCAAGTGTTTTGCAGATTCTAACAGGCTTTCTGTGTGTTCAGGGTGATGTGCAGTGTTAGTTTTCCTCTACACATAGGGTTTTTTGCTTTTAAGACAAGAAGTTCAATTTTGGTCTCATCTGACTAGAGCACCTTCTTCCACATGTTTGCTGTGTCCCCCACATGGCTTCTTACAAACTGCAAAATGGATTTCTTACGGCTTTCTTTCAACAATATCTTTCTTCTTGCCACTCTTCCATAAAGGCCAGATTCATGGAGTGCATGACTAAGGCCTCGTACACACGACCGGTTTCCTTGCAGAATCCATCAAGAAACTTGGTGGGAGATTTTTTTGGCAGAGGAAACCGGTTGTGTGTACATTTTTCAGCAAGGAAACTGTCGAGGAACTCGTCGAGCCAAAAAGAGAGCAAGTTCTCTTTTTCCTTGACGGGAATGGAGAAAGTTGGCTTGTCGAGTTCCTCGACAGCCTAACAAGGAACTCGACGAGGAAAATGATGTGTTTCGCCCGCCGAGTTCCTCGGTCATGTGTACGAGGCCTAATAGTTGTCCTGTGGACAGATTCTCCCACCTGAGCTGTAGTTCTCTGCAGCTCCTCCAGAATTACCATGGGCCTCTTGGCTGCTTCTCTGATTAATGCTCTCCTTGATTGGCTTGTCAGTTAAGGTGGACGGCCATGTCTTGGTAGGTTTGCAGTTGTGCCATACTCCTTTCTATTTTTGAATGATGGATTGAACAGAGCTCCGTGAGATGTTCAAAGTTTGGGATATATTTTTTATAACCTAACCTTGCTTTAAACTTCTCCACAATGTTATCCCTGACCTGTCTGGTGTGTTCCTTGCCCTTCATGATGCTGTTTGTTCACTAATGTTCTCTAACAAACCTCTGAGGGCTTCACAGAACAGCTGTATTTAAACTGAGATTAAATTATACACATTTACTAATTAGATGACTTTTGAAGGCAATTGGTTCCACTAGATTTTATTTAGGTGTATCAGAGTAAAGGGGGCTGAATACAAATGCACGCCACACTTTTCACATATTTATTTGTAAAAAATTTGGAAAACCATTTATAATTTTCCTTCCACTTTACAGTTATGTGCTACTTTGTGCTGGTCGATCACATAAAATCCTAATAAAATACATTTACATATTTGGTTGTAACATTACAAAATGTGGAACATTTCAAGAGATATGAATACCTTTTCAAGGCTCTGTGTATGTGTGTGTGTGTATATGTATATATATATATATATATATATATATATATATATATATATATATATATATAGTATATGCTCCTTGATGCATTTCTGGCTATATTATTGCATACTGCATTATTGAACGAACGAATACCTAACACCCAGTACAATAAAATAAATAAAACAAATACATGACATGATAAAATACAAAAAAATGAGAATACATGGACCTGCAACCATTCCCGTAGTTAATTTTTTTTTAAAAAAAATACATATATGTAAAAACATACATACAGTATATGTAAAAAACGTTTATAAATTAAACAAATATAAGAATAGCAAATAGTGGAAAATACCAAAGAAAGACACAAATCTATAAAAAAAACTATATGGAAAAATATATAAATATAGTATATTTTCTATTGAATTAAATATAATTCCCCTATAAATCACCGATAAAACAGTTTGGATCAAACTCTACATTAAGACCCCCTTGAGATAAAACCTTTGTCTCAAAAAGCCATCACGACTCTCTTCTACTTAATTTCCTAACATATTTATCTCCCCTCCAATGCCTCTTAACGTTTAGGCCTCTGAACCATAAACCACTAGGGTCCTTATTGTGATAGGTCCTGAAATCTTTTGAAACACCATGTGGGTTATTTACAAAAAGCAAATCCACTTTGCACTACAAGTGAAAATTGCACTTGAAGGTGCACTTGGAAGTGCAGTCGCTGTAGATTCGAGGGGGACATAAAAGGAAAAAAATAGCATTTTAGCTTTCACATGATTGGATGATAAACTCAGCAGAGCTTCCCCCTCATTTCAGATCTTCCCCTCAGATTTACAGCAACTGCACTTCCAAGTGCACTTTCAGTGCAAAGTGGATTTGCCTTTAGTAAATAACCCCCACGTTTAGTGAAACCATTGTGGACTACAACCCTTTGGAGACCACATGGATCTGGAATTTGTTTTGTGGATTGTTTGTTGAGTGTTTCTAAATAAAAATAGATTTTTGGGGCCTGTAATCTTCCACTTTTTTGTCTGTAACCCCTTATATATTTACATCTTCCAATGAGGCTTTTTCAGCTACATATTGGCCAACTATCATGCGCTATACTATAAACAGCAAAATTAGGAATGAGCTTAACCACTTAAAGCGGGAGTTCACCCATAACATTTTTTTTCCCCTTAGATGGATGCTCATTTTGTCTAGGGGAATCGGCTAGTTGTTTTACAATCCGAGCAGTACTTACTGTTGTAGAGAGCGATCTTCTCCGTCGCTTCCGGGTATGGGTCTTCGGGACTGGGCGTTCCTTCTTGATTGACAGTCTTCCGACAGGCTTCCGACGGTCGCATCCATCGCGTCACGAGTAGCCGAAAGAAGCCGAACGTCGGTGCGGCTCTATACGGCGCCTGCGCACCGACGTTCGGCTACTTTCGGAAAATTGTGACGCGATGGATGCGACCGTCGGAAGCCTGTCGGAAGACTGTCAATCAAAATAGGAACGCCCAGTCCCGCAGCCCATACCCGGAAGCGGTGGAGAAGATCGCTCTCTACAACGGTAAGTACAGCTTCGATTTTAAAACAACTAGCCGATTCCCCTAGACAAAATGAGCATCAATCTAAGGGTAAAAAGTGGTATTTCCGGGTGAACCTCCACTTTAACCCCCAGACCATATTGTTGGTCTAAGACCAGAGCATTTTTTGCGATTCGGCACTGCGTCGCTTTAACTGACAATTGCACGGTCGTGCGACGTGGCTCCCAAACAAAATTGGCGTCCTTTTTTCCCCACAAATAGAGCGTTCTTTTGGTGGTATTTGATCACCTCTGCGGTCTTTAGTTTGTGCGCTATAAACAAAAATAGAGCGACAATTTTGAAAAAAAAAAATATTTTTTTACTTTTTGCTATAAAAAATATCCCCCAAAAATATATAAAAAAACGATTTGTTTTCCTCAGTTTAGGCCAATACGTATTCTTCTACATATGTTTCGTAAAAAAAAATCGCAATAAACGTTTATTGATTGGTTTGCGCAAAAGTTATAGCATTTACAGAATAGGGGGTAGTGTTATGGCATTTTTATTAATATTTTTTTTTTACTAGTAATGGCGGCGATCAGTGATTTTTCTCCATACTGCGACATTATGGCGGACACTTCGGACACTTTTGACACATTTTTGGGACCATTGGCATTTTTATAGCGATCAGTGCTATAAAAATGCATTGGATTACTGTAAAAATGCCACTGGCAGGGAAGGGGTTAACACTAGGGGGCGGGGAAGGGGTTAAGTGTGTTCCCTGGGTGTGTTCTAACTGTAGGGGGGGTGGACTCACTAGGGGAAATGACTGATCGCTGTTAATACATTGTATGAACAGAAGATCAGCATTTCTCTCCCTGACAGGACCAGGAGCTGTGTGTTTACACACACATCTCCCGATCCCCGCTCTGTAACGAACGATCGCGGGTGCCCGGCGGCCATCGCACCCGCCGGGCACACGCACGGGAGTCAGGGCCTAGTGGCTGCTTAGAGAGCCGACCTGCCGCCGCCGGCGGCTGGTCGGCAAGTAGTTAAAGAGAGACCGCGCCAAAATGACTGCTCTAACAATATATAATTGAGGTTCTGCTAAAATACGATATCTTGAATAATTATTGTAAAGCAGCACAAACCAAAAAAAAAAAAAGTCACTTTGAATACATTTATGAAAAAGATGAAAAGAAAAAGCCTGGATTGAAAGAACCCTGCCAGCTTTCAGATGATGTCAAACCTAACCCCGGGAAACATTAACAAGCTAGGTCATAATGTGTTATTTTTCAGAATAAAGGCAGGATTTTCTGCCTATCCCCCCCCCCCACACAGATTCTGCGCTTGTGAATATAAAAATCAACATACACAGTTTGTAGTGAGACTTGTCAACACACTGTCACTTCGCTGTAAGTAGATGAGATTTGTTTTGAAATTGCTTTCAGTACTATATGTATGTCTAGGCACAACTAGTCAATTCATTACCATTAGAAGTGCAGCAATATTTTTGGTTCACAGTAGAAGTTTAGAGCATCACAAAGGTAGGGAAAATAAACATCTGTAAGTCCACTTTTTTTTTTTTTATATATATGTATAAAAATGAGATGTATCTTGAATTGGTATAACATTTATAAGATCCCTTTCACACTGGAGGCGTTTTTCAGGTGCTTTCACACTGGGGCGCTGCACTGGCAGGGCATTAAAAAAAAGTCCTGCAAGCAGCATCTTTGGGGCGGTGGAGGAGCTCTTCCACCGCCCCTCTCCATTGAAATGAATGGGCACAGCTGCTGAAGCACCGCTTCTAGGGTGCATTTAACCCTAAAAGTGCCCAGCTAGCGGCCGAATAGCGCCACTAAAACATACGGTAAAGCGCTGCTAAAAGTAGCAGTGTTTTCCTGCTTACGCGGCCCGTGGCTCAGTGTGAAAAGCCTCTAATAAAGCAAAATTCTAAGCTGATTTAAAATCAAAAAGACTGATTCCCCATTGTTGGTGTCAGTGGATGGAATAGTGCCCCAAGGATTGGATAAAGGTAAGCAAAGGGCTGCATCTGCATCTTCAGATTTACTAAAACCTTATAATATAACGTCAAACCTTAAGACCCCTTTCACACTGGAGCGTATTGCAGGCGCTATAGCGTTAAAAATAGTGCCTGCAATACGCCCTTAAATATCTGTCCCCATTCACTGAAGTGTGAAAGCCTGAAGGGGCTTTCACACCGGAGCGGTGCGCTAGCAGGAAGGTAAAAAAAGTCCTGCTATCCGCATCTTTGGAGCGGTGAAGGAGCGGTGTGTTTACCGCTGCTGCCCATTGAAATCAACAGTTTTAACCCTTTCTCGGCCGCTAGTGGGGGGTAGCTAGCGGGGCGCATTTACGCATTTACCCCCCCCCCCCCCACTAGCACCCGAGAAAGGATTAAAACTGTTGATTTCAATGGGCAGCAGCGGAGTGAGTAAATCTGAAGACAAAGGCTTGGATTCAGAAAGCACTTACGCCAACGTATCTCGAGATACGCTGCGTAAGTGTAAATTTCCGCCGTCGTATCTGTGCGCCGTACCCACAGAACTAGATACGCCTGAAAATAGGCTTCTTACGACCGACTTAACTTTCCTACACTGGCGTATCGTGTGCGCATATTTACGCTGGACGCATCTGGCGCTCCCATTGATTTTGTATTCAAATATGCAAATGAGGGAGATACGCCGATTCATGAACGTACGTGCGCCCGGCGCAGGCTACGCTACAGGCTTTACCCCTCATAAAGCAGGTGTAACTCAGCAACAGACGTGCACAGGTCAGCTGGAGAGCAGCTGCAGCAGCACTGTTACGTACGATCTGAGCAACCACACTTGCAGGACAACACATCCGTATGCCAACATGCCAGGGGCAGCCATGGTCATAGCACTACTGCGTCTACAGGTACGAAGGAGGGTACGGGAGAGGATATACCGAACGCGCATAACGTCTTTGGCATGGGGGAATCAGAGGTGTATCGCATCTTCAGATTCAGCCCTGATGCCATCCTGGAATTAGCCACAGCCCTGCATGATGAAATCACCAGCAAGACACACCGCGCACATGCAGTGCAGCCACTGGTCAAGGTACTGGCAACACTCCATTTCCTCGCCAGTGGATCTTTTCAATGTACAAGTGGAGTCGTGGCTGGGATGTCACAATCCAGCATGAGCAGATGCGTGCACCAGGTTGTCCCTGCAATCCTCACACGCATGTCCCACCACATCATCAAACCCACCCATGAGCATCTGCGGCAGAAGGCAATGCATGATTTCTACAGAATTGCGGGCTTTCCACGCACCGTGGGGGCCATTGATTGCACACATGTGGCACTACGGCCCCCCTGTGCCACAAAGCACATATACCGCAATCGTAAGCATTGGCATTCCATCAACGTACAGGTGATAGCCGATGCCCAATGCCTCATATGGCACGTCCGTGCCAAACACCCAGGGGCCAGCCACTAAAGCTACATTGTGTGCAAAAGTACTAATCACTGGCCCTCTAATTATAGTACAGCCCTGCGCTTTAGGATAACCCACAAAGTCCGAGACAATGAATTCTAATAAACACACTAAAACAATAATAAAAGCAGCTGCTTAAAATATAAAAGTCACTGGTAAAAGCAGAATAATTAAAACAGCCCGCACAGAGCTTGTCAATAGTCCTGCAGCAGCGCTGCAAACTCCTGGTTTGATAGAGAAAATGGCTAGTGTAGAATGGCCAGATCAGATGTAGTCAGAATATGTGCTCCAATCACCAAACAGGACAATCACCACGTGGGGGGGATATAGGGTCCCCTTCGGGGGAAACACTCACCAGATGGTTTCTTTTAAATAGCGTTTCAATCTATATCTCCTTGTGTGCTGCCCTTAGATGCTGAAATCTGCATACCCTTCTTACTTCTGGATCACCGTGTATGTCTTTTTACTCTCAAGGTATCGTATCCACGGATGTATAAGGGAAGGAAAAAATCCATATAGTGCAGTATCGTTTAAAAGCTTTAATGTCACCCAAAAAATACATGAACACCAATCCCCTTAAAAAACATGCGTACCAGATAGTAAATCAGTCAGGCATATATATAACATATAGATGTGTCTTTGTGCAACTCTCACTGTTAGGGTCTGGATACCTGAAGACCGCTCTGAAGGCTTTCCTGCAGTGTTTAACTTCCTGGGTTCACAGACAGTGGAGCGCAGATGTCACTTCCGGTTGGATGCTGGATCGCAGCGCTCGACGTTTCGCCCGTTCGGACTTTTTCCAAGAGCGTGCTGGTCCCTTGCATCCACCGGATAGATATAATGTGCAGCACTGACTGCCCACCAATGACAGACACAGCTGGGGATGACGCTCCACCTGTGTGTCATTCGATTCTCCTCCTCTCCGAGCACTGCGTTAGGCCACGCCCCCCGGAGGGGAGGAGATAGCTGGGGTTTCCTTCAATGCTGTGCTCCTATTGGCCCACACTGCTCTCACCATCTAGGATATGGCTAAGTGTTTTGTGGAGCACAATGGTCTGAGCTACCATTAATCTTAGCAAAGGGGCTAATAAAGTGTGAAAGGATCTGGGTGTGTTATACACAGCCAGCAAACTTTTATTAGTGTGATTGTCCTGGGCTAATGTCTCTCTCCTCTCCGAGCACTGCGTTAGGCCACGCCCCCCGGAGGGGAGGAGAGCACACAGGCATCATCTGCTTTGTACTTCGCTCCTATTGACCTTCACTGCTCCCACCATAGAGCAGATCGAGTGTCAGCCAGTCTGTAGCTGCAGGGAGAGATAATCTATGCAGGTGATAAAAGTTTTTAAAAGTTTTAAGAGATATTTGGTGATCTGTGCCTATATTCAGAGGGCACAGACTCACAGATACCTCCCTGATGAGTTTAGTTAAACCTTTAGCTTGGGCACAATATATTCTATGTGTCACCTAGCGGGAGACATCTGTCCGTATGCGCCCTGTATTTATAAATGAATATAGTGCATTATAATTACAATGACATTAGATCATATATCTAAGATCACCAATCTCAGTGAGCTACATGATCGTGCGGAAATATTCAGTTGAAAGTGAATATAATAAAATTTGAAAATGAATACATATATAAATTATAAAAATTATAGCGATTCTAAAAATCTACTAGAAGCACATAGTGCATGCAATTTACACATATATATATATATATAAAATACCTAAAAAAGCTACCACTAAAGCTACATTTACCGTCAAAGCACCATCCCAACAGAATTCGAACAGAACGTGTACAGGGACAGCTGGCTGGTTGGTGAGTGACATGGGTGTCAGGCATGACTGTCCGACCCCATGATGCAGACATCACGAGGGGCACATGCATGACTAACATCCTCCTGTCTTTTCCCTTCCAGGTGACTCGGCATATGCACTTAGGCCCCGTCTCATGACTATATACCGGAATCCCCAAACCAGAGGAGAGAGAAGATACAATGCTGCACACATACGTACCCGTGCAGTGGTGGAGCGCACATTTGGCATCCTGAAGTCCTGTTTCCGATGCCTGGATAAGTCCGGGGGGACCCTGTTGTATTCCCCAAACTTTGTCTGCCAGATCATCGGTGCATGTTGCATGCTGCACAACTACGCCATGAGAAGGGGCCTGGAGATTGACATATGTGATGACCTGACCCCCGAACCAGACAGTCCCCCCCCTAACCGAAGCTACCCCGTCTGCTAAGGGAACAGCAGTCAGGAGTTGCCTCGTGGAACGCATCTTTGCACGTTAAACACACACATTCATCATGGCACACGGACAATGCACGCATGCACACCACTGTGGTCCCTAGCTCACACACACCACATCCACTTCACATTGGATTAGCCCAAGTCCACCATGCAGGACTTGGGAGCAGCAACGCCACGCCAAGGCCCCAATGGTGTCGCTGTCCATTCATACCACATTCACACGGTCGTGGGGATAACCTCTCCCCGACGACCCAGGGTGACACGCCTTGCTGGCAGGAATGTCACCCACACATTCACACACCAGTCACACTGTAGCCCGCACTCCTGACCGTGTGCAGTCACTACAAAAATAAAAAAACTCATAACCTGAGCAGAAAATACAAAGGAAAAAACTCATAACCTGAGCAGAAAATAAAAAGGATAAAACTCATAACCTGAGCAGAAAAGAAAAAGAAAAAAAGGCACTCATTTGCCCTGTCGTGGGCCAGGCATGGTGCCACGGCTCCTGCTCCTCAGTTGCCTGGGGGAGACTATCCCTAATGGGGGAGGAGGTTTGGGAGGGTCCAGGGATGGGGATCTCCTCCACGAGGTAGACACCTTCCTCTAGAGCACCGTGCTCCTCCACGAGGTAGACAACTTTCTCTAGAGAAGAGGTGTGGGCACACTCCTCCTGGGATGGCGTGGGTCGCCCAGCAGCCAACGACGGCCCAGCTCCCTCCAGCACATCTGTGGATGACACAAAGCATTCACATGTTGGTGGACCCACACACTTGTCACATGTTCCCTTGCACCCCCACACATGCTACACACCGGATAGGAGATAAAACACACTTACCTGTCCTCAAGGGCTGTTCAATGGAGTCATAGCCCTCCAGGGCCTCTACCTGCTCCCTCTCCAGGCACCTGGCAATGACCTCCTCATCAGGAGTGAGCCTGATCTGACTGGCTGGTCCAACTCCGGTGCCCCTGGCGTGCCTCCTCATCCTGGCCAGCTTGTCTCTGACCAGACGTCTCAGGTCATTAATATTTTTGGATATGTCCATTGAGGTCCTAACCTCCTGGCCAAGGGCATTGACCTGCATGGTTATCTCCTGCAAGATCTCCTCCTTCCGGACCTTGGTGGTCGTGCCACTCTGTGCCCCATGGAGACACACGTCGTACCTTGAGATGGCATTGATGATGATTGCCTTCTCCTCAGGTGTAAAGTTATTTTTCCTCCTCTCCTTCCCAGTCACTGGAGCAGACATGGCTCAGAAAACAGAAAACAAAAGTACCTACACCAAAAGCTGCTGGTGTACTTTTGAGCTCGACGGGCGCATGTCTGGGCGTATTTATGCACTGGGCGTAGGCGGTGGGCCGGCATATCTTAGGGGTTACGCCGGGCGTAGTTGTGAGCATGTGCAGAGGGGTGCAGGCCATACGTTGGCGTCACAGTGCATGCACCGTTTAAGATGCGCCCGACGTAAACCACTGCGACCGGCTCGGACCATCATTTGCATGGGGTCACGCACACTTACGCTGGCCTGCGCCTTCGAAAATACGTTACGCTGGCGCATCTTGGTGAGTAATGGCTTTCTGAATACAGTGCATGCCTCTCCGCGCTACAATCCCATATACACAATCCTTCAACCACAGTTCATCCAGAGGAAGGTGAAAAACCCCAGCAGAGCACAATGCAATTTGCTACAGTAGGGGAAAAAATTCCTTCCTTATCCCCAGAGAGGCAATCGGATTTTCCCTGGATCAACTTTGCCTATAAATGTTAGTACTCAGTTATATTATGTACATTTAGGAAAGTATCCAGGCCTTTTTTAAAGCAATCTTCTGAGTATGCCAGAATCACCTCTGGAGGGAGTCTATTCCATATTTTTACAGCTCTTACTGTGAAGAAACCTTTCTGTATTTGGAGATTAAATATTTTTTCCTCTAGACATAAAGAGTGCCCCCTTGTCCTCTGTGATGACCTTAAAGCGAAGTTCCGCCAATTTTTTTTTCTTAAAGTCAGCAGCTACAAATACTGCAGCTGCTGACATTTAAAATAAGGACACTTACCTGTCCAGGGCACCCGCGATGTCGGCACCCGCAGCCGATCTGTCACTCGACTCTCGGGTGTTGCTGCCACCATCTTTGGTAAGGGAATCGTAAAGCTTCACTTCCTGGTTCCCTACTGCACGACTCACGCTGCGCGATTCCACTGGTCCCTCCTGTGCATCTTTCAGAAGACAGCGGGGGGGAACGGAGAAGGCACTGGAAATAGCGTAGATACCCACGGGTGGCTCGGGTATCTATGCCCGGAAGTGGAAGCAAAATACTTGTATTATACAGGTATCTGCTCCCCCCTGAAACGTGCCAAATGTGACATCGGAGGGGGGGGGGTTACAAAAAGCGGAAGTTCCATTTTTGGGTGGAACTCCGCTTTAAAGTGAATAACTCAACACCAAGTTCACTATATAGACCACTTTTGTATTTATATATGTTGATCATATCCCCCCTTAATCTCCTCAAGAGAGAATAAACTCAGTTCCTCTAATCTATCCTCATAGAAGAACTTCTGTTCAAGACATTTCCCCAAAAGTTAAAAAGTTAAAGTAATATATTTTTATATTTTTAGGATCAACTTTAGTTTGACATTAAATTCACTCATGTAAGAAGTGGGAACCTTTTAGTTACATAATTCAGCCTATTTTTAGAGTGTAGGGGAGATGATCCTTTGCATTGATGAGTCATTTCTGATATATATAATGATTTATAATTCAACTAATAATATCGCTTATGTTCTTCTATACAGTTCTTCCCAGAAACATTTTTTCTGTCCTTTATACAATTTTCTAACATACAAAACACAGCAGACAGGAACTGCAATTATTGTAAAAGATAATGGATGACTCCCATTAGCCGGTGATCCCTTCATGTAGCGAGTTAGAAGGAAGGTAACCTAAAGGTCATTTAGGATTGGACTTTTACAAGTTTATTTTAAAGCGGTTGTAAAAAATTGTTTTTCTTTTTTAAATAACAAACATGTTATACTTACCTCCACTGTGCAGCTCGTTTTGCACAGAGTGGCCCCGATCCACGTCTTCTGGGGTCCCTTGGCGGCTGTCTCTGGTCCTCCCCGCAAAAACTCCACACATTCATGCGAGCAAGCTCACATGGTGCTATAGCCGCTCACTGTATCACTGGGCCTCGCTCCCTGTGCGCCGCATGGCTGCTTTCAATCCATCCGCTCTAGCCAATCAAGGGCCAGGCTGAGCGGCGAAGAGCATTTCGGGACGGGGCACGGGACTTTGGAGGGGTCAGGTAAGTATAACAGGGGACCCGGGGGGGCGGTATTGCCTGAAGTTTTTTTTTACCTTTTCAACCCCTTTTAACTTCTCCTGTACAGACTATAGATTCTTCTTCTAGTGACTACATGTCAGACGGTGTAGTTAGCACCCTAGCTGAACAACTTTATACCTATATAACGACAAACTAGAAATGAATGCCAAGGCGTTGGACAAATGTTCTCTGTGGAAGGCTCTTGTAGCTGACAAAAAGGTAGAATCGGCTAATCAACTGTAACACTCCACAAGAGTTCTGGAGATCTCACTTACAAAAAGATATTGAAAAGATTGAATGAGTCTGGAGACAAACAACAAAATTGATGAAAGGTCTGAGGGATAAAACATATCAGGAGGGACTTCAGGAACCTAATAAATACGGTCTGGAGGAAAGAAGAAAAAGTGGAGACATGACTGAAACTTTTAAATATAACATAGGGTGAATAAGACTCCGGAGGGAAGTGTTTTCATTATAAAGCCAAAATCAAGAATAAGGGGATATGACCTCAAACTAGCATGTAGGCTACCTCACCCTGCATGGTGGGGTTCATTTCCTGTGTACACATTTATCAATACCTGGGACCAGGCAGGTGATTTGGCCTAAAGAGGAGCCATGCGCTGTGTGCAGAGTCCAGTGTTGCTCTGCCACCTAACTCCCAGTGACAGAATGAGGTCCCGCCAAGCACTAGCACGGACTTCTTCTGTGCTCTCCCTTAACCCCTTCAGCTCTCCTGTACCGTGCAGCCAGGTACATGAGGTCTCTGTACCACGGATACAGTCCCTATGACTTTGGGGCAACCTACTGCTAGGGAGGGAGCCAGATCACCAACCCACTCGCTACAAGAGGACCTGTCAACTTCGCCAGATACTATGCTTTATGGCAGGTTGCTTCCCACCAGTTCTTGGTTACCTGTGGCAACTTCTCTCAAACTCTCCTGCCAAAATAACCCTTTGTAGTGGCCTTACTTCTTACCCCATGTGTGTGTTACAGGCCCTGTTCTTCTGATATGCCATATGTTACAACGCACTCCTTGCATAACTTCATACCAGGCTTAGAATGTTTTAGAAACTTTATACGTTTATAACAGTGCAATACATTTTCAACCCTAACTACCTAAACTGAGACTGCCCAGGCATGCCTTGATAAGGTGCAAGTCAGCCAGACAGGAATCGGGTGACATGGCCGAGGTGACAGGTGCCCTGGTATTAAAGGAGCTTATGAGCTTAGCTCCCTTTCTAGCTTTTGGTACCTCACATACTGGGTCCGATATCGTGGCATGGGGTGCCCAAGAGACCCGGCCTGTATGTCACAGCGCAAGTAGGCAGTGAGGCCTTGGGGGTTAAAAGCTTGAATGTGAAATAAGAACAGCTTCCTGGTGTCAAAGAATATTGTGGAAAGAAGTCACTGAGAGTGATGTGACTGGAATCTGTGCTGGTGGGGTGGGGTGGGGTGCAGGCTCTGCAGCACCAACCTAGAAATACTACATGCTATGATCAAGGGAGAATTTGTGTGGAGGTTCAGAGCATAGGAGGGACACTGTTCTGTGGTCTAAAGAGTTAAAAAAACATATGGGGGAGCCTGACTTTTAAGATGGAGTGCTGCCTAAATGATGATTTCATTTGACAGCAGCCTCAACTTCCCACTGGGGGCACTAGTGAGTTTGGTTCCGCAACTGGTGTGTTAAGCCCTGCCCACAACAAAAAATAATTTTAAAAAGTATTAATTTACCGAAAGAATATTTTTTTTTTCTTTTTTTTTTTTAAAGTGTATTTTGTGCGTGTACACGAGAGAGGAGCCGGACTGCAGGAGTTGGGAGTAGGCAGGCTTCCCCCAGAGGCAATCTGCCACCTTTCTCCATGCCCCGGGTGGCAATGGCAGGTGTGTGAGGGGGTCCTCCCACACAGCCCGCCCTACCTGCTCCGCTTTGAAGCCCAACGGGGCAGAGGGACTCCCTATAAGGGAGTGAGAGGATTAGCCCGCTCAACCAGCCCCGTTAGTCCTTCGCCTCTCTTTTTAGAGACCGCGTGGTCAAAGTGCGTGATGTTAACCCAATTTCGATTGCGTGTAAGTGTGGTGGTTTTTGTGGGAGGGGGATGGGCATACTAAGCGCAGGCTTACTTCGCATAGCACACCCACCGGGAGCTGGGCTGAGACCACCAAACTCAATTCACATGTAGCCGAGACCGGGATCCGAACCCCTAGCTGCAGAGGTGAATGGCTTGTCAGCACAGTGCCAATCGCGTTGAGCCACCGCAGCTCCACATCGAAAGAATCATATATAACAAAACAAAAACAAATAAGTCAGATTCCATGGACCACTTTGTCTTTTTCCTTCTGTTACTATTCTGTAAGAGACCATGAGACCCATGATTCAGCATTTCACCTGATCAGCCTATGGAGGAAGCAAGATTGTTGTTTTCTTTATAAAATGTTTCACTCCTTTTAATTACCCTTTTGACTAAATGATTTGTATATCTTACATATACCCATTTCTATACCCACAGTTGATCCAGAGGAAGGCGAAAAACCCCAGCAAATCATGCTCCAATTTGCTACAGCAGGGGAAAAAAATCCTTCCTGATCCCCTCAGAGGCAATCGGATATTCCCTGGATCGACTTTACTTATAAATGTTAGTACCCAGTTATATTCTGTACATTTAGGAAAGAATCCAGGCCTTTCTTAAAACAATCTACTTGAGCTGGCCAGAACCACCTCTGGAGGGAGTCTATTCCACATTTTCACAGCTCTTAGGCCGCGTACACACGGTCGGTCCATCCGATGAGAATGGTCCAAAGGACCGTTTTTATCGGTTAACCGATGAAGCAGACTGATGGTCTGATGTGCCTACACACCATCAGTTAAAAAAACGATTGAGTCCAACGTGGTAACGTAAAACACAACGATGTGCAGAGAAAAATAAAGTTCAATGCTTCCAAGCATGCGTCAACTTGATTCTGAGCATGCGCGGGTTTTGAACCGATACTAACCATCGGTTTTGACCTATCGGTTAGGTGTCCATCGGTTGAATTTTAAAGCAAGTTCTAAATTTTTGGACCGAAGGATAACTGACCGATGGGGCCCACACACGGTCAGTTTGGACCAATGAAACTGAACTTCAGTCTGTTTTCATCGGTTTTGTCCAATCATGTGTACGAGGCCTTACTGTGAAGAAACCTTTCTGTATTTGGAGATGAAATCTCTTTTTCTCTAGACATAAATAGTGTCCCTTGTCCTCTGTGTTGAACGTAAAGTGAATAACTCAACACCAAGTTCACTATATTGACCCCTTATATATTTGTACATGTTGATCCAATACCCCCTTAATCTCCTTCTCAAGAGTGAATAAATTCAGTTCCTCTAATCTTTCCTCATAGCTGAGCTCCTCCATGCCTCTTATCAGTTTGGTTGCCCTTATCTGCACATTCTCCAGTTCCCCGATATCCTGGAGCCCAAAACTGAACTGCATGTTCCAGATGAGGTCTTATTAATGAACAGTATACAAGATCTTGCAAGCTACCAGCTGTGAAAAAATATATATGATGTGACATTCAATGGAGTGCTTAAGTACAAAAATCCACTGTGCTGCCGTTATCGCATTAAGCAGCACAGCCCAAAATCGCATGAAAAAGTCCTTCTAAGGAACCACAGTGGATTTGGTACTTAAGCACTCCATTTAATGTCACTTCATTTTTTCACTTTGTTCATTATGCTATATATTGATTAAAGGGGTTGTAAAGGTAAACGGGACTGCGACATTGCGCCAGACAGTTTGGACCCTTTTATTGGACCAGTAACATTTATACAGCGATCAGTGCTATAAAAATTCACTAATTACTGCATACATGTCACTGGCAGTGAGGGGGTTAACCCCAAGTGCGATCAAAGGGTTAAAAGTTGTTTCCTGGGAGGTGTTTATAACTGTAAGTGGGCTGGGCTGACTGAAGGAGGAGAGAGATTGGAGTCACTAGGAACAGACAATCATTCTCCGCTTTCCTGTCAGAATGGGGATCTGCCATGTTTACATCTGTGTGAAGCGATCGTGGGTGGCCGGCGGACATTACGCCCGCTGGCCACGCGCATGGGCTGCGGGGGCCGCACCATGGGCGTGCGCGTGCCTGCTATATCTGTTGCACGAAGCGTTGTACGACGGCGATTCACGTAATAGAGCCAACCAGCCGCAGTACACCTGCTGCGGCTGGTTTTTAAGTGGTTAATTTATAAAAAATATATATTTTTTAAGAAATGGCGCAGATGGTTTTAAAAAAAACTGGAAGTTACTATCACGACCAGCTGATCAAAGCCAATTCTGGCTTTGAAAAAACGATTCCCGGGGTTGATGCCTGGCCTGCAGATACAAACATCATCCCGGTATAACTACAGAAAGTCCAGGGACGTACGGGACACATCGCTGGACGGGAAGTGGCGAAGTAATGTGAATGGTATTTTAGATCACAATAAAGTGGTTTTAAAAAGTTTTACACTATATATTGTCTTTCCCTTTATACATATATTTGATGATACAGATTATTCCGGAGTCTACCTGATGTTGATTAGGAACACGGAGGGTTTGGAGAACCATGTGTAAAATGGCCCGTTTGACCTTTCTTTTATTAGAAGGTCCTTGCCATAAGGCAGGGGTCGTCAACCCCCAGTACGCGGCCCACTACCGGGCCGTGGCCCTTCTGCAGCCGGGTCGCGGGTGCGGGCGGAGCGGCATGAGAGAGCCCGGTGGTCGGCTCTAGGAAATTAAGTTCCTCAGATTGGACAAACAATGTCGGGGAAGGTGAGAGTGAAGCACACAGTGTTGTTTATTATGCACCGTGGCCCCTTCCTCCATCTCTCACACGGACACTCCCTGTGCAGTGGGAATGGACGTGCCGCCTCCTCACTGAGCTTGCCCCGCCCTTCTGTCATAGGGGAAGGCGCAGCACACCATCACCTCCAGGACAGCCCACAGTAACAGGGAAGCCACTGGTGTCCCTTGGTAACAGGCTGGATAGAGCTGAGAGGAGACGAGTCCACACTTCTTCCGGGAAAGCAGGGAGCCACCCCCTCCCCTCTGATCCCTCCATATACTTACGTGCTGCTAATCCTCAGCCCTCACAACATGACTGAGCTGTGGGGGCACTACCTTCATCTGTGGGGGGGGGCACTATCTTCATCTGTGGGGGGGGCACTACCTTCATCTGTGGAGGGGGGGTCTACCTTCATCTGTGAGGGCACTGCCTTCATCTGTTGGGGCCTTACCACATCTGGTGGCAGACAGCGTGGCCCCCTACTGATTCTGCATTATGGTGGGTTGAACTATTTCATTTATTACTACAATGTAATAGAAATAACGTGCTCACAAATTGCCCACGAAAAATCGCTTACTCCCCGTGTGCCAACCCCAACCTCCCCCCAAACAGGCCTTGGCACAATTCTCTCTCACGCAGCCGGTCCCCGGTGCCAAAAAGGTTAGGGACCACTGCCATAAGGTACAGTAGAAATATTTGCCAGCACAACATGGAACAACGTAAATAGCATCCGAACGGATGGTTTATTGATCACAGCACAAAGAGAGTGCAACGTTTCGGAGCCACACAGGGCCCCTTCGTCAGGCATGTGATCATCCAGCTGGTTGTTGCTACGAGCACCCAAACCCAAGAGCTTATCCAGAAATGTGTGCGATGGGAATATGAAGTATCACTGCCATAAGGTAAGTGTACATCTCTCCTTTTTGGTGGTAGTCTGTTTCAAGACTACTTATTTATTTTAATAACTTTATTTATTAATAGTGGTAGTGCAGCACTTTGTTTCTAGAAAAATACATTTAAAAGAACTATAAATTCTAAAGTAATGTTGGAAATCCTGCAAGGAATACAGCAGTCAGTGAACATATCCAAGGTCGATGGGTCTTTCCTGAACACACCACCATCTCCCTAGCTGCCTCTAACGTGCAATACAAAGTGTACGGATGGAGACACCGAACCGGTAATGTAATAGATGTTTTTACGTCAAAGACAAGGATGTAAGCGATGTATCATGGAAGCTCTAAAAGTAGCATAGTTCCTAGGTCACGACTCAAGATTATTTGATTATCCAGTACATCTAGTCATTTAGCTCTGTTTATTGTCAATGGGAAGATCACTTGGTGACATGTGAATGGACACTTAACGCAGAACCACTGGGAGCTTTTCAGAACCAGAAAAATAGGAAACCAGTCACAGCTAGCGTCTGGGATTCTTTAGTAAATTCCCTGAAGAAAACAGACTTGTTTGCCTTAATTACATTTTACAATCAGAGCTCTCCAACTTCTGGCACTTCAGAAAGGCACTTTACTTACAATCAGTGATACAGAAGAAACTGGGAACACAGAGTCTGCCTTTATTAATCTACATACACAATCAGTTTATCAATGCATTATTCAGGCTATACTTACAGATTGGGCAGTTACCAGGACAATAATCTGACCATAACTATAGGACCGCAAGTGGCACCCCTCAACCGTAATGCATTTTTTCCCCTTGCACGTGTAGTCAAGAGCCAGCTATTATTACCTACATCCATGAGACACTGTGCAGCATTACTGCTGTGAAGCAATTTTTTCCTAGTTTTCATTCTGGACTCAGCTTTGTCACCTCCTGAATATAGAGTGACTGAGCTGAGCATCTTGGGACGTGTAGTCCAGGGAGCCAAGATTTGCTTTCAGCTGGACTGTTTTGATCTACAAATACCAGCCAACTGGGAGAGAAGAGCAGGATTCTGGGAGAGGAGATAAAAGGCTTGTGAGCGGAGGGGCGTGACCTAGACATGGCCGAGTGAGGAAGCTTGTTCTCTGAGCTCCCGGCCCCAGACCCCTATTTCTGGCAGAAAAACGGATTAAAATAGGCATGAACTCGTCCAAAAAGTACAGGACAAGAGCAGTGACTAAAGGGACACCCGTGAGCAAACATTCGGGAGAGACCCAGCGGTATTACGCACTCTTTCAAGGAAACTCACCTGGATCGATAGCCACAGCTCCACGAGGCTCTCCACGTGGCACACCGCGAGGAACACGGAACCCAGGTATTGAATCCCCGGCGCATCATCCCTCGGCTCTGCCCGAGTGCTCCGCGCCCGTGGCACCAGTCCATTCACCGGACGAGATGTCTCTCCAGCTGCTGCGGGATGATAGTCTCCCAGAACAAGACATCAGGGCGCTCCTGCAGGCCCTCCCCACACGCTCGGACATCGCAGCCCTCCCTACCCGGACAGATATAGAGTCGCTCATCCTCCGGCTGGAGGAGACTCACAGAAGGGATATACAGGAGGTGCGGGGAGAGATCGCGTCCATAGCGGAACGGGTGACGACGGGCGAGGTATCGGTTACATCGCTAGAGGGCCGAGTGCAGGCCCTGGAACAATCCCGCGATCAACACCGGGAAACGGCAGTAGCACTACAACTCCACCTGGAAGATATTGAAGACCGGAGCCGCCGTAATAATCTGCGGCTCCGTGGTATACCAGAGGATGTTGGTGTGGAAGATCTGGGCGGAATGGTGGAGGACATCTTCAGGACAGTCCTAGAGGAGCCAGAAGCGGTTGTCTTACTGGACAGGGCGCACAGAGCCCTGGGCCCCAGATCTGACGATCCGACCAGGCCGCGGGACGTGGTGTGCCGACTCCACCGGTACACGCAGAAGGAAAACATCTTGCGCCGAGCCTGGGACCGGGGAGCCGTGGAGGTGGAGGGAGCTGAAGTCAAGATCCTTCCGGACCTGTCCAGAGCGACGTTGAAGCGCAGGGCTTTCCTGCGCCCCCTCCTAGATCTGGCCCGCCAAAAAGACTTCACGTACCGCTGGGGATATCCCTTTGCGGTGACGTTCCGCAAGGAGACGAGAGCCTTCACCCTGCTGTCCCCCGCAGACCTGCCGGCACTGTTCCGCTTTCTGGAGACAGACCCGATACCACTCCCCGATTGGTTGCAGCTCCTCCCGAGGATGACGGGCAGACCAGGAATTTCCAACAACCGTGGACCACTGAGACCCCGCCAGCGGAGAGGCGGATGGCGGCAGAGAGCGGCCCCGGGAGACGCACGTGAGTAGGCCCTGGGCCGCACATCCATCCATCCGCCCGCCCGGGCGCCCTGCCCTCGCCTCCCCCCCCCGCCTTGGCCGCCTGGCCTGCCCGAGGATCACTGCCCTACCACACACGACCTTGGCGTGGCTGACCGACCGCTTCATCCCCAGCACCCCCCCCCCCACTGGCGCGGAACAGAAGCCATGGAGACCCACGGTGAACAGAGGGCACTTCATCACACGGTACACCCTGAGACAGGGCTTTACTTTTTATTTGTTATGCCACCCTGAGACTTGCGGGGGTCAGCTCGGTCGGTTGCCCAATACACGTACTACACACCCCAATTGGCATTGCCTGAGATGTTAGCGCTTCCGTGCCTTCCACCCCCCCCCCCCTTCTGACTGCAGGTGGCCAACCTCTCTATGTGTGTCACTGTATGGGAACGAATCCCCCCCTCCTGGATTGTTTTTTTTTTTTTTTTTTTTTTTTTTTTTTTAGTCCGTTGCAGAGGGACTCTGACCTGACCACCCTGGAGACGTTGGGGACTGTAAGCTGAAGCCCCCTACCCTTTAATCTTGCACCAGGTTTATTGACAGGAAGATCCAGGAGACTGGACCTCCAGGGGGGGAGAGGGTTTTGTTTTGGGGCAGGCCTAAGTTGGAGCCTGACCCCTAACCGCGGGTGGAGGAGGTTTTTTCTGTACACGGCCGTACCCCGTGGGCGGGGGAGGGAAACTCCCATTGAACAGGGTGCATTGATGCAGCGGGGATCCTCTTGGGGGTGGGGGCCGGGACCGGCGTGGGTGGGGGGTGGTGGGCGTTTGGGGATAGCCTGTGCCAACCACCACTCGGGGTGGTTATAACTCCAGTGGGGGGGTATGCACTGTTTGCACATTTTGTTGTTGCCCTTTTTATTATTATTATATCTTATTTTTCTGTTATCTCTCTCTACACTGCAATTATTACCTTGCCTGTTGATGACTATGGTGAATGTACTTAACATAATGACACGTCATGTTGATTTCGAAACTGTTATGCCTTTACAGGACCGACCATTTTGTTTCTGCCGGGGGTGGGGCAAAGGGGCGGGGGGCTCACCTGCGGGCTCTGTCTACCCACCACCCCCATTTAGGACTGCGCTCGGTACCCAGGTACTTCCTGGAGAGCGTCTTAGCCGGAAAAGGCTTCCTTAGTGACCCTTATAGCTGCCCACCCTAGGGACAGCTCTCTAGTTTCCTACCTATATTTCGGGGGAGTCCCTCTGGACCCCACCCACTGCCTACACTTGTCTCTTTTTTCCTTTCTCCCCTCCCACTTCACCCCCCCTTCCTGATCCCCACCCCACCCCCTCCCACAGACATGGACGTACTACATGTGGTATCCTTGAATGCCAAGGGTCTGAACATACCGGAAAAACGCAGGATGCTCCTGCACGACATGCGCCGCATGAAGGCGGACATAGTCCTACTGCAGGAGACCCACTTTAGAGATGGCTCCCTACCTATACTTAAAAACAGATTTTATCCCCATGTTTACCACTCTACGTATGCGGAAGCTAAATCTAGGGGCGTGTCAATACTCATATCCGCAAGAGTGCCCTGGACGTACAGGGACGCCAAAACGGATTCACAGGGCCGTTTTTTGTTCTTGAAGGGAGAGATCGGGGGGACGCGGATGACCCTGGCGAACCTCTATGCTCCGAATGACCACCAAGACGCCTTTGTGAAACGACACATAGAACGTCTTACAAAATATAGAGAGGGACAACTAATCGTTGGAGGTGACCTTAATGTACCATTGACGCCGACGGAGGACACATCCTCCGGCGTCTCCTCCACGTCACGGGAGACGCGTAGACGTATTTGTGCAGCCTTACACTCTGCCCAATTGGTCGACGCGTGGCGCTTATTGCACCCGGGGGAGAGGGACTACACATTCCACTCTCGTCCGCACCAGACGTACACCCGCCTTGACTACTTCCTGATCCCACACGAACACCTACACGCGGTAAGAGAAACTACCATTGGGTCAATAACATGGTCGGACCATGCCCCGATCACCCTCAGATATGCCATCACCGAAATACGTAAGACACAAAAGCCCCCATGGAGACTGAATGAAGGACTCCTTAACGACCCAGAGGTCCTAACAGATGTAGTTAGAGAGATTCGACACTATTTTGAGACCAACGACACACTAGACAGCGACGGAGGAGTAGTGTGGGAGGCACACAAGGCGGTAATTAGGGGAGTTCTCATAAAGCACGGCGCCCGCCTTAAACACCTACGGACGGCCCAACTGAACCAACTACTGCTTAAGCTACAAGGCCTGGAAACAAGCCATAAATTGACACCTACCAGACAACTGGGAACTGAACTGGACCTGGTACGGACGCAGATAACCGACTTATTGACCTTTAAAGCCAAAGCGGCGCTGCGAATTTGTAAAAAAACAATTTACGAATCGGGAGACAAATGTGGCAGGCTCTTGGCCCAAACACTACGTACACAGAAACAAGCAACATACATCCCATTTATTACACCTGCCGGCGGCCAGAAGGCCTCTCTGCCTCAGCAGATCACGGAAGAGTTTAGAAAGTACTACAACTCCTTGTATAACCTAGCCACAACACCGCCCACATCTGACGCGACAGAGACATACATAGCAGAGTCCCACATGCCCTCCCTGGCAGCCGATGTCAGAGAACTGTTAGAAGACCCCATCACACTACCGGAGTTACAGTTGGCCCTTAAGACCACTAAACCGGGCAAGGCCCCAGGCCCAGACGGCCTTACCACCCCATATTACAAAACACTCCTCCCACAACTAGGTCCACACATGGTGAAATTGTTCAATGACCTTGCCACGGGAAAAACACTGCATAGTTCCACACTACAAGCGCAGATCTCAGTGATCCCTAAAGAGGGCAAAGACCCGGCACAATGCGGTAGTTACCGCCCGATCTCCCTTCTTAATACAGACCTCAAGCTCCTCACCAAGATCATTGCCACTAGGTTACAACAACACCTACCACACTTGGTGCACCTGGACCAGGTGGGCTTTGTCCCGGGCAGAGAGGCTAGGGACAACACTATTAAAGTCCTAAACCTCATACACCTAGCAAACACCAACAAACTACCGTCGATTTTCCTGGGAACAGACGCCGAAAAGGCATTTGACAGGGTGAGATGGGAGTTTATGTTTGCCACCCTAAATCATATAGGGCTGGGGACTAAGATGGTAAATTGGATAACGGCAGCATACTCGGGACCGACGGCCAGGGTCAGAGCGAACAGTGTCCTCTCGGACACCTTTCAGATAACCAACGGTACAAGGCAGGGCTGCCCGCTCTCGCCCCTCCTGTTCGCGTTATCCTTGGAGCCATTCCTTTGCCATATCAGAGCACGTTCGGATATATCGGGCATTGAGGCCGGCGGGAGGCAATACAAAATTTCCGCCTATGCGGATGACCTGATGTTTTCGCTAACAAACCCAACGGTCTCCCTGCCTGCCTTGATGCGGGAATTTGAATTGTACGGACAGGTGTCAAACCTGAAAATTAATCTTAACAAATCGGAGGCGATGGGCATAGGAATTACCCAACCGACACTCGGTAATCTGCAAACACGCTTTCGCCTAAAATGGTCGGACTCATCCCTGAAATATCTTGGCACACACATCCCAGCGAACATCGCAGGTCTCTTTAGGCTTAACTTCCCACCTCTCCTTAGGACAGTCCAGGGGCTACTAGAGCAGTGGAACGGCGGACTCCACTCCTGGTTCGGACGCTGTAGCATACTTAAAATGTCAATCTTACCCAAGTTCCTTTACTTACTACAGGCCCTCCCGATTCAAATACCAGCAAACTATTTTAAGCAGATACAGGCCGCCTTCATTAAATTTCTGTGGGCAGGGAAAAGACCTCGAATACGCAAACAGATACTGACAATGCCAAAACAACATGGGGGACTAGCTATGCCCGAAATCCGAACCTACTACCACGCAGTGCACCTGAGCAGACTACTAGATTGGTGCCGGCATAGGGAGACTAAGCTGTGGACACAACTAGAACAGGCACAGAGTGTGGTCCCGCTCCAGAGAGCCCCATGGTGCCTGTCGGCACTGCCACCCACCCTCACAAGACACCCACTAATAGGCTGCACGATTAAAGCATGTGCACGCCTGCTGACGCTTCCCTCGCTCTCGTCTCGAGACTCGGCGTTGAGACCTATCTTAGGCAACCCTCGATTTGCCCCGGGCATGGGAGATAAACCCTTCCAAACCCTAAAAGATGCGGGCATGCATCAAGCATCCCACTTCGGAACACAGGGACGATGGAGGACAGTGGCGGAGCTCTCGGACCCGGGGGGAATGTATCGCCTAGATTTTATGAGAGCACTACAGCTTAGTCATTTCCTTACCAGTCTACCCCCTCCCGTAGACACAAGTCAGTCCCCTACGGAGTTTGAGGAACTTTGCATAGAGACAGGACCGCTGCCACATACGCTCTCCCTGACATATGGTATACTTATCACACCACCAGAGAACTTCCAACCCCCATGCTTTCTTAAGTGGGAACAGGAACTGGACTGCCACTTTACCACTGCTCAGAAACGGAACATATTAAGATTCACACACAAATCCTCCCTATGCACCAAGGCTCAGGAGCTGAACTACAAGCTCCTTACACGCTGGTACAGGACACCGGCGCTGCTACACAGGTTCTTCCCTACAACACCAGATACGTGCTGGCGATGCCAGGAGGAGAGTGGAACTCTCCTACATGTCTTTTGGTCTTGCCCCAGGCTCAGGGACTTCTGGGGCGAGGTCCGAAGGATTATTCGACAATTCTCGGACCGAGAGGTTCCGGAAGACCCGGCCTACTTCCTTTTGCACGCTAATAACTCACCTGCACAAGTTTACAAGAACTCAGTTGTACGTCATCTGCTGGATGCAGCAAAATCCTGCATCCCTATCCTGTGGAAGTCCCCTCACCCGCCAACTGTGGCCATGTGGCTGCAGAGGGCGGACGAAATAGGTAGACTGGAAGACCTGATTTTGAGCAACCAAAATAGGCAAGAATTGTACACCAAAACTTGGCAACACTGGAACCTCTGGAAATACTCCAATGAAGGGCAACTTCTGAGGGGAGTGGACCTGACGCTTTGAGCGGCGGAGCAGTTTTCTGCCCCCGACGCGGACTGACTAGAGGAGTAAATATCGGAGCCTGATGGACTCCGTGCAGCCCCTGCACGAGACAACCCCTACACACAAATTGACAAATACTTCCAGGTGAATGTGGGACTGAGCCCATGTCTGTGGGCCCTGCCACCTAACACCCCCCCCCCCCTATCCCTCGATGCTCTCCCCTACCTTCCTCTCTCTCCCCCTCTCTCTCCTTTCTCTCTTTCTCTTTACCTTTTCTCTAATCTAGTTCTTCACTTCTTTTTTAAAAAAAAAAAAAAAACACGGGGATTGGCCCGGACGACCCGCGATGCCACAGTTGGAGCTGTTCATCCGCATAGGATGCTCAAGACGAGAGACGCCCGTGTTCAACCCGACAAGGGACCTCCCCCGACTTTGAAACCCTGATTGGGGAAAGTGATATCAGTCGACCTCGAGGGGGTACTTTTAAAGGGAAGTCAAAACGCTATAGACTCGGGGACACGTATGTTTTGTCTCGGTATGTTAACGTTACTTTGCAAAATTATTGTTTTGTTTTATCGGACTGTACTGATCTGATGTTACTGTTGCGGCTCGTGCGTGAGCCGATTTCCCTGACATAAATAAAAAATTTAAAAAAAAAAAAAAAAAAAAAAAAAAAAAAGGCTTGTGAGCAGGCGGGATCTCTCTCTTGGGACCCCAGGCTGGCTCTGCAAGCAAGGACTGAGTGCCTGAGGTGTGACCTGTGCAAGAGAGTCATCACGTGTGCATTCAAGCAGCATCCATTGCCAGCCTTATTTGGTTGCTCAGCAGCAGCCTGGAGGCTGTTCCTGCTCCATCCACACTAGCTCCAGCTGGGCCATGGTGTACCGCAGGGTCGGACCCCATCCTCTGAGCCAAGACCCTGAGGGAGTCGCTGTAAAGCCTTCACACCTTGTTTTCAACACCACCAGTCACAGGGATCAGTGAATGGTCACCTGCCCATTCTCTTCTAAAAGACACTACATGCAAACCTGTAAAACTCTGTGCCACACTAATGGGCCGTACACACGACCAAACATGTCTGCTGAAACTGGTCCGCGGACCAGTTTCAGCAGACATGTTCGGTCGTGTGTAGGCCCGAGCGAACAGGATTCCAGCATACATTTGCCCGCCGGGCCTTTTTCCAGCGGGCAAATATTTCTGGACTTGTTTTAAAACAGCCCGCTGGAATCCTGTCCGCTCGGACATGTTCGGTCGTCTGTACTGACCTACCGTACATGTCCGAGCGCCCGCCATCCCTCGCATGCGTCGAATGACTTCGACACATGCGTGGAAGCATTGAACTGGCAGGGCCGCCCACGTCGCTGCGTCATCGTCGCGGCGACGGCGTGGCCACGCCCCGCGTATTGTTTACGCGCGGATTTCTGTATGATGGTGAGTACAGCCACCATACAGAAATCCCTGGGCAGACATGTACGGTGAAAACGGTCCGGCGGACCGGTTTCATCGTACATGTTTGGTCGTCTGTACACGGCCTTACTGTACACCTGGTCAAGCAGCTACAGTGTTCATCTTGTGTCAGAATATCACAGACACATTTTGCATCTTCTGCTTGCTATGTTACATCCGTCAGTTTCTTTACTCTGCTATTCAGGACATCCTCAGAGACATAAATCACCTACTGTAAGTGCTAGCTGAAGATTCAAGGGCTTCACTTCTTCAAAGAGACTACACCTAACTTCCCTCCTTACAAGGGATTGATATTTGTAGTGCCAGAAAGGCAGTGTTTTATCTGGGATCTACCTCTTATAAGAGCAGGTTAAAGTTTTACAGGTTAAGCCGTTTGGGTTGGATTGTATACAATATTATATTTTATCTGGACCTGTGAGTTGAGGTACAGGAGGGAGTAGTCTGACATAGCTAATGATTATTCCTATGCCTGTCCCCGTAGGTTTCATTTGTCTAAACAGGGTTTTGACGATATCTAATTGCTCTTTAAATTCTGCCATCAGTTATTATTTGCTGCTATTATTGTCTTTGTCATCAGCAGTACTTTTCAAGAGGTACTGCTATTAGGCATGTGCAAACGGGAAACATACGTTTCGGTTCGTTTTAATTAATTTCGTTAAGTTAGATTCGTTAGATGTGTTAAATTCGTTTTCGGAATTCGTTCGTTTTCGACCGAATTCGAAAAACCCGGTCGAATTCGAAAATATTTCGACTGGATTCGATAATATTTCGACCGGATTCGATAATATTTCGACCGGATTCGATAATATTTCAATCGGATTCGAAAACAAATTCTATTCTAATCGAATTCGAAAACAATTAGATTCGAAAACAAATTCGAATGAAAATTGAAAGCAAATTTGAATCAAAATATAAAAAATATCAATCGATTTCTAAAAAAGAATACAATAAAATAGAATAGAATATAATAAAACAAGAGAATGAAAATCAAAGAATAGTAAAGAACAGAGTGGAATTTAATAGAATGTAATCAAATACAATAGAATATGACCTGGCTTCTTCTATCTATCTTCTATCTATCTTCCATTTTCTGAAATTCGAAATTCATATAGAATGAACTCAAATTAGAATATTATAGAAATAGAAAAATATTAGAAGAGTAGAATAATAATATATATATATATATATATATATATATATATATATATATATATATATATATATATATATATATATATATATATATTATTCTGCTCTATTCTAATATTTTTCTATTCGAATTTGAGTTCATTCTATATGAATTTCGAATTTCAGAAGATGGTTATATATATAAATGTAATTATATATGTATATATATATATAGATATATATATATATATCTATATATCTATCTATATCTATATATATATATATATATATATATATATATATATATATATATACATATATAATTACATTTATATATATAACCATCTTCTGAAATTCGAAATTCATATAGAATGAACTCAAATTCGAATAGAAAAATATTAGAATAGAGCAGAATAAAATATATGTATATATATATATATATATATATATATATATATATATATATATATATATATATTATATATTTTATTATTCTACTCTTCTAATATTTTTCTATTCGATATTTGAGTTCATTCTATATGAATTTCGAATTTCAGAAGATGGAAGATAGATAGAAGATAGATAGAAGAAGCCAGGTCATATTCTATTGTATTTGATTACATTCTATTAAATTCCATTCTGTTCTTTACTATTCTTTGATTTTCATTCCATTGTTTTATTAATTTATATTCTATTTTATTGTATTCTTTTTTAGAAATCGATTTATATTTTTTAGATTTTGATTCAAATTTGCTTTCAATTTTCATTCAAATTTGTTTTCGAATCAAATTGTTTTCGAATACGATTCGAATAGAATTTGTTTTCGAATTCGATCGAATTTCGTCCTCAGGTTTTCGATTCGAAAACGTTTGTTCGGATTCGGTTAAATTCGTTAATATTACAATTCGGGAATTCGTATGCATCCGAATGTCCGAATAATGAAAAATCTGTCCGAATTTCGATTCGGAACGAAACTAAATGCACATGCCTAACTGCTACAAGCTTATGTCATTAAAGGGGAGTTTCACCCAAATGTGGAACTTCTGCTTTAAGCACTCCTCACCCCCTCACATGCCACATTTGGCATGTATTTTTTTTTGGGGAGGGGGAGTGGGGTCTTCGGTAGGAGTGTGACTTCCTGTCCCACTTCCTCCTTCTGCCCAGGGACCACCTTGTGACTTCCCTTTTTTGCCTTAGGCGGCCCCTCCCTTTAGGCGATCTCTAGGGACCAGGGACACATGACAGGTCCCAGGAGATCGCCTGTCCACTCATAGAGCACAGTGCAACTTGCGCATGCGCAGTAAGTGCCTGGCAGTGAAGCCGAAAGCTGTCACGGCCGGGTGCCCACACTATGAATGGAGGCGCCGGCCGAGGGAGGAGAGGAGCGGAGCTCCGGGAGCCCGCGTCGCTGGACCGTCGAACAGGTAAGTGTCTGTTTATTAAAATTCAGCAGCTACACTTTTTGTAGCTGCTGACTTTTAATAAACAAAAAAAAACTGGAAGTCCCCTTTAACATGTAATGTCTTTATTGCCTCAGTAAACAAAGTTCAACTGTTTTAACTGATTTGTGTGTGTGCTTCTAATGCCGCGTACACACGCCCGGCCAAATCACATCGGAATTCCATCGGAAAAATACAGAACATGTTCTATATCTAAAGTCCGATGGAATTCACACAATCGGAAAATCCGATGGAAAAAGTCCATTGGAAATTCCGATCGTGTGTACGGGGCATAATTGTCTTGGTTACTGCTAAAAATGTCTGAACCCAGGGTGTCAGAGGTGTCTTAGGACTTTCAAGTTTGGGGCAACCAGTGGGGTACTGATTCACCAAGCGGCCCTCATGGGGGTAGCGCTACACACATAATTAGGTAGTCTTAGCAAAGTAAATTTCCCTACTCAAAAGTGGAACTTCCACTTATCCGTCTCCTCCCACCTCGGGTGCACATTTGGCAGCTTTCAGGGGGAAGGGGGAATGGGGACCTGTTTTTGACAGGTACCGTTCCCTACTTCCTAGAGATTGGGCCGCGGCCTTGTCTCTCAGAAGTACATCTCCCTCCTCCTTCCTCCGCCACCAGACCAATTAGAAAGCGCAGCTTGCTTAACTCATGCACAGTAGGGAACCGGCTGTGAAGCCAAAAGGCTTCCCTGCTGGGTTCCCTTATCGGCAATGGTGACGGGTGCACCCGAGAGCCGATCCGAAGATCAGCTGGGGTGCCAATATCGTGGGCTCCCTGAACAGGTAAGTGTCCTAATATTAAAAGTCAGCAAATGCAGTATTTGTAGCTGCTGACTTTTATTTTTTTGGGGGGTGGGGAGCTGGACCGTCTCTTAAAGTGGAGGTTCACCCTAAAAACGATTTTTTAACACTAGAGGCAGCATAGTAAGGGCATATACTTTTGGAAAGTTTTTTTTTTTTCTCCGTACTTACCTTTATATTCTGATTTGGTCCAGGGCTTCCGCGTTCTGATGACTCCAGGACTGGGCGTTCCTATCCTTGCCTCAGGCTTCCGATGCTTGCGGGACTGGGCGTTCCTATCCTTTCGTTGGATGATTGACGGCTTGTGAAACAGGTGACCTGTCGCACAACGCGCGTCACCAGATTTCCGGAAATACCCGAGCTAAGAGTCGGCACTATATGGCGCCTGCGCCCGCCGTGTAGAGCTGACTGCGCAGGCGCCGTATAGTCCCGACTTGCAGCTCGGCTATTTCCCGACATCTGGTGACGCGCGTTGTGCGACAGGTCACCTGTTTCACAAGCCGTCAATCATCCAACGAAAGGAAAGGAATGCCCAGTCCTAAAGTAATCGGAACCCGGATGCCCTGGAGAAAAACAGATTATAAAGGTATGTACAGAGCAAAAAAAAATAAAAAATACGCCGAATGTAAATGCCCTTACTATGCTGGATCTAATGTGTGTAAAATTAAATTGTATTTTTTTTTGGGTGAACCCCTGCTTTAAACTAAGCTCTAAGGGAAATTCCGTTGCAAAGTGAAACTCCCCCTACAAAGTGAACAGCCTATTTGCCTTTTGTAACTCAACCCCATAACGTTTCTTCTAGAGAAGGCTCAACTATTATATTGGTTCTTATACATTTCTACAGAATTAAATACAACCCAAAACAATTGTGTTTCTATATTTTATTACACAGCACAAACATATAAAAATTTCAGGCCTTATGAAAGAGAAGTGTAAGCATTGGCACTGTAGATTGTAGAATCGCATCAAGTCACATCTCTGTATGTTACAATATGGAGGAACAATTTATATGGAACATCACAGATTATCACCTTTGAACATTTTCTTCACCCAGACACGTATATTTTTTGATGTGACAAGATCATACATACATTATAGTACAAAGGAGGTGCAGATACCATTCAGAATGAATCTTTATTTGTTCAAGCTGCTCTAAACTCATAAAATGTGACATCTGATTGGCTGCTATAGTTTATTTCATATACTGTAGGTTTATGTTCTTTGCATAATTAAAGTATTAAATGAGCCATTTATTATAGAATAAACAGGAGCAGCATGTAATGTATTCAGTATGCAATTAAATTTAAATTTACAGCATGGTTCTCTTCATTGACATTACAGTGGAAGAGGCTAGAAATTCAACCTTAACCTTTCAGCCCCGGAAGGATTTACCCACTTCCTGGCCAGGCCATTGTTTGCAATACTGCACTGCGTCGCTTTAGATGACAATTGCACGTCGTGCGACGCTGTACCCAAACAAAATTGACACCCTTTCTTTTCCCAAATAGAGCTTTCTTTTAGGGGTATTTGATCACCTCTGTGTTTTCTTTTTTGTTTGCGCTAAAAAAAAAAAAAAATTGTAAATTATGAAAAAAAGATACATTTTTTTTACTTTTTGCTATAATAAATATCTAAAAAAATTCTTCATCAGTCTAGGCCAACATGTATTCTTCTACATTTTTTTGGTAAAAAAATATTGCAAAAAGTGTTTATTGACTGGTTTTCTCAAAAGTTATAGCGTCTACAAAATAGGGGATATATTTATGCCATTTTTATAGCCACTGATTACTGTATAAATGTCACTGGCAGGGAAGTGGTTAACACTAGTGGTGATCAAGGGGTTAACTGTGTTCCTTGGGAGGTGTTTCTAACTGTGGGGGGAGTGGACTGCCTGGGAGTAGAGAGAGATTGCTGTTCCTGATCACTAAGAACAGCAGATCTCACTCTGCTTCCCTGACAGAACAGGGATCTGTCTGTTTACATTGACAGATCCCCGTTCTGGCTCTCAGGAGTGATTGCAAGTCGCCAGCGGATATCACGGCTGCCGGTCCTGTGCATCGGCTCTGGCGTTGTCCCCTGTCTATCGCCTCCGGCGATTCGTGCAGTGGTGCCAAACTGTCGGTGTATAACGACGGCGGTTGGTCGGCAAGTAGTTAATGTGGATTTTACTTTTGTATTGGTATTTACTCAGTTCCTTGGTTTCCCTATCATTGTCTGTGCGCCCCTATCACTGTAATTGTTGGGGGCAGTTCTGGAGGTAAGACTAGAAAAAACTCATGAGGAACCGTGCAACATAATATCTCAAGCCCTTTACTTCTACGTTGCCAAAATTTGGCAAATAACAGGATTCTGTTTTATACCTTTATGGAGGCCCTGTCACAGAATTAAATATTGGAAGGCAAGGCTACAATTTAAAGATCCATAGCTGGATTCAGGTACGGCGGCGCATCGTTGCGGCGGCGTAGCGTATCGTATTTACACTACGCCGCCATAAGTTAGCTAGGCAAGTACTGTATTCACAAAGTACTTGCCTGCTAAGTTACGGCGGCGTAGCGTAAATGCGGCGGGCGTAAGCGCGCCTAATTCAAATTTGGCTGAGGGGGCGTGTTTTATGTTAATGGGGGGTGACCTGACGTGATTGACGTTTTTTACGAACGGCGCATGCGCCGTCCATGTACATATCCCAGTGTGCATTGCGGCAAAGTACGCCGCAAGGACGTATTGGTTTTGACGTGGACGTAAATTACGTCTAACGCTATTCACGGACGACTTACGCAAACTACGTAAAATTTTCACATTTCGACGCGGTAACGACGGCCATAATTAACATTACTAGTCCAGCTATTTGATGGAATAACTTTACGTCTGAAAATGCCTTACGTAAACGGCGCATCTTTACTGCGACGGGCGGATGTACGTTCGTGAATAGGCGTATCTTATGATTTACATATTCTCGCCAAACTCAATGGAAGCGCCACCTAGCGGCCAGCCTAAAAATTACACTTTCAGATACAACGGTGTAAGACACTTACGCCGCTCGTATCTTAGCCTAATTTTTTGCATATCTGGTTACCAGAATATGCTTAAATTTGCGTCGGCGCAGATTCAGACTTAGGCCGGCGTATCTACTGATACGCCGGCCTAAGTCTTTCTGAATCCAGCTACCAGTCTACACTCTCTTTATGAGCTGCTGTGCTCCAAGAATCCTCTTCTGAAAAACTTCAATGAGTATCAGATTCCAGGTCCCCAGTCAAGTGCTGAGGTTCCATCTGCCAGCCCCACTATTGCTTTTTTGGCATTGATATAGGGGCCCTTGGAAGCAGCCACAGTGCTCAGCAGAGGACCAGGCATCCAACACACTCAGTGGTGCGTCACATGAAGTGGTTTTATCACATAATGCATCAGGGTTGCCTTAAAGTGGTTGTATACCCAAAAGTTTAACTTTTACCTACAGGTAAGCCTATAATAAGGTTTACCTGTAGGTAAAATTTATATCTCCTAAACCTATACGGTTTAGGAGATATTTCCTATGCATGCAGCCGCTGACGTCAGTGGTGCATGCGCTCTGAATTCCCCCAGCTTAAGGTCCGGCAGCTCCCGCAACATCATCGCGGCTCCGGCCACTCACAGCTCTGGAGCCGCGAACCCGGAAGACACACCGAGGTCAAGATGTCAGCTCCCTTATCGTGGACCGGGCTCCGATACGGGGACTTCGTTCTGAGGTAAGTATTTTATAATGAGCTAGTATGCGCTTCATACTAGCTCATTATGCCTTTGCCTTGCAGGGTTTTTTTTTCCTGTTCTTTTTTTTGTGCGGGTTTACTACCGCTTTAAGCATTTAAAAAATGAAACACTAATTGCTAATCTTTGTTTTCGGTAAAAAAGTGCTCTGGTCTTTGGCCAGACAAATGGTTCGGGGCTGAAGTGGTTAAATTAGAACTAAAGGAAAAAAATTATAATTTTGGATAGAAAAGGGGAGGGTTATAATCCCTGGCATTTTTTTTTTTTTTTGCCATCTGTGTCCTATTGAGGAGATCTCCCTTTACTTCCTGTCCCATAGTCAAAACAGGAAGTGAGAGGAAATCCCTCCATATTGAAGGAATCCCTGGTTGTCATCAGGGTCACCAGAACTCGTGTCCCCATTGGAAGATTTCCACTTTATTCCTTTTCTAGGGACAAATCAAAATTTGGGATTTTCTTTTACTTTCACTGTTGGTGATAACAGGTCAGGGAGGTAAATCTTCAAACTGGGACACGACACAGACAGCAATAAAACCTGATCCAAAACTAAAAACATTGGGGTTGATTTACTAAAACTAGATGTAAAATCTGGAGTAGCTGTACATGGTAGCCAATCAGCTTCTTATCGATCCTCTAAGTCTAAGCCATGGTGGTAGTACTACATTATACCTAAACCCTAGACCAAAAATTTAATAAATAGGAGCTTACATGTTCTTAGATGTGGTGACTGCATTTGATTTATTTTCTGTTTTCAGGCTAAATAAACTTTCAGCAAGTACAGAAAATATCTGTTGATCTTCCCAGAAGTGTCCTTGTGTCTTCCTGTGCATTAAATTTAAATCTCAAACAATGTTATCTCCTTTGCAAGCTATCTTCTAAAAAATACCATCTCACCATTACCAATATAATACAAATGAAGTGAGAAGGATGTGTTTGTAGTCCAAATCTGCAAAGCAGACTATGCTGCTCCTCCATGGATACAGTGGAGGAATGGGTGTTGTCACCCCAGTACAGAAAATACACTCACCGGACACCTTATTAGGTAGACCTGTTCAATTGGTAACACAAATTGCTAATTAGCCAATCACATGGCAGCAACTCAATGCATTTAGGCATCTAGACGTGGTGAAGATGACTTGCCAAAGTTCAACCTGAGCATCAGAATGGGGAAAAAAGGTGATTTAAGTGACTTTGAATGTGGTATGGTTGTTGGTGTCAGACGGGCTGCTCTGAGTATTTCAAAAACTGCTGATCTACTGGGATTTTCATGCACAACCATCTCTAGGGTTTACAGAGAATGGTCCAAAAAAAGAAAATATCCAGTGAGTGGCAGTTGTGTTGATTAAAATACCTTGTTGATGTCAGAGGTCAGAGAGTAGGCAGATCATGGGTTCAAGATGATAGAAAGGCAACAGTAACTTGTTACAACCAAAGCATGCAGAGTACCTTCTCTGAACACACAACACATCGAACCTTTAAGAAGATGGGCTACAGCAGAAGAAGACCACACCGGGTGCCACTCCTGTCAGCTAAGGAAAGGGAACTGAGGCTACAATGTGCATTCTCTGTGTGGAGAATGTGGTGTAGATGGATGGTGAGCCGATTTGATGGTTCAATGGGGAACTTGACTGAACTTGCCCCCCAGGTCTAAGGCTGCCAGCCCTCCCCTGGATGTGAAGACGACAAATCTGCAGCAACTGTGCGATGTTATCATGTCAATATGGACCAAAATCTTTGAGGAATGTTTCCAACACCTTGTTGAATCTATGCCACAAAGAATTAAGGTAGTTTGAAGGCAAAAGGGGGTCCAACCCGGTACTAGCATGGTGTATCTAAAAACCTGGCCATTGAATGTATGGATACTGGAAGGATTACTGGGTGAAAAGCAAAGAAAAACACTGAAAAAGAGCCAATGCAACCACCACATCTAAGGACAGGTAAGCTGCAATACATTCAAATTTTTGTTGGGTTTGAATAAACTTTAACCACTTCAATACGAGCCCATTGTCATATGACGTCCACAAAGGACATCTACCGTTTCGGGTGGACGTCATGTGACGTCCTGGGCTTTGTGGGGGGATATCTGAATGATGCCTGCAGCTAGAGGCATCATTCAGATATCCTTCTCTTCTGCCGGCGATTCTGTGCAACATAAGAACGATCATAGCGGTGGTTCCACCGCTTGATCGTTCTTATAGGTGGCGGGAGGGGACATCCCCCCCCCTCCTGCCGCCGTCCGGTGCTTCTCCGGGCTCTCCCGTGCCATCGGGGGCCCGGAGAACGAATCGTCCGGCGCTGGCAGGAAGCATAGAGATGACTGGTGACCAGATGGTCACCAGTCATCTCTATGACCGTCGGAGGACCCGGGCGCGATGTGATGACGTCACGCCCGGGTCCCCGTAAGTAAACAAAGCCGCGATTGCGGCTGCTAAGCAACAGTAATCATGAAATCGGTGAATTTTTTTTCACCAATTTCATGCTTTCAGGCCTGGAGGAGAGATGCGGGGTCTTATTGACCCCGCATCTCTCCATAAAGAGTACCTGTCACACACATTCCTATTACAAGGGATGTTTACATTCCTTGTAATAGGAATAAAAGTGATAATAAAAAAAAATATGTTAAAAAAAAGTGTAAAAAAATAAATAAATATATATATAAAAAAAAGAAATCATTTTTTTTAACGCCCCTGTCCCCAGTAGCTCGCGCGCAGAAGCGAACGCACACGCAAGTCCCGCCGACATATGTAAACGCCGTTTAAACCACATATGTGAGGTATCGCCGCGTGCATTAGAGTGCCAGCAACAATTCTAGCACTAGATCTCCTCTGTAAATCTAAATTGGTAACCTGTAAAAATTTTCAAAGCGTTGCCTATGGAGATTTTTAAGTACCTGAGTGTGCGCAATTTTAATGCGTGACATGTTAGGTATCTATTTACTCAGTGTAACATCATCTTTCATATTTTACAAAAAAATTGGGCTAACTTTATTGTTTTGTTATTTTTTTTAATTCATGAAACAATTTTTTTCCAAAAAAAAGGCGTTTGAAAAATTATTGCGCAAATACTGTGCAAGATAAAACGTTTCAATGACTGTCGTTTTATTCCCTAGGGTGTCTGCTAAAAAAACATATATAATGTTTGGGGGTTCTGCGTAATTTTCTAGCAAAAAAATTATGATTTGTACATGTAGGAGAGAAGTGCCAGAATAGGAATGGTATGGATGTGTGTATAAAAGCCCTGTATGGAAGTGGTTAAACCTCCTATCCAAATGGGACCTCTTTTAGTGATACCGTGTACTGTATTTATAATTCTAGCTTTAAACCTATTTTCCAGGCATTTACAAAAGCAGAAAACAGAACAACATTTATCATAAAAATATTTTAAAAGCATTTAAAGGAGGGTAAATGAGGTAACATTGCTTAGACATAAAAAGAAACATCAAATAGTCCGCTGTTGATTCACGAAATACAATTATTTTTCACTGGCAAAAGGTTATATTCACAAATAAATTGCACCAAAAAGCAAATAGTATCATTACAAAGTAATCACAGCTGATGGTAAAAGCATATTTTTTTTTCCCCCAGAAATACTCTGACAAAAAAAAAAAATGACATGACCAATAAATAATAACCACAGAACTATAAAAACAAGTCAATATATTTCATAGCACGTATCACATTTATGTATAAATCTAAATTCATACATCTAGTTAGATACTCAGTAAACTCCAAGTATATGTGTGTATGTAGCATACACATCTTTTGTACTGTTTCAAATCAGTTTGTTTCAGTGGAGAACAACACAGGGTTCATAAAAACACTTTCAACCTAGCCCTAGGTTCACATTGGTCCGATTTGGTATTGGCGGCTATTGCCGGCAATGGCACCATCGGCGCTACACCCATTTTCAAAAGTAGTTCCTCTACTACTTTTGGCGACTTCGGGAGGCCAAGGGCTTTCACACTAAGGCAATGCGCTGGAGGGAGAGAAAAAAATCTCCTGTCAGCAGCATCTTTGAAGCGGTGAGAGGAGCGGCGTGTATACCGCGCCTTCCCATTAAAAACTAGCGGCCGATTCCCGCGGCAATCCCGGCGGTATAGCGTCGCAATTTTTAGCTGCGCTATATCGCCACGCGGCTCCCGCTCCAATGTGAAAGGGGCCTTAAAATTTTGCCATCTCGCTGATTTTGCAATTGAAAAAAAATTAAAGACAATAACTAAAATTGTGAATTAATAATGCCATAGAGAAATATTTGCTTCTACCACTTCAGCCCCGGAGGATTTGGCTGCCAAATGACCGGGCCACTTTTTGCGATTCGGCACTGCGTCGCTTTAACAGACAATTGCGCGGTCGTGCGACGTGGCTCCCAAACAAAATTGACATTCTTTTTTTCTCCACAAATAGAGCTTTCTTTTGGTGGTATTTGATCACCTCTGCGGTTTTTATTTTTTTTGCTATAAACAAGAATAGAGTGACAATTTTTGAAAAAAAAGCAATATTTGCAACTTTTTGCTATAATAAATACCGCCAAAAATATATATATATAAAAAAATTAAAATGTTCCTCAGTTTAGGCTGATACGTATTCTTCTACATATTTTTGGGGAAAAAAAATCACAATAATCGTATATTGATTGGTTTGTGCAAAAGTTATAGGGCTAGATTCAGGTACGGCGGCGTATTAGAGGCAAGTGCTGTATTCACAAAGCACTTGCCTCCTAAGTTACGGCGGCGTAGCGTAAATGGGCCGGCCTAAGCGCGCCTAATTCAAATGTGGAACAGGGGAGGCGTGTTTTATGTTAATGACTGGTGACCCGACGTGACATATCCCGGTGTGCATTGCTCCAAAGTACGCCGCAAGGACGTATTGGTTTCAACGTGAATGTAAATTACGTCCAGCCCCATTCACGGACGACTTAAACAACGTAAAATTTTCAAATTTCGACACGGGAACGATGGCCATACTTAACATTGGCTAGGCCAGCTATTTGTTGGAATAACTTTTACGCCGGAAAAAACGCCTTATGTAAACGGCGTATTGTTACTGCGACGGGCGCACGTACATTCGTGAATCGGCATATCTAGTCATTTGCATATTCTACGCCGAACTCAACGGAAGCGCCACCTAGCTGCCAGCGTAAATATGCACCCTTAGATACGACGGCGTAGGAGACTTACGCTGCTCGTATCTTAGCCTAATTTAAGCGTATCTGGTTTCCAGAATACGCCGGCGTAACTGTCTCTGAATCTGGCCCATAGTGTCTACAAAATAGGGAGTAGTTTTATGGCATTTTTGTTATATATTTTTTTTACTACTTATGGCGGTGAACTGCGATTTTTATCGCGACTGCGACATTATAGTGGACACATCAGACACTTCTGACGCTGTTTTGGGACCATTGTCATTTACACAGCGATCAGTGCCATAAAAATTAACTGATTACTGTGTAAATGACATTGTCAGTGAAGGGGTTAACCAGTAGGGGGCGGGGAAGGGGTTTAGTGTGTCCTAGAAAGTGATTCTAACTGTGTGGGGATGGGGCTTACTGTGACACGACACTGATCACTGCTCCCGATGAGAGGGAGCAGACGATCAGTGCTGTGTCACTAAGCAGAAAAGGTAGATGCCTTGTTTACAAAGGCATAACCCCCGTTCTGCCATTCCGTGACACGATCGCGGGACACCGGCGGACATCGTGTCGACGGGTCCCGCGGGTACTCCGGTTAGGTGGCAGATTCAAAGCAATGTATATATATGCTATATATATGCTTTGCCTGCCCGTGCCATTCTGCCGACCTATACGTTCAAAACAGTTAAAGCTGAAAAAAAGTAAAATCTAGTAAAGTCTACTTATGCATTCATTATCAATTCATTAAAGCCCAATTTCATTTTAATCCTCTGAATACGTTCCAGATGAAGAAAAACAAAAGGTGAACAAAGCTGTCATTTATTTTTCAGAAAGCAGCCACAGCCTAGGTAGAAAAGCCTATCCACTGCCAGCTTGCTGTAGAGACGGACCCTTGCTCTCTGTGTGGAAGCAACAGAATCTTAGCAGATGTTGCACAATCTCGCCTTCAGCAGGGAGTGTGTTAGACTTCTGAAAAGGGACCACTTTGCAAAGATCCTTCTCCACTGCGTTCTGGCAGGGGACAGGCTTTTATTCTCAAGATGTGGCTGTTTTAGTAAGACTGCACAGTGCACACATTTTGCTTTAATGGCCCTGAAATATATTTAGGCTGCATTCACACCTGAGCATATCTTTTCAGGTGGAAAGTCAATTTTGACTCGTGAATTTTGCCAGCAATTTTTATCAAAATCGGCTCGATTTTTGCCGCGATTTTGTACAGGTCAAAAGGTCACCAATGTAAAAAGCAGAAAAATGCTTGTATTCTGCCCAAAAAGAAGCTTGTGTACTTTTTTGGCTTCAGGCGTTTTGCTTCAGATCGCTCAGATGTGAACAGGGGCCTTTAAAATGAATGGAATTTTGCTTGTTGGGCATTTTGGAACTTTTGAGATGAGCGTTTTACGAGCTGAAAATGATCAGGTGTGAATGTGGCCTAATGCCGTGTACCAACGATCAGAAATTCTGACAAGAAAACCGTGGATATTTTTCCGACTGAATTTTGTCTCAAACTTGTGTTGCATACACACGGTCACACCAAATTCCGACCGTCAAGAACGCGGTGACGTACAACACTACAACGAGCCGAGAAAAAATTAAGTTCAATGATTCAGAGCATGCGTCAAATTGATTCCGAGCATGCGTGTTTTTTTGCGCATCAGAATTGCATACAGCTCTCAAATTTTTGTTGTCGGAAATTCCGACAGAAAAAGTCCGATGGGGCCTACACACAGTCGGAATTTCTGATCAAAAGCTCACATAGAACTTTTCTTGTCGGAAATTCTGACCGTGTACGCGCCATTAGAGTTTAGTTGGTCTTTAACCCCTTAACGCCCGCCGCACGACTATTTACGTCCGCAAAATGGCACGGACAGGCAGATGGGCGTATATATACGTCCCTGCCTTCTAGCGGGTGGGGGGTCCGATCGGGACCCCCTCCGCTGCGTGCGGCAGGCGGATTCCCTCGGGGAGCGATCCGGGACGACGGCGCGGCTATTCGTTTATAGCCGCTCCGTCGCGATCGCTCCCCGGAGCTGAAGAATGGGGAGAGCCGTATGTAAACACGGCTTCCCCGTGCTTCACTGTGGCGGCGTATCGATCGAGTGATCCTTTTTATAAGGGAGACTCAATCGATGACGTCAGTCCTACAGCCACACCCCCCTACAGTTGTAAACACACACTAGGTGAACCCTAACTCCTTCAGCGCCCCCTGTGGTTAACTCCCAAACTACAACTGTCATTTTCACAATAAACAATGCAATTTAAATGCATTTTTTGCTGTGAAAATGACAATGGTCCCAAAAATGTGTCAAAATTGTCCGAAGTGTCCGCCATAATGTCGCAGTCACGAAAAAAATCACTGATCGCCGCCAATAGTAGTAAAAAAAATAAAAAATAATAAAAATGCAATAAAACTATCCCTTATTTTGTAAACGCTATAAATTTTGCGCAAACCAATCGATAAACGCTTATTGCGATTTTTTTTTACCAAAACTAGGTAGAAGAATACGTATCGGCCTAAACTGAGGAATTTTTTTTTTTATATATATATGTTTTTGGGGGATATTTATTATAGCAAAAAGTAAAAAATATTGCATTTTCTTCAAAATTGTCGCTCTATTTTTGTTTATAGCGCAAAAAATAAAAACCGCAGAGGTGATCAAATACCACCAAAAGAAAGCTCTATTTGTGGGGAAAAAAGGACACCAATTTTGTTTGGGAGCCACGTCGCACGACCGCGCAATTGTCTGTTAAAGTAACGCAGTGCCGAATCGCAAAACCTGGCCTGGGCATTTAGCTGCCTAAAGGTCTGGGGCTTAAGTGGTTAAATGTCTTTTTGAGTTTAAAGCACTTCCTTTTTTTTTTACATGAAAACTATAAGGCAGGCTAGGTTCACATCTATGTGTGTGCGGTTGATGCGTTTTTATGCCTTTTTGTGGCACGATTTTTGATGCGTTTTCATGCTGCTGCATTTTTTTGTAGGAGGAGACTGGTGGTTAACCATAAGGCCCTACCAAAATGTATGTACATGCATTTTTGATGTGGTTCCACTGAAGTCTATGGAGCCAGAAATGCACTGTGCTGCATGTAAAAAAAAAGTCTCTGTGACTATTCCAAAAATACTCTGCAGGAAACTGCATAGAACATCGCCCATAGGAAATAATGTTAAATGGATTGTGGTGCTTTTCTGCAGACCTGCAAAAGCATTAAAAATTGCACAGATGTGAACCTAACCTAATGGATTTGGGTAATTCCACTGTAGGGTCTCCTGATGAGTACTTCCAAGCCTGTGCCCCCAGTATGTGCACCCCCTTGTCACTCCAAGGCCACCTTTTTTGTGCTTTTTGCATTTTGCAGATTTGCACTACAGAACTTGTTTCATAGGAAACCATGTTAAATGGACTGCAGTGCAAATCTGCAAAATGCAAAAAGCACTAAACATGCATAGGTGTGAATCCAGCCTAAAGGGATACAGGACCTGCCACTTTCTTCATTAGAGCCCTGGAGGTGCAGCAGCTGATTGGTATTTCTAAAATCACTCCAAAAAAAAATCACTTTTCACATGGACACACAGAAACAACCAGCTATTTCTTAAGAATAACAAAAGGGAGGAGTCTGCAACAAAGTTTGTTAAAATCACTGCAATGTACATCAATCACCCAGCGGGGGAATAATTATTTATCAACATAAGTGAAGTTACTCTGTAAATGTTCCAAAGGCAGTACTGAATAGGGAGAACAGAAAAAGGTTTTCTAGGCATGTACTAAGAGCCTTCACACATCAAGGGTGCCGGGGACAATTGACAATTGGGTAACAGCTTGTTCTTCCAGACAGCAAAGTGCAACACAGGGAGGTAGGTGAGTGTATTTTCTTCTCTCTATTTTGAGTCTGGTGTGGGCGAGTCACCAGAAACTGCACCATAAGTGTGCCATGGGTCTAAAGCAGTGGTTCTTAACCTGGGGGCCAGGAACTTCTCGGGGGTCGAATGATGATTTGCCAGGGGTCACCGAATCCTGGGCTGGTCCTGAAGCCCACACCACTCTCTCAGCCTTTTTGTGGCCACCCAGCAGGGCTATCCCTGGAGCCTATGGCCGCCCAGCTGGGCTGTTTCTGGAGCCCACAGCCGCCCACTCAGCCTCTTCACAGGCGCCCATTCAGTTCACGGCATGGCTGGGTTGGCAAAGACTAGAGGTTCGCTGACTGGTGTGGAATGTGAAGTGGGAGGGGCTGGAGGAGACCCTATCTCCTGATTTCAGCATAGGTGTCACTGCAATGAGACACCACAAATTTGGAGACACAGTGAAGCCGGAGACACAGTGAGTAACGCTACCTGTGGTTATAGTTGCCATTAAAAGGACTCAGGTAGCGCTAAATGTCTGTGGGTCAGGGGCGCAAATTACTTGTCTTGCCTTGGGTGCTGACAACCCACGCTACGAAAATAATTTTACTGTTGGGATCCCTACAACTTGGGAAATTTTATCAAGTGGTCACGGCACTAGAAGGTTGAGAACCACTGGACTAAAGGAATCCCAAAATATATTTTACAGTTCCTTTTTGTCCAGAAAAAACACCAGCCCACCCTCTATGGTCACTTAACCTACTTTAACATAGACATTACCTTCCAAGGTGTTAATTTACTTCTACTGGACAGTGGTGGCCTGCTCTGACCTGGAATCTTCTCAAGTTCCCGATTGATTTGAATGAGGTCTTTCTTCTAAAAAAATGATATGGTCCATTACTGACTCCTTTAGTAAAACATCTGCTAAATATGCTTTAGCACCAGTTCCTCTGGTGATTCTCTTTCCTTGTTGCTACATCTTCATTTCAAGACGAGGTCCGATCGTCATTAAAAACAACTCCATATGTTTTAGCTTTGGATAGAGTGAGTCTTGAAACTCCTGTCTAATGCCGCGTACACACGATCATTTTTCGGGTTGTAAAAAAACAAAGTTTTTTTCAACTTCATCATTAAAACGGCCTTGCCTACACACGATCGTTAAAAAAAAATGCTCTAGCAAAGCGCGGTGACATACAACACGTACAACGGCACTATAAAGGGAAAGTTCCATTCGGATGACGCCACCCTTTGGGCTGCTTTAGCTGATTTCGTGTTGGTAAAAGACGATTTGCGCTTTTCTGTCTGTTACAGCGTGATGAATGTGCTTACTCCATTATGAACAGTAGTTTTACCAGAACAAGCTCTCCCATCTCATAACTTGCTTCTGAGCATGCGCAGGTTTTTCACGTCGTTAAAGCCCACACACGATCATTTTTTACAACCCGAAAAACGACATAGTTTAAAACGTTGTGAAAAAATAGAGCATGTTCGAAAAAAAATTTGGCTGTTTTTCAGAACCTGAAAAATGCTCTGAAGCCCACACACGATCATTTTAAATTACATTTTTTAAAAACGTAGTTTTTTACAACCCGAAAAATGATCGCGGCATTATTTTCAATTTAGGTAAAATCTCCCCAACAGGGACGGAAATGGCAATTAAACACAACAGAGCATATAACTCTTCCCCTACTCTAACCAAAACTAAATGTTTGGCTGCAGTTGGTATTTAAGTTTAAGTGAGGAGGGGGGTTTGTCCTTCAAATTTTTGTATAACCCCAGCTAAAACTTTTTTTTAAATTTTTATTGAGTGGGAAAGGTTTAGAAGCTCTGTTGAGTTTTAAATTATGTTGTGTGCTCATTAGGGAGATATAACCTCACTATTTGCCTGAAGACCAACTAGAGAATTGAAGTAGAATTCTAAATGTTACACCTATCACCAAAACCAGAGTGGAAGGAATCTTGATCTTCTAATAGAGACACCTGGTCTGGTGACATCTATCAAAACATTCACTATGGAAAGATTTACCTTCACTTTCTGTGGCTGCGAGGAGGTGTATGATGCAAGGAGACCCGGGATGCTTTTGACACTTGGTATTGAGGTGAGAGTTCTGGGAGCCCTTATACGGATGTGTTCAAATCTTTCATTGCCATCTACATACATTTTCTCCTAGTGGACATTCAGCCCCATTTCTGTTCTATCCTCCTACTATATATACTTTATTGATCAACATGTTTATGATTATTGATTGATTATCACCCATCACCGTCTCTTTTTATTTGATACTGTACCATTTAGTTTTTGCGCAAAACCCTTTCTTTATATTATTATACTCTCACTTCCTGTTGTATTTCTGGGGGCAGGGAGATCTCACTGATGAAGAAACATAGATCAATAAATACTTAATAGGGGATCTAGACCTTCCTCGATTCAAAAGCGGTTTCACTTGAGATACATGTGAAGGTTTTGTAGGCCGTCTACCCTTTTTACGTTCCTCCCAATATACTGAAAAAATATAGATTTTTGAATCTTCTAACAAACAAGAAAAATCTTTCTGTCCAGTGAAATAACATGACAAGATTAAAATTTCCCTTGTAATAATCAATATCTGGCTTTGACTTGTTGGCTACCGGCTATGACCTGCTGTATGTGACATCAGCGGGTAGGCAGGTGTCATCAAAGGACATCTTTGTACCGGATAGGTAAGTATCAGTCACGGTGATGTCATCCAACTCAGTGCTGAAATGATCAGGGCTTCCTCCATTGCTTGACTCCTTGATAACGCTGTAATTAAGTGCCACTCCATAATTTGTAGGCTTCTCCGAACGCTTTTTGTTGCACTTGCAAAGTTTCCTGAAGGCGGCTCGGAACTTCTGTGACATGAGATTATAGATGACAGGGTTGATGGCACTGTTTAGGTAAATGCAGATTCTGCAGAACAATACAAACCAGTTTTCAAGGTATGGGTTGGACAGGAAAGAGTTCACAACCACTAGGGTCCTGTATGGCATCCAGAGGAAGGCGAACAGAATCACGACGACAGCCAACATTTTTGTCACCTGCATATATAAAACAAGGGAAAAAAAGGACAGTTAAGAACATAATTAAATAAAATATGCTAAATACAGGGGAGTCTAAACAATACTAATATTTCAGTATGGCATGATTCCTGTCAAGTTAAATTAAGGAAGTCACACATGGTAAGAAGTTCCACCTGGATTTCCTATTGCTACAGCCAATACTTGGTCAAAAGCTGGCATCATGTTACATGAGTACATTGTCCATATTAAAATCCATAATGAAGAATAAGCAATTGATTGCAAGAGAGTGGCCTAGTGGTAAGTGGTTCCCTATGGCTAAGCTCAGAGGGACAGAGCCAAATGCATCGGAGGAATGGCCTGGCTGGAGTCCAGGTTGAGATTGCCACTTTCACACTGAGTCTAGGGACTGCACGGATAGAGATCCTTTCTTTCTGTATAAACCATAGCAGAAGCTGGGACGAGCTCCATCCTGCGCCAGCACTCTCTCCAAGCAGCCGATGCTCAAAGATCTATACACACCCTGCTTCAACAGAGCCTAATGCCTCATACACACGCTCTGAATTTTTGATGGAAAAAGTCAGATGGGAGCTTTCCATCGGATATTCTGACCGTGTGTTATGCCCCATCAGACTTTTTCAGTTGGAAATTCCGACGGACTTTAGATAGAGAGCAGGTTCTCTATTTTTCCGTTGGAGATTCCGACAGAGTTTTGCCAGGTCAAAAGTCTGACCGTGTGTACGTGGCATAAGCGGCAAACTAAGTTTGCACTAGGTCGCAGAGTAGAATAGTGGCAAGGTCAGAGTCATACTGGCAGAATTTACATTCACCTAAAAGTTATGAGGATTCTCACCTTTAGAGTCTCAGTTATATCCCAGATAGGAAGGATAACGTGCCACAAATTGTGGCAGTGTTGAGTTCTAAGTCTGTTAACTTGCTGCACATTGTTATTAACAAGTTGTACACTTGCAGAGCACCTGAAACACAAGTTCTGGTTGACACTTTTCCAATTTGTAGCAAATTTGCATGGCAAGTCTCTAGCAAGAGCAAAGTTGCATTGGTGCACCTAAAGCAAGAGCTCTGCAAGTCTACAGCATGAAAATTCAGCCACAGTGACCCATGTGGTGGGATGACTATAATGCAATGCAGACGTGCTGCAATTGTGCAACAAACTTGTGAAGCCTGGCAAATCAAGCAATAGCTTAGCAAGTCATTTTCAAACTTGCAGCACAATTGCATACTATCTGCACAATTGCTTACTACCCAAAAGATCAGCAGGTTATCCGACACACCACATAACATCAATAAATTCATGCTGACCCTTTAAACATACTTAAGGCATGGTGTTGATGTGTAATGTATAGACTATAAGCCTGGTGAAGTGGGTATGAACTTTTATGGTCAAATAAAAAGTGGACTTTTTATTTGACATCCAAGATCCAAGGTGTGCTGGAACATGAAGCTGATGTTCAGGAAGCTATAAGTGCCTACTATGTGCTATCAGCTATGGATTAGGTACATTGTTATTAATATTATTATTATTGCTATTATTATACAGGGTTTATACAGTGCCTTAAAAAAGTATTCATACTAGGGCTGTTACTGATCAAAATTTTTGTGTTCGATTAATCGATTTTTTAAAATCGATTAATCGACTAATTTCGATTAATTATAACGCACATACAGATCCAACTACTTTTAGCTGATCTCCTTGCAGGCTGATTCCCAGTGCAGCCACCAACCACTGGAATAATGGATAGCAGGATACAAAAAACACACAAATGCAGCGCTCGATGGGAATAGCATTAAAACTTTTATAGTCTTCAAGTAGGTAACAAAATAAATATTGCACTGGAGATAAAATAGATGTAGTTACATAAACTGTAAAAATGGTGCGAGTAATACTAAACGGTAACAAAAGCAGTCATAAAAACATGTAGCCAAGTATGATACTGGTATAAAAATGTGTACAACGATGCCACTGCTGAATCCAGATGAGGAGAAGTTAACATCAGTCCGTCAGCATGTAGATGTCCCGTGAAGGGAACTATCACAACTCCCAGTGGATGGTTGTAGAATCCCAGGTTGATAGAGGGAAGTGTAACAGCCCTTGCGTGTGGCAGATAGTAAGGTCCCGCCGGCATGCTGATATGAAGGCACAGCAAAAGAGCCCTTCAGATGGACACGGAAAGCCCCGCCGGTGTCCGTGACGTCACCGGATCTCCGACGGAAGGTGAGTACCAATCAAAATAATTTTGATTGATCAAAACAATTTAAGATTAATTGATGAATTAATAGTTAATTTCCACAGCCCTTATTCATACCCATTGAAACTTCCACATCTTGTCATGTTACAACCAAAAACTTAAATGTATTTTTTATTGGGATTTTATGTGATAGACCAACACAAAGTGGCACATAATTATGAAGTGGAAAAAAAATGATAAATGGTTTTCTTTTATAAATAAATATGTAAAAATGTGGCATTCATTTGTGTTTAGCCCCTTGAGTCAATACTTTGTAGAACCACCTTTCGCTGCCAGTCTTTTTGGGGATGTCTCTACCAGCTTTGCATATCTAGAGCGTAACATTTTTGCCCATTCTTCTTTGCAAAATAGCTCAAGCTCTCTCAGATTGGATGGAGAGCATATGTGAACAGCAATTTTCAAGTCTTGCCACAGATTCTGAATTGTATTTAGGTCTGGACTTTGACTGGGCCATTCTAACATATGAATATGCTTTGATCTAAGCCATTCCACTGTAGCTCTGACTGTATGTTTAGGGTCGTTGTCCTGCTAGAAGGTGAACCTCCGCCCCAGTCTAAAGACTTTTGCAGACTCTAAAGCCCTGTACACACGATCGGTTTGTCTGATGAAAACAGACCGATGGACCGTTTTCATCGGACAAACCGATCGTGTGTGGGCCCCATCGGTTTGTTTTCCATCGGTGAAAAAAAATAGAACATGTTTTAAAATGTTCCTATGGATTAAAAACCGATAGAAAAAAACGATCGTCTACGTGGAAGTCCATCGGTCAAAAATCCATGCATGCTCAGAATCAAGTTGACGCATGCTCGGAAGCATTGAACTTCATTTTTCTCAGCACGTCATAGTGTTTTACGTCACCGCGTTGGACACAGTCGGATTTTTGACCAATGGTGTGTAGGCAAGACTGATGAAAGTCAGCTTCATCGGATATCCGATGAAAAAATCCATCGGATTTCATTCCGTCAGATATCCGATCGTGTGTACAGGGCTTAACAGGTTTTATTCTAAGATTGTCCTGTATTTGGCTCCATCCATCTTCCCATCAACTCTGACCAGCTTCCCTGTCCCTGCTGAAGAAAAGCATCCCCACAGCATGATGCTGCCACCACCATGTTTCACGGTGGGGATGGTGTGTTCAGGGTGACGTGCAGTGTTAGTTTTCCGCCACACATAGCGTTTTGCTTTTAGGCCAAAAAGTTCATTTTTGGTCTCATCTGACCAGAGCACCTTCTTCCACATGTTTGCAGGGTCCAACACATGGCTTCTCACAAACTGCAAATGGAACTTCTTATGGGATTTGATTGCATGTTTGCTCTGATGTACCATCTTGGCAAACACACCCATCATAGAAAGTGGAGAGATAAGCATTTACCGATTCCCCAATGTGTGCTGCTGTTGCACATAATTACAGTTTACTGTTATCAAACCTGCAAAAGCTAAGTTTTGGACTTTCAGTCTAGCTTTAATGAAAATAGGCAGCTTTTAATAATCTAAGCAGTAAAGCCAACCACTTTCATCTCTTTACAGGAGTCTTTAAATCACTTATAGTATGAATCTTCTGAAAGAATTCATTAGGCAAGGACATACGGATCACTGGGATAGCTCCTTAAAACCAGCTAATCATCAAATCAGCAGAGGTAATCAAATGCTGGGGCATATGGTACAGTGTACATTAAAGTCTGCCGCTTTCCTTAACATACAGAGAGCTAATCATTGCTTGAGTAATTTGTGCATTTAGTGACTTTCAGCATCATACCCTGTCACAGGCTGAAATAATAAGCTTCAGGGGGTCATGTTTAAAAAGACTAATTATATGGATTTCGGAAGTACTGCATCACTGCAGTCAAATGCATAGTATTTAAAAAGGAACTTTAATACTTTTAAAATAAAAAATAAAAGTCAGCAGCTACAAATACTATAGCTGCTGACTTTGAAGAAATGGACACACACCTGCCCATGGAGTCCAGTGTTATCTTCCCCACATTTGATTCTTCATTGGGCTTTCTCTGGAGCTGCCATCTTGGATTTGGGACCTGGCTGTGACTTCATGATGTCTCACAGCCAGCTCCCTACTGTATATGTGGGATGCGCCCCCTTCCCCTCCTGAACCACTAAGGCAAGCCATAGAAGATTTCCCCCATCAACACAGTCAATGTTGATGGGGGAATCCGTCCTGCAGTGCTATTGGGTTCTGCCGGCGGGGAGACCTCCCTGCTGGCAGAACATAATAACTAGGGCTGGCGGTTATAGCAGCAATTGCATGCAAAAATCCGACAGGCTGGTTTACTGAAGTCGATATATTGACTTCAGTATAACCAACCTGCCCATGGAAGGATCGAATCTTGTCCAGACTTTGCTGACCCAGCAATTACTGCTGCAAGATTCGTCCAGCTTAATATTAAACCTGAATCCCAAAATAATGCTTAACTTCTACCCCCCACCAACACTTACCATTTACCTAAGCTTTAACACTTTGCTGATAAAACAAACCGCTAACCCCTGACCCCAATTCTTAAAGATGTGCTGTTAAATTATTTACTAATCCAGTGGGGTCCCCGCACTGCGTGGATAAAATGCTTGTTTGGGTAGGGGGAAGACAATTGAATGCTTTGGAATGTTGGTGGGCCCTCACCACCCTTCCATAAATAACAGAACTACTGGTCCTTGCATTGTAAGTGATGACACCAGAGAAGTGTTACTGGCCGGCAGCGAAGTGAAGTGGTTTCAGTAGAAAAATGTGTTACATTTAGTTTCTGATAGAATCGTTATGTTACTAATTTTGTTGTGTTGATTCGTTTTGGAACTCGTTTTGTTTCGCTATAGAATAGCTGGTTGTTAAGCAGAGGGCTGGGAAGCTGGCCGCTGCGTCCTTAACAACCAAAGACTCATCATCTGTCACTGGGCTTCCCAACTGACAGCTAAAATGTAAACAAAAGAAAGGTGACAATGGTATGGATTTTAAGGGGAACCCCACAGCAAAAAAAAAAAAAATGGCGTACCAGACCCTTAACTGACCATGCGGTCAGGAAGGCCAGGAAATGGGGGGCGAACAAGCACCCCCCCTCTTGAACCATACCAGGCCACATGTTCTGCCCCCTTCACCCCAAAGCACCTTGTCCCCATGTTGATGGGGACAAGGGCCTATCCCGACAACCCTGGCTGGTGGTTGTGGTGGGCTTTGGGTGGGGGGATGGGACGGTGGCACCAGTTTTTTGTTTGTTTTTTCAGGTCAGTGGGGCAGGTATCATGATTGATGTTCAATCTACCTTTGGGGGACAATTTGTTTTTATTTTTTAACTAGGGATTGTCAAAAACTTGTGTCTATACTCACTTTTTACACTTTTTTGGTGAATGGGTAGGGGTCCTATGTACCCCATACTCATTCACATAGGGGGGTCTGGGAAAATGTTAAGGGGGCTTACAGATCTCAATAAGCCCCCCGCCCACAGATCTCCACAACTACCTGCCAAGGTTGTGAGGAAGAGGCCCTTGTCTCCATCAACATGGATATAAGGTGCTTTGGGGTGGGGGGGCAGAGCCATAACAGATCCTTATCTAAGCATGCAGCCCAGCAGGTCAGCAAAGGGGAGGATGAGGAAGCATCCTTCCCTCGTGAACCATACCAGGCCACATGCCCTCAACATGGGGGAGTGTCCTTTAGGGGAACAACACCTGCCATACCGCGGGACCTGAAAAAAAAAGCTTTGGTCTCTTTGAAGGCTCACACTCTGCCCCCCACCAAAAAAGTACCGTGTCCCCATATTGATGGGGACAAGCGCCTCATCCACACAACCCTGAGCAGTGGTTGTTGGGGTCCCCCAGACCCCCCCCCCCCGTATGTAAATGAGTATGGCCTTCTAATTTACCAAAAAAAAAAATGTAATAAAGACACAGAGACAGTTTTTGACAATATCTTTATTAAAAAATTAAGAACACAGTGTATCCCGATGTAAATTCATCGTCAATCATGCCACCCGCTGCGCCTGAACACTGTTTTTTTTTTTATTGCCACCAATTGTATTGTATTGCTGGCAATTTAAATGTAATTTCATGCATTTTTTTATTCATTAGAAATCAAATTTTTGCTGCTGAATGTTTGATACATGTCACAGATATGCCACCTTACAGGCAGACTAAGGGGATCCCCAGGCACCATGTTTAAAGGAATTTTTTATTTTTATTGTTGCACTTTAAGCATTATTAAAATCACTGCTCCTGTAAAAACAATATTTAAAAAAAAAAAACATTTTTGCAAGTCCCCCAGGGCAATACCCGGACCCCCATACACATTTTATGGCCAATTACTTGCATATAAGGCCTCAAAATTGTGACTTTTGATTTTTCAAGTTTGGCTCCCATATACTTCAATGGGGTTTGCCATTCGGGTCAGAACTTCTCTGTTCAGGAGTTCTGGTGCGAACCGAACAGGGGTGTTTGACCCATCTTTATTAAGCTCCGCTCTACACATCTTCATCACAGCATAATATTATATCCAGAGATCTGACAGTGATTCCAAGTCAGTAAAGAACACTAGTCATCTGGATTCAGCCATCTTCCCACTCATAATAACATTTCATAATAAGCCCCACAGAGCTGGTTTAGCTCACTATAGAGATCCTCATTCTCAAGCCCCAAGGCCATCCCAAGCCACAGACCTGCAACTGAAGGTCAGGATAGGCAAGGTGTCTCTTTTTACTCTGCGTTTTGTACAATTGTCCCACTTAGCAGTGCTGCCCAGCTGGGCACTCTCACTTTCTCCTACAAGATGCTGCTCTATATGGTGCTATGCTGGAGGGACCTGCTCCCATACCCCACTTTCCCAGGGCCCCACCCACAGTTGACTATTATAGGGGCACTACCTACACCCACTGCGTTTCGCACCAGTTTTGCAGGAGCAAAATGCATAGAGGCATTAACACCTGCCAACTACTGATCTCTAGCAACCAATAGTGAGTTAGCTCAGAAAATACCTCATCTAATGGGATCCTGGGAAAACTTTCTTTTTTTATATCTCCGTATAGATAAGGGGCCTCATCTGCATCTCCAACAGCATTATCATGAAAGATGCAAAGCAATTTAGGCTGGTAAAACCCATGATGATCCCAGTACTCATAAACTACAGCAGCAGAAGGATAAAAGGTAAAACGTTCCGTTGATTGTAAATCTCCTTCCATTTTTACCCACCATAGTGAAACCCTCCAGCACCAGGCAGAGTTAATGCTGCTATCATCCTTTTTTCTTTGGCTGTATGAACAGTTAGGTGTTTCATTTATATCACTAACCCATAAAAATATAATTTCACAGATTTCACTGTAATTTTCAGGGAAAGAAACAGTCACACTTATGATTATCCTTCAGTTGGAGAAAGCTGCAGGTTCATAAAGGCTGCTACCTCGACAGTGTAAACAGTGAGCTGATCCTATACCCCCATGGGATACTTAAAGCCACAATGTCAACTGGGGAAGAATAACCTGAAGCTGTAGTAAGGTAAACCTGTTATAAATGAAATACAGTAAAACCTTGGATTGTGAGCATATTTTTTTCCGGAAACATGCTTGTAATCCAAAGCACTTGTATATCAAAGTGGAGATATATAAAAAAGAAGAGAGGCGCCTCTAAGTGTAGCAATATGTTTACATTTAATGAAGGTACAACATTTAGCAACTCACATGTTGATGATTAAAAGGGGCACATCTAAGTATGCAGTCATCCAAGGGGGAAAGCTGTCTACATAGACCATCCGGCTCTAACTGATGTCAGTCTGTAGTCGTAACCTGGAAGACTACCCTGTAGCAGAGCAATCTGAAATTGAGGCTTGAAGCGCTCACTGAGCACAGCGTGGAAGGGATGTCGTTGATAGCGGTGCGGAGGAAGGTCTATGTGGACAGCTTTACCCCAGATCCCTGCCCCTTTTAATTATCAACCATGTGAGTTGCTAAATGTTGTACCTTCATTAAATGTAACCTTATTACTACACTTAGAGGCACCTCATTTTTTTTTTATACCCAGTTCATTGTGACATGACGCTACTTGTATATCAAGACATTGTTTGTTTATCAAGTCAAAATTTATGTTAAAAAAATTAGCTTGTCCTGCAAAACACATTCAAACCAAGTTACTCTTAATCCAAGATTTTACTGTACTGTATTTACCATAATGGCAACAGTGGGCCAGTGTTTAGGGCTTTAGGACCAATAGTGGGCCAGTGCCTAGCTAAGCAGGCTCAACAATGGGCCAGTTCCTAGGGCAGTAGGATCAACAGTAGGCCGATGCCTAGGGCAATAGGATCAACAGTGGGCCAGTGCCTAGGGCAGTTGGATCAACAGTAGGCCAGCGCTAAGAGCAATACGATCAACAGTGAGCCAGTGCCCAAGGAAGTAGGATCAACAGTGGGCCAGTGCCTAGTGCAGTAGGATCAACAGTAGGCCAGTCCCCCAGGCAGTAGGATCAATAGTGGATAAGTTCCTAGGGCAGTAGGATCAACAATGGGTCAGTGCCTAAGGTAGTAGGATCAACAGTGGGCCAGTGCCTAGGGCAGTTGGATCAACAGCGGGCCAGTGCCTAGGGCAATAGGATCAACAGTGGGCCAGTGCCTAAGGTAGTAAGATCAACAGTGGGCCAGTGGCTAGGGCAGTTGGATCAACAGTAGGCCAGTACCTAGAGCAATAGGATCAACAATGGACCAGTGCCTAAGGAAGTAGGATCAACAGTGGGCCAGTGCCCTGGGCAATAGGATCAACAGTGGATCAGTGCCTGGGGCAGTAGGATCAACAGTGGGCCAGTGCCTAAGGTAGTAGGATCAACAATGGGCCAGTGCCAAGGGCAGTTGGATCAACAGCAGGCCAGTGCCTAGGGCAATAGAATCAACAGTGGGCCAGTGCCTAGGACAGTGGTATCCACAGGAGGCCAATGCCTAGGGCAATAGGATCAACAGTGGGCCAGTGCCTAGGGCAGTAGAATCAATGGTGGGCCAGTGCCTAGGGCAGTAGGAACAAAGGGTCTTACACCAATGATCAAAATTGTAATATAATTTTTCCCTTATTTTGTTTATTTCTTCTCCCCATCTCTGGACATTCACAGTAGGGATGCAGGTAATGGTGAGACAAGTTAGATGGCTTTTTATAGTTAAAAAATAAAAATTGAAATCATATCTTATTTCTGTTGACAATGGTCTGTACATTAAAGTAAAGTAAAGGTATTTCAGATTCCCTGACTCAGAGGTCTGAAGTAAGCAATAGCAATCACGCAACCAGTGACAGGACAAGGTGTTCTGGCATCCAAGGCAAGCATGTAAAACTGCACCCAACCCCCCCCCCCCCATAAGATTTAAATTTTTTAGCTTTATGCAAGACAAATACAAACTTAAAATACTTAGGGCTTGTTCACACCATGCAGTGTATGTTATGATGCATATAATGTGTGCGCTGCTGTGAGGTGTGAATGTGTGTTGCTGTGCCTTGCAGAGTGTTGTTATTATTAAAATGCCTATTATTTAAATTTGTTTCCTTCTGTGCTGTAAAAATAGAACATATCTTATTTTATTCTCAGCACACCCCTAACGCAGCCAGTTGGTGTTAACTGAAGCCATAGACATAAGGAAACAATTGCGACTGCTTTGGGCAACACAGCTCAACAGGGCAGGTTTGAATGAGCACTTACATGCTAATGGTAAACAAAAGGAAAAGGGGATGAAGGAGTTAAAAAAATAAAGATATTTGGATTAACTAAAATTTTTATTTATATATATATATATCTATAACCCAGTGTTCGGCACTCACCCGCTCTCCCACAAGGTTTCTGTCCTTACAGTCATAGGCCTCCTTAGTTTCAAGGGATGCTGGACAGTGAAGGGGTGTGCAGGTGATGGCGAGCAGGGGAAGAGGATAGTGGGATGAGAGGGGGAGCAGAGTAATAGGAAAAAGGGGAGTACTTTTGTAAGATAATTATGGGGCGGTGACAGGAGAGAGGCCCCATAGTATGATATGGTGCCCTTGGTGCAAAGCTGTAGAGGGGTCCTACTTTATAGTCATACAAGATGGGGTCTCACAGTGTAATGAAGGGGGTGAGCCCCTACAGTACACATGTTGAGTATCGGTTTCAGCCAAATGACCAGAACAGTGGTGATATGCAATTTCTACTTTACTTAACAATGAAATTCAACACAAATTGTGTAGGAGATCATGTGAACACTGGGATACAGTGGAAAGGTTATAACAACTATACTGCAGTCCTCTCCAGTGACTGGGGCTTGAAAAGATGCTGCATGCTCTTGTGCTCACTGCTGGTGGCCCGCACACCAGGCTTAACAAGGGAGGACCCAGCACTTGGGAACAGCTCACTTGCCCAGTCACTGCTGTCCCATCAGGCCGGTGACTTGTCCTTAAGGTTCCCCTAACGTGAAAGTTCCTTCAAGGACTACGCAGGCGCAAACTTGCCGACGGAAATCTCCGAACCTCGCCCGGCATCCAGGCTCATTCTTTAACATCCCCGTGGATTGGAGGATGTTAAAAAAAGAGCCAGGAGGCCGAGCGAGCGGAGCGAGCCGTCCAAGCGAAGCGAGGACGTGAGGCCGACTGGCCACTTTCCTCGAAATCCACGTCACCCTGGATGCCGGCCGAGGTTCGGAGATTTCCGTCGGCAAGTTTGCGCCTGCGCAGTCCTTAAAGGAACTTTCTCGTTAGATCGGATTGCACCTGCGCAGGAACTTTCACGTTAGCCGGAACCATATCGGCAGATCACCGGATCTCTCTGAGCCTCGGAAGCTGGGTGGAGCTGACCTTTATATCCCCTGGGCGTGTCCAGGAGCTCAGAGGATTGTGGGGAGTTGAGTTAAAGGGACCTCCCCCCAGAATCTGGACAAAGAGGCATCCCACTACAGACATACCAGCACAGGATATCTCCCCTCCTCAAGTGTCTCTCACCTTTGAAGAATTTAAGCGCCAAGGGATAGAACTCCTCCAGGCTGAACCCCCAGCACTGCTCCATATTGAGCTGTCCAGCTTATTCCTCCACTGACTTCCTCCTTCTCCCATCCTTTCCTGTGGTGACTCTTTATCATGATTGGGGCTCAGTGTCGGCCCATATGAGGACTCTAGCCTCTCTAGATTGTCCAGTGTTTCCATGCCCTCCCAGCCACATTCCAACTTCTGGCTGTCAGAGACGGGGAGTGGGGGGGTGAGGTGCCAGAGGCAGCAGAGGTCCTGCTCTAACTTTGCCCATGCAGCATTACATTGTAGACCGATGCTTCTCCTGTCATGTCCTGGCCCTGCATGCTTGTCCTGCTTTTTCCCAATGTTATCCACTACAGCAATAAATATTCATGCTGAACTATAGGCCGATAATTAAAGACTAAATAAGCCTTAAATGCATGTTTGAATTAACCTAGTATAAGCCTCTGCATTATTTTTATTTTTTTATGAATTTTTACATAAACTAGCTTCATGTAATCCCCTGCAGTGCAAAATAGAGAGCCAGATGTGGTACTATTGGGTATAGAACTAGAAAGAACTATTGGGTATAGTATTGCTGGCCTTCTTCTCAGAATTATGGTTGCCTGGCCTTGTCTTGCTCCAATGCATTGCAACATTAATTCTGTATATGAGCATTAGAAATCCAAATCTAATTGCTTTTTTCAAATCTGTTGCTCACTCAGAGCATTGAAGCCCATGTGTGATTATAAAAGCCAAGCAACTGGTATTCTCAGTTGGGGGCCAGCAATAGCAGCCTCCATATTTCTTTAATGACTGAGTCCTAAAACAATGAGTTTAAAATGATTCCGAACTTTCTAAGGGTCCTTGCATCTATTCATATCCCCCCTCATTAGCCATCATGTTTTTTTTTTTTTTAGGGGTGTGGAAATTAACTTTTAATTCATTGATTTATCCTACATTTTTTTGATCGATCACATTTTTTTTCATCGATCAAAATGATTTTGATTGGTACTCACCTCTCCGCTGGCTTCCGGGCCTTCAGGGAGTTCCGTTGGCGATCCAGTGACGTCACAGACACCGGCAGGTCTTGCCGTGTCCATCTGAAGGGCTCCTTTGCTGTGCCTTCATATCTGCATGCCGGCGGGACCTTACTATCTGCCACACGCAAGGGCTGTTACACTTCCCTCTATCAACCTGGGATTCTACAACTATCCACTGGGAGTTGTGATAGTTCCCTTCACGGGACATCTACATGCCGACGGACTGATGTTAACCTCTCCTCATCTGGATTCAGCAGTGGCATCGTTGTACACATTTTTATACCAGTATCATACTTGGCTACATGTTTTTATGATTGCTTTTGGTACCGTTTGGTATTACTCGCACCATTTTTATGTAGCTACATCGATTTTATCTCCAATGCGATATTTATTTGGTTACCTACTTGAAGACTATAAAAGTTTTAATGCTATTCCCATCGAGCGCTGCCTTTGTGTGTTTTTTGTATCCTGCTATCCATTTTTCCAGTGGTTGGTAGCTGCACAGGGAATCGGCCTGCAAGGAGGAGTAGTTGGATCTGTTTGTGCATTGTAATTAATCGAAATTAGTCGATTAATCGATTTAAAAAAAATCGATTAATCGAACACAAAAATTTTGATCAGTAACAACCCTATTTTTTTTACATAGAAATAAACATACTGGCCCAGATTCAGGTAGATCCGTGCAATATTTGCGTGGGCAAAGGGCAACGATTTTTGCTCTGCGCCCACGCAAATATTTTGATATGCCCGCGATTCACGGAGTAGTAGCTCCGTAAATTGCGCGGGCGATATGCTAAATAGCCGGGCGTAAGGCTGCCTAATGTAAATGATCCCGCCGGGGGCGGGAATCATTTAAATTAGGCGCGCTCCCGCGCCGAGCGAACAGCGCATGCTCCGTCGGGAAACTTTCCCGACGTGCATTGCGGCAAATGACGTCGCAAGGACGTCATTTGCTTCTAAGTGAACGTGAATGGCGTCCAGCGCCATTCACGAATCACTTACGTAAACGACGTGAAATTTAAATTTCACGAGCGGGAAGGGCGGCTATACTTTAGCATTGGCTGCCCCTGCTACAGCAGGAGCAACCTTGCGCTAAAGTCGCCGTACGGAAACTCCGTACCTTGCGTGCGCAGGGCCCGTGCAACTTTTGTGAATCGGTGGTAGTATGCAATTTGCATACTATACGCCGATCACAATGGCCGCGCCCCCTAGCGGCCAACGCAAGAATGCAGCCTGAGATATGAAGGCATAAGGAGGCTTATGTCTGTCATATCCTAGGCTGCAGTCCACGTAGCAATGTTCCTGAATCAGGGGCATTCGCTACGCGGGAGCAAAACAGCTATTGCGCCGCGCAACAGCTTCTTGAATCTGGGCCACTGTGTAAAAAGTAAAAAAAATAAAATAAATGAAATTATCTAAACTAAGTGAAATAGACCCTTCCGTAAAATATACACCCTAAATAAAGAAAACAAAAGTAGATGGATTTTCTTTTTCAAACAGATTTCACCTAAACAGCTCAATGAATGGACCAAGTTTCTGCTTTGACAATTTTTTTTTTTCAACTGCAAATTCGGGAATTTTACTAGAAAACTATTTAGCAAAATGTCTCTGCTTTTCTCTATGTGTGAACCCTGGAGGGCAGTTAGTAGTTTGGGAGAACCAAGAACAGAGGAAGCTGAGAAGAAAATATGCACAGAAAGGAGAACAAAGACTTAGCGTGACAATCAGAAACCATCTGGCTGGATGAGAGCTCTCGTTGTTGTTTATATCATGTTCCTTGTTACAAAAGCACATAAATAACTTATTATTATATAATATTATATATTATAGATAACTTATGAAAAATTCAACTCTCAAACAAATGGCTACAACAGGGTCTCCTAAGATATCCCCCAACAAGGGTTGTCTTTAATTTCTGTTTCATGCCTTGTACACACGATCTGTTTTCCCGGCAGTAAAAAGTCCACCAGGAAAACCGAGGGCAAAACCAAAAACTTGCTCGGTAGCTTTTTCCCCCTACACACGGCCGGATTTCCCGACGGGAAAACTGCCATGAGAGCTTTGGTCAGGAAACCCGGCCGTGTGTATGCTCCACCGCAGGTTTTCCCTATAGGGAAACTGCCGGCTTAAAAACCACCGGGAAACCCGACGGGAAAACAGAAAACATGTTCTCTTTTTTCCGCCGGGATTCCCGGCGTTTTTTCTGTCGGGAAAACTGTAATGGAGCATACACACTGCCGGGATCCCGGCCAAAAGCTCTCATGGCAGTTTTCCTGCCAGGAAAACCAGGCGTGTGTACGAGGCATAACGGTATTGTAATGGCTTTTAAATTTCGAAGTTTTAACATGATATAAAATAACATGTTTGATACAGTCTTCTTTTCTGACACAAGGCTCAATTCACAAAGCTATCACTCCAGGATAAGGCTCCTAGTATAGAAAAAGTGACATTATTTTCAACCGAGTCTGATAAGATTTGAAAATTACATTAAGTCCCATGGCTGAAAGCAAAGATTCTTATCCTTGTGTTCCAGCTTTGTGAATTGCATCCATTGCATCAGAAAAGCACAAGTTATAAAAAGCACAATCTAGATATTTGCATTTTGATAGCTCATTGTAATCTTCAAATAACAGACAGTGTATTGTATTATGTTAGGGCAATCTCACTGTAGTTGAAGTGTGTTTCAATAAAATATACTTTTCATTGTCATATGAGTAAACCGTGTTATATATTAGCTACTTAGATGGTTGGTTACATTCAGAGCATACAGCAGAGATAAGAGACAAAGATAAAAGTGCCATGGCAAAGAGAAAGATAAAAGAAGAATAAAGATAAGATTAAAAAGGTAGAGTTTGAAAATCTAGAAAAAAACCTCAACCCCTGGGGAGAGATGACAAGTGTAGAATTGCTCAGGGACTGGTAATGAAAGTTCTTCATGAAAGTGAAACCCTTCTAATTTCTGGTATATTCACAGATAACATATGGAATTTCAGTAAAGGCAATTTACTAGCAGATCGTAGCGTAACTGAAAATTATTCTTTGTGGTAGTCTGCCCTAGAAAAAACATAGAAAATTAGCATGGAAACTTGTTTGTAGCCATGCAAAATTTAAATGGCAAACTTGGGTGTAGCAGTTGTTGAAATAAGCACCCTAGTCAAACATTAAATGTTGCCTACAATTGTCTACCTGTTCAGTAACTCAAAGTTTCATTGTGACATTGATCTTATTTTCAAGTGGCTCTCCTTCTAACTGTACTTTCGTGATTGCTCTTGTTTTTATGTGCTGAATGGCTTTTGATGTAAGCCTGCTGTGTTTTTTTTCCTTGGGTCTGCAGAATGCTCACTGATATTTTCAAAAAGAGTAAACAAAAGAAATATAGTCTGCACTCCCAACCTAGCACTAGATGCCTAGCAGCTGCATGACTTAAAAAAAAACTAAAGGCTAGAAAACGAAAAAAAAAAAGACTTAAAGGAAAACTCCACTTTCGTGGTGAAAAAAATAGCAAATAATACACAAAAAGAATATAGCGTGTAGTAAAATTGTGATACAAGTCATATTGTAATTGAATGTTATTAAAAATTTCCTTTCCGGAGAGGCTGCGACAACACTGGATCTCTTTCACACATCTGGTGGGAATGCCCGCCCGTCAAAAATTACTGGGAAAAAGTGATGAAGCTAATCTTCTCTTTGTGTGACATAACCATTTATATGTACCCACTTGATCTGCTCCTGGGACTCTCAATTCCCACCTGGCCTAGTCATCTACAAACGCTGGTGACACATGTCCTATTAGCAGCGCGACTGGCGATTGCAAAAGAATGGAAATCAAACCACCCACCACTACTAAAAAACGCCATCCAACTACTTGACTCACATTTCCTAATGGAATTCTCATTTGACAAAGCCAATATATCCACAAAACGATTTAACAAAAACTGGGAAATATGGATTGCTTACAGTAGAAGCGCACCCTTGTGTTAGATAACACATACTGGACCTATCTACCCCACCTAGTACCGTCGGACCAAATATGGCTCCTACACCTACTTCTCAAACCAGCACACATTCCCAACTATCCTCACTTAGGAAAAAGAGGGGTGTACTGCGTTAATTCAATAAATAGTAAAGCGGCAACTAAAATGTTATACATCACTAATAATAATGGTCAAACGAAAAGCTGCGCTGTTGTAAGCTAAAATGTGACACTAGTGATAATGAAGTGCTAGATAAATATCAATAAAAATTATGAAAAAAAATTATATCTGTAAATAGGTCTGTAAAACCTCAATAGGATATCAAGAAGGGGTTAACTCCTAAATTAGGTAGAAACGACGTTCTAACGTCACCGCGTTGTGCACCAGACCCGGAAGATACTGGCTGCTGAATCGAAGAGCCGGCCGGCTCGATTGTATTTTATATGCCGTATCTCACTTCTTCGATGTAAGTGTGCATTTTTATGTTACTTATAAAAATTTTAAGGGTTTTACACTATTCTAGTCCCTTCTTTGTTTTATGTGGTACATCCTGGATTGCTACGTTGTTTGAGACATATTCTATGCAATATTGAACCACACTGAGGGATTTTTGCTACCAATAGAGACCCGAGGCTAAAATATCAACCATATGCGCATATTGATCTCCTATAATTAGAGATCACGTCCATCTGGTAAGCGGCAGTGTTATTGTTTGGTGGAGGCACTATCCTGTCAGCACTTTTTCCTGGACTGTTGGATTAGTTGAACACTGGGGATATTTAAGTTTATATGAACACTCTGCATTCATACAATATTATATATAAATAAAGATATCAAAAAAAGTGTGCTTTATGAAAACCAGCCGCAAAGTGCCAACAGACTTTGTGCAAAGTGCTTGTTACAAAATAAACTGAGTGCATCTGCAGTTAGTGCTCCACCTTGAAAACACTCCACCCAATGGAACCAAACTTACCAGTTAGACCTCTTAAAGTGATACTAAAGTCTTTATTTTTAATTAAAAATAACAAGTCACACTTACCTGCTCTGTGTAATGATTTTGCACAGGGCAGCCCAGATCCTCCTCTTCCCGGGTCCCTCTTCCATGCTCCTGGAACCTCTCTCCTGTTGAGTGCCCCCAGAGCAGGCAGGTTGCTATGGGGGCACCCAAACCGAGTCACAGCTCCCTGTGTCTATTCAGACATGGAGCTGCGGCCCGGCCCCACCCCCTTTCTCTCCTTATTGGCTGACTGACTTTGATTGACAGCAGCGGAAGCCAATGGCGCCATGCTGCTGTCTCAGCCAACAAGGAGGGGAGTCCCATACGGCCGAGACACTCCTGCAACATCGCTGGATCTAGATGGGGTTCAGGTAAGTATGAGGGGGGCTGCTGCACACAGAAGGCTTTTTTATCTTAATGCATAGAATGCATTAGGATGAAAAAAAAACTTCTGCCTTTACAACCACTTTAAGTTAATAAAATGGTGAAAGAGTGCTATTGCAGGCTGTATTTTGCCACAGGTTTCATAGATCTTTTAATGCAGGCCATACACAGTTTTTATTTTGGCCAGCTCAGCAGGAACTGGCCAATATTTGAACCATGTATGAGCAGGCTGAATGTACCGAGTTGATCGATCCATCAACTTGAGTACAACCAGCCTGCCAGGTTTTACATGCAAATATTGATAGCGACTGGCGGGACAGCTTCCCCCGCCACAAAACCCGCTGTTTCAGGAAACAAATTTGGCCAGCCTAGCTAATCATCTAATTCAAACCTTCATCTTCTCAGAGTGACAAATCATTTCTGCTGCAGATGTCCACAATTCAGTTTTGAAAGGACATGATGAAGCAATGAAGTAACTTCTTCATAGTAGAGAAAGGTGAATTGAGGACAGTGGTCTGAGAATCTGAGAAGATGAAGACTTGAAGGACATGATTTGTTAACCTATAGGAGTTCAACACGGCTTGAAACCAATGTATCTTTACAATGACAGTCTCTCTTTTGTTTTGCATAAACTAATATTACAGTATATGAAAGTAAAGTTATCTTTTAAATCCCTCTACAATCCCTTTGTGAATATTCCCTTCTGCTTCTGACTTTACTTTGAAAGTCCTCTGACTTCCTATGGTTCTGTGGTTGAAGGGAGCTCTGTGAGTGTCCAGGTTTTAGTGACATTTTTTTTCTCCTTCTGCTGCTTTTCTCCATTTATTGGCTTTACATTTGGCAGTTTTTCTATGTCTTACCAGGATGTTGGTTTAAGTATGCTGTGTGTTTTGACAGTGTATAACAGCTTGCGGGGTGGTATCCCCTTTGTAGTCCGAGTGGATCTTCTGACTTCAGGCAATTCAGCAGGATCTCGTGCGGAACTTGATTTAGGCAATGTGCGTTCCACCTCTTGATCTGACTCCTGCAAAGGTTCGCTTTGATGAACCTTTTCTTTTGGTTTGCTGGGTATATTCACTTCACAATTTCCAGGGATTGGTGTTTCCAATGATGGGCTCAAACACTATGACTTATTGTCTTTTTGTCAGTGTTTGGGTGTAGGATTCTGTAACCCTTAGTTTGCTCACTGTAGCCTACTAGAATGCCCTCTATGGCTCTATTCTCCAGCTTGGATCGCTTTTCACTTGGAATATCGGCATATGCTTTCCATCCAAACACTCTGATGTGCCCCAAGCTAAGCTTTGATCCATGCCACATTTCAAATGGAGTACTTTAATGGCTCTTGAGGGTAGTCTGTTCTGTAGGTAGGTAGCAGTCATGACTGTTTCCCCCCAGTACTTGTGAGGTAGATTGGCATCCGACAACATGCACTTAGCCATTTCGATAAGAATGCGATTTTTCCTTTCTGCTACACCATTTTGTTCAGGAGTGTATGGTGCAGTTGTCTGGTGTACCATTCTTTGTCTCATAAGATATGAGGCTACTTCTTTGCTTATGTATTCTCCTCCATTGTCGGTGCGTATTATTCCTGATTTCTGTTGGAATTTGTTGCTAGACATGGCAACAAACTCTTGAAGTTTCTCTGATGTTTCATTCTTGTGTTTCATCAGTTGTGTATACTGGATAGAAAACTGGCTAAAAGACAGAATTCAGAGAGTCGTGGTTAATGATTCTTACTCTGAATGGTCTAAGGTTATCAGTGGTGTACCCCAAGGTTCAGTATTGGGACCCTTACTTTTCAATATCTTTATAAATGATATTGGGTCTGAGATCAAAAGTAACATTTCTGTCTTTGCCGTCGGACCGTTTTCACCGTACATGTCTGCCCGGGGATTTCTGTATGGTGGCTGTACTCACCATCATACAGAAATCCACGCGTAAACAATACGCGGGGCGTGTCCGCGCCGTCGCCACGACGATGTCGAAGTCGAAGTCATTTGACGCATGCAAGGGATGGCGGGCGCTCTGACATGTACGGTAGGTCTGTACAGACGACCGAACATGTCCGAGCGGACAGGATTCCAGCGGGCTGTTTTAAAACAAGTCCAGAAATATTTGCCCGCTGGAAAAAGGCCCGGCGGGCAAATGTTTGCTGGAATCCTGCCCGCTCGGGCCTACACACGACCGAACATGTCTGCTGAAACTGGTCCGCGGACCAGTTTCAGCAGACATGTTCGGTCGTGTGTACGGCCCATATTTGGACGACTAAGTGGCTGATGAGGTTTAATGTTGATAAATGTAAAGTTATGCACTTGGGGGCTAAGAATATGCGTCATACATACGAGGGGGATAAGAACTGGGGGGATCCGTAGTGGAGAAGGATCTGGGGGTTTTGGTAGATCATAAGCTCAATAATGGCATGCAATGCCAATCTGCGGTTTCCAAAGCGAGCAAAGTTCTTTCTTGTATTAGGAGAGGTATGGACTCCAGAGAGAGAGATATAATTTTGCCCCTGTAAAAATCATTAGTAAGACCTCATCTGGAATATGCAGTTCAGTTTTGGGCTCCAGTTCTCAAGAAGGAAATCGGGGAACTGGAGAAAGTGCAGAGAAGGGCAACCAAACTGATAGGAGGCATGGAGGAGCTCAGCTATGAGGAAAGATTAGAAGAACTGAATTTATTCACTCTTGAGAAGAGGAGATTAAGGGGGGATATGATCCACATGTACAAATATATAAGAGGTCCATATAGTGAAGTTGGTGTTGAGTTATTCACTTTACGGTCAACCCTGAGGACAAGGGGGCACTCTTTACGTCTAGAGGAAAAGAGATTTCACCTCCAAATACGGAAAGGTTTCTGCACAGTAAGAGCTGTGAAAATGTGGAATAGACTCCCTGCAGAGGTGGTTCTGGCCAGCTCAGTAAAGTGCTTTAAGAAAGGCCTGGATACTTTCCTAAATGTACAGAATATAACTGGGTACTAACATTTATAGGTAAAGTTGATCCAGGGAATATCCGATTGCCTGTAGCAAATTGGATCATGCTTTGCTGTTTTTTTTTTTTGCCTTCCTCTGGATCAACTGTGGGTATAGTATTGGGTATATGTGATTGTACGATATTATTATTTTATTTCTTATGGTTGAACTTGATGGACTTTTTTTAACCTGACTAACTATGAAACTATGTGTACCTGGAATAATCATCAATGAAGGTCAGTAGATATCTGTTCCTGCCTGACTTGGGAGTTTTCATTGGACCGTATACGTCACTGTGTATGAGCTGCAGGGGTGGGTAGTTTTTCTTTGAGATGCCTGTGGAAGGGGTGCACGTGTGGCTTTTGCTTCTATACAAAACTTGCATTTCATGAGCACTTTGCAAGGCATTATTGCCAAATCTTTTAATAAACCTCTTTTTGTAATGCCCTGTATAGCTGTATAGCTGTATAGACTTCTGTGTCCCAGCCGCCTATGCCATAAGTGAATACATTTGTTGTGTAGGTCATTAGAGACTATATTGGCTTGCAGGTCTGTGGTGATGTATAGGTGATACGGTTTTCCTTTTGCGAGGATTCACTTATTATTGTGAATTGTGCATTCATCACCCTGAAACTTAACTATGAAACCGTTGTTTGCAAAACTTTTCACTGATAGAAGGCTGCCTTCTAGTTCTGGAACATGCAGCACTTTCTTTTACAAGGATATTCTGCCTGCCTTGTGGTGTAATTCAGTTCAGGAAGCCCTGGCCCTTACCTTCGGAAGTGATGCTTTTTTCATTTGCTAGGAAAACATTGTCTTTGCACTGTAATCAATATTTGTGAAGAAGGTCTCATCACTAGTCATGTGGCTTGTCAGACCTGAGTCTATGCACCAGCCGCATGTACATATACGTCCACAGAATGGCATGTACAGGCAGATGGGCGTACATGTACGTCCCTGCCTTTTCACGCTGTGAAAATGACAATGGTCCCAAAAATGTGTCAAAATTGTCCGAAGTGTCCGCATAATGTCGCAGTCACGAAAAAAATCGTTGCTCGCCGCCATTAGTAGTAAAAAAAAAAAATAATAAAAATGCAATAAAACTATCCCCTATTTTGTAAACGCTATAAATTTTGCGCAAACCAATCGATAAACGCTTATTGCGATTTTTTTTACCAAAAATAGGTAGAAGAATACGCATCGGCCTAATCTGAGGAAAAAAATGTTTATATATGTTTTTGGAGGATATTTATTATAGCAAAAAGTAAAAAATATTGAATTTTTTTCAAAATTGTCGCTCTATTTTTGTTTTTAGCGCAAAAGAAAAAAAACGCAGAGGTGATCAAATACCACCAAAAGAAAGCTCTATTTGTGGGAAAAAAAGGACGTCAATTTTGTTTGGGAGCCACGTCGCACGACCGCGCAATTGTCTGTTAAAGCGACACAGTGCCGAATCGCAAAACCTGGCCTGGGCCTTTAGCTGCATTTTGGTCCGGGGCTTAAGTGGTTAAAGGTGCCACTCCATGATGTGTCTGCAATTTCCTTTGTGGCTTCTTTGACTCTTTTGTGGTAGGCTCTAGCTTTCGCTTCTCAGCTTTCCAGATAGAACAGTCCTTTTTTAAGTGACCAGTCTTCTTACAGTGAAAACAAGCTCTGCTTTCTTTGTTGTGCTTTATGCCTTTGTACATCTGAAGAGCTTTGTCATCACAGTGCTTATTTTCTTTCCTTCTGTTATATTCATCAATTAATTTCCCTTTGACATATTCCAGTCTTAGCTGCTGCTCTGGTCTGATTTGTAAAGTGTTAATGAGACCAGTATATGTCTCTGGAAGGTATGTGGACTTCATTACATAAACTGCATGAGCATTCAAGTCTCAACAGCAAACAGTTTTTGCTAAGAAAGTTTTACAAGATGAGACTACAAGAAGGACAGCAAATGTGTGACCACGTAAATGCCATGCTAGAGATCATAGAGCATGTGCGTGCCATCGGAGAAGACATCAAAGATAACCATACTGTTGTACTTTTGCAACAAAAGGGAACCTTCAAACATTTCTAGAAAGCAATTAATGTTGTTGTATGTATTTTTTCATTCTCTGGTTTCTCATCCATTATATACTTATGTATTCTTCATTAAAATGAACTGTCCCTCTCTTAAAACCCAATCCCTCTGTCCTCCTCAGTTGTCCCTCATTTTGGTCTGAAGTATAGACCTCTATAAAAAAATACTATTTACCTATAAATAATTGCATTTAATGTTTTTAGATTATTTTGAAAAAACAGTCAGTCAGTCAGTAAAGGAAAAGAAGTGTTAAAAAAAAATAAGACAATTTTTGACATATTTATTGTTCTTGGTCCACAGGGATGTGGTGAGGATGGGTCTATTACCTACCTACTTTGTCCTAAAAAGTGTCCCTTAAAAAGTTGGAAAGTATGTATAAATATAATTTTAAATCATGAGATACTGTAACCCATTACAACATTTTTTGTAAGTACTTACTGAGTTCTTGGATTTTCCGCATTTTACATCAGAGGCTTCCTCATACCCTGAGGCACTTGTGTACTTTCAGCAGTATCTGGCAAAACCTTTTACATTTTAGCTATTTTGCTTACTTTGGGACTTTTTTCCAAAACTCATTCTAACACATCTGTATGTGTTTTTGCTTTGCTAGCCTCGGGCGCTTGTCTGTATCTACCTGTTAAATGGTAAACAAGAGCATATCTCAAGTACTACATAGAGAGAATTTCTTTCCATACTTACAGCACTAAAAATATATTGAAAGCTGCAGAGCACTGCACTTGGTGCTGATGGCATAATTACATTTGTTCTGCTCTATGGAAGCCACATAAATATCGACAAGCAAATTCTCACTTCTTAGTTGCAATTATAGTTGTGAATATTGGGTTTTCTGTTTTGCTTTTAGCTATCTTTATTCATGTTTTAATTTTCTTATTTATACAACCTTGGTTCAGAAACAGGTTACTATGGAAATCCCAAATTCAATTTTTTTTCACGCTTTTCATTTTGCTCTACAAGAAATTGAAAAATATCTTATTCAAAAATGGCTTAGTATTAACAACTGTAGATTAATTATTTGTAAAGATTTGACGATAGCTAATTCTGGTTTGTGTACATTGTTTTTGCTGATGTAGCACCCTCCTAGTGCTGGATGCTAGGTACTGTAAAGTTTGTTTTGGCTCCTTATGCAATCAAGGGAGCAATGATCATTTGTTCTGGTCTGTTCAGAGTTTCACAGGTTGGGAGTTTGATTGCTTCCCCCTGCCTCTGAAAGAAGGTTCCAGAACTTAGGACAGGAGTTTAAAAATAATATTTATCAGGTTACAGCTAATCCCTGGAGATGAGTGTCCAGAAGGGGACTGGGGTGGTGATAAATACACCCATAGCTGCTAAGTGCAGCAAGAGCTGAACACAAGCTTGTGGAACCACAGGTGCCAGCCAACCTACAGCAGTAAAAGATACTTGGACGTAAGAAGCAACATACATACCAGGAACATCAATGCTGAAATCTGTATTTTGGTATCGCTTATGGCTTGATGCACGCAGGTATACTCCTATACCAGTCCAACCATGGGTGTCCTGATCGGAAATCGAGTTTCCTGACTGTCGTTCCATGCCTGATTGACTCACCGCCCCTGGCGTGCGAGTCCATAATTGAGGGTAAGAGTACCCATTCTCCTTCCCTGGTGATGGGAACACATCCCTGGGTGTTGTGCGCAAGTTCCACTCTGCAGGAGTCGGCATCATCTTTAGCCCTTATGAACATACCCTATGAATTTATTACTGTGGGATTAGGTTTTAGTCATTGTTACCCAGTTATTTGCCATGAACGTTATTATTCAGTGATTTTTTCACGTTGATATTTTACTTTGTTTCAACTTCACGTGGTTGCAAACACAGACTTGTTTATGTGAAGCTTTGCGATATTTGTTCAGGTTTTGCATAGCTTGTGTGTGCTATTATCATATTATGTACACATTTTGCATTTTTTTGGTTTTAGTTCTGCTGACCCCTGCACTCTCTGCATTACTTTCTGCTGATCGCTACACTCTCTGCATTACTTTCTGCTGACCCCTGCACTCTCTGCATTACTTTCTGTTGACCCCTGCACTCTCTGCATTACTTTCTGCTGACCGCTGCACTCTCTGCATTACTTTCTGCTGATCTCTGCACTCCCTGCATTACTTTCTACTGACCCCTGCACTCTCTACATTACTTTCTGCTGACCTATGCACTCTCTGCATTACTGTATGCTGACCTATGCACTCTCTGCATTACTGTATGCTGACCTCTTCACTCTCTGCATTACTTTCTGCTGACCTCTGCACTCTCTGCGTTACTTACAGCTGACCACTGCACTACATATTGCTGACTCCTGCACTCTGTGCATTACACACTCAAGACTTCTGCACTCTGTGGGGGGAAAACTTACCCCTGTCTCCTGTACCTTCCTGTGCTCTACTTACTCTTGGGGTTAGTTACTCCTGACCTCTTTGCTCTATGGGTCACTTAATTTTGGCCTGTGCATTGCCTATTTTTGACAATTGCCACAATTAGCCCTGCCTCTACTCTGCCCCTGGTCCACCCCATAAAAAGTGGGTGTGCTCAGTAGGATGTCTCTAGATTTCAATTAAAAGATCTGGTCTTAGACTAGGAGCACAGTGGATTTGTGGCAGATCAAGAATTTCTCTTTGAATTATTTTAATATTAACGCTGAACATGGAAACATGTGCATGTACCCCAGAGATGTATTGGATATGTTTTTATTGGTTTTGCTTTGACCAGATATATACCGTACTTTACTATTCAACGTTTAGTTTTCTGTGATAATTGTTTTTCTGCAGGCAGCGATTTTGTTTTTGACTTTTTTCTCTAATCAGACAATATTAACTTGCAAATAAAAAGAACAGCCTGAAAGTCCTATAGACCACTATTGTTGACTGATGAATACAGACCATGCTGTGCATTTTTCCAAAGATTTTACACAAAGGTAAGCACTCTTGTATAGTTTTTTTTTTTTTCAATTTAGCAGCTGGTGGGTGAGACATTGAATTACACTGCTAAACTGCACAATGTTCACTGAAGATATTCACCTATATGAAAAATATAATTTTTTTCTGGTTATGCTGGCTTCATATTCTTGATGTGGATTTAATTTAGGAAGTCACACGCATAAACATGTATTAAAACAAATCTAATGCTTTTAAAAATGTAATATTTTGCACCTCACCAGTCTTTAGATGTAGAGACTGTATTGATTTTATTACTTATATTTTCAGGCTTTTATTCTCTAGTTTCTAAACTTTTGATCCTGCCAGTCCTCGGTTGACAGCACTCTTTCATTGTACTGTATCTTTGGAGGAGTAGCATTGTTACCCTAGGATGGGACTACAGAACAATACCTGCACTCCTCTACTCAATGAAATATGGGAAGGTGTTCTATGGTCCATAAAAATAGCTGAAAACAATTCTAACTGATGATAATGCGACACAGGCAGAGAGCACAGGAAGGTAACAGATTAGAAGATTTCTGGCAGATCAGTACACTTAATGTGGTTGTAAAGCCACTATAGTATATTCATCTCATCCCCTCTGTTAAATAACAATATGTGTCCCAGTTTCTGTGATATATAAAAACTATGCAGATTTCTACCTTATATCAAAAAGGGTCACCCAGCACTCACGTGACTGCTTGTCTCTCTCCCATCCCGGGC